>NC_135490.1:33099563-33403192 GCF_052094955.1 Ictidomys tridecemlineatus
TACTTCTCTTGAGCTGAAGGCCAGACACTCTCTTGTTTATATTCCACATCAATCTTATACATAATACCTTTAATAAAGGAGGGAACTGAAGCTCAGAGAACCTAAGTCACTTTTTCAGGGTCACAAGAGAGGTAGATAGAAGGGATTATAACTAAGCCCAAATTGGATCCACTCCAAAATCTGTGATTTATCTGATACCCCAGGCTAACATTTATGTGAGCCTGGTGCTGTATTCAGTGTGTCCTAATAGATACTCACTCTTAAAATAAATCAGTGTAGCAGCTGATAGAGTCACCCCACCCACGTGTCCATGTGCCTTGCCAATGTCCTGTGTCCTGCAGGAATTCTGAGTGCCTGAGGTCTTTCTTGGGCTCCAAAGCCTGCTATCCCCAGAATGCTAGTATGCAGACTAAAAGCATGGGAGAATTTGCTCTCTCACCCCAACCCCAGCAGCCTTCAACCAATGACTGATGGAAATGGAGCTATGGAAATGGTGTCTAAAAGCTGCAGCTCCCTTGCTCCTTGGGTGGGGTGACCCTACACTAACCGCCAGAATTCCCCACTAGGGTGAAGCTCCAGTTGTGCACGTACTGATGCTCTTGACAATGCACTTTTATTGATGTTCTCCTTTCCTTGTCTCAGTTCCTAAATGATGGCACTTGAATCTTAGTCTTGGGGTCCTAGGGGGTCTGCTTCATTGGAACCCAAGCTAAGGAAACCAGCAACATCCTAAATATAGATTTTCATGAGAGAAGGATCAGCAGATTTGAGGTCATCAGACACTGGAGCAAACTGAAGAAGAACTATGAGAACTATGAAGCCTATTTATTTATTTATTGTATCAGGGATTGAACTCAGGGGCACTTGACCACTGAGCCATATCTCCATCCCTATTTTGTATTTTATTTAGAGATAGGGTCTCATTGAGTTGCTTAGCACCTCGCTTTTGCTGTGGTCAGCTTTGAACTCTTGATCTTCCTGCCTCAGCCTCCTGGGCTGCTGGGAATACAGGCGTGAGCCACAGCGCATGGCTTATGCAGGCTTCATTTGTTCCTAAACCTTTACAAAGACTGTTTGTTCTTCATCCCATCAGCCACAACCTTGGCGATGGAGTCATATGTTTGCCTATGAATAAATATTATGGCAATTCCTGGGAAGAAGGATAATGCAGTACATAAATGCTCTGCCCTCCTGGAGGTTGTATAATACTGCCTGCCAGGAGAGTTGTTTAAAAAAAAAAAAAAAGAATTAAATGCTACAGGGACACAGCCACATCAATGTCCATAGCAGTACAATTCACAATAGCTAAACTGTGGAATCAACCTATATGCCATTCAGTAGATGAAGGGATTAAAAAATGTGGCATATATACACAATGGAATTTTACTCAGCAATAAAAGAGAATAAAATTATGGCATTTGCAGGTAAATGGGTGGATTTAGAGAAGATAATGCTAAGTGAAGTTAGCCACTCCCAAAAAACCAAATGCTGAATGTTTTCTTTGATATAAGGAGGCTACTTCATAGTGGGATAGGAAGAGGGAGCATGGGGGGAACAGACTAACTCTAGATAGGGCAGAGGGGTTGGAAGGGAAGGGAGTGGACAGGGGGTTATTAATGATGGTGGAATGTGATGATCATTATTATCCAAAGTACAGGTGTGAAGACATGAATTGGTGTGAATATACTGTGTATTCAACCAGAGATATGAAAAATTGTGCTCTATATATGTAATAAAAATTGTAGGCTGGGGTTGTGGCTCAGTGGAAGAGTGCTTGCCTAGCATGCACAAGGCGCTGGGTTCGATCCTTAGTATCACATAAGAGTAAAATAAAGATATTATGTTCACCTAAAACTAAAAAATAAATATTTAAAAAAAGAATTGTAATGTATTCCACTGTCATATATAAATAAAAAAAGAATTAAATGGATCTCCTAGAAGTGAATAATATATATCTGAAATTTTTAAAAAATGATGTAGTAGATAAGGCTTAACTGCAGAAAAAAGGAAAAATGAAAACAAAAAGATGGAAATTGTTCAAGTTGAAGCAAGTAAGAGCAAATGGAAATTTTGTTTTTAATGAAGAGAGACTCAAGGCTGTGGGATAAGATTTGGAGTATAAATTTGAATCTTAGAAGAAGAGAAATGTGGCAGACCATTCATTCCAAGAAAATGATCGCCCCAAATTTCTAAATTTGGAAAAAAAGCTCTTCAACTTATAGATCCCAAAGGCTCAGTAAATCTTAACCATGATGAATTCTAAGAAAACTAACACCAGGCAAATCATTGGTAAGCTGCTAAAAATCAGAGAACAAACAGCCAAATCAAAAAGGCACATTAGATATAAGAGAATAATGATCAGGAATAATGGAGGCAGAGAACAATGGAAAAACATCTTTAAAGTGCTTATGTGGAAAGAAACAACCGGTTGATCTAGAATTTTACAATCAATAAAAATAGCCGGGTGTGGTGTAATCCCAGCAGTTTGGGAGGTTGAGGCAGGAAGATCAAGAGTTCAAAGTCCAGCCTCAGCAAACGTGAGGTGTTAAAAACTCAGTGAGACCCTGTCTCAAAATAAAATACAAAATAGGGATGGGGATGTGGTTCAGGGGTTGAGTGTCCCTGCATTCAATCCTTGGTACCACCTCCCACTCCCTTTCCCCCCAAAAAACTTGGATTATCCAAAACAAACTAGGTGAATTATCTGGATCATATGATCCATGGAATCACAGGCTTGGATGATTTAGGCTCCCATGTGTGTCTCTGGGCACTAGAGTGTGATTCTGGAGCCAACCTGCTTGGTCCCATTTCTTATTCTAACACTTATTAGCTGGGTGAACTTGAGAAAGTTCCTCAGTTTCTTTCTGCTTCATTTTCTCATCTGTTAACAACAGAACTTCAAAATATATGAGAATTTTCCCATCTGATAATAATATCATCCTCAAATGGTTACTGTCAGGATTAAGTGAGTCGGTCCATGATAAATGCTTGGCATGGCATGGTGTCTTGCAAATGGTAATCACTCAACAAACAAAATCTACTTACTCCAAAGACAATTGTCTGAATTAGTTGAATGAGTCAGGCAGAATAGGGACATGTATTCATTTCTTAGGACTGCCAAAACTAGGTACCACTAAGTATGTGGCTTGAAACAGAGAAAATCATTCTCCCACAGCTCAGAGGCTAGAAATCTAGACCAAGGCCATGCTCCATCTGGAAGCTTTAGGGGAAAATCCTTCCTTGACTCAGCTTCTAGAAGTTGCTGGTAATTCTTGGTGTCCTTGGCTTTTGGCAGCATGACTGTGATCTCAGCCTTTTGTTTACATTGCCTTTGGCCCTCCATGTGTGTCTTTCGAAACTTCTTGTTTCTTGTAGTCACCCTAATCCACTCTGGTCTTATTTCAACTTGAATACGTCTGCAATGATCCTATTTCCAAGTGAGGTTATATTTTCAGGTTTCAGGTGGTCATGAAATTTGGAGTGCTGGGGGGAAATCCTGCACAGTATGAACCTCAATGCCACCTCCCTTGACAATTTTCTCTGGATAAGGAAGTTTCTAGGAGATACCTGTTATTCTTTTTAAACCAGTTGGACAAAAATCCCCTCTAATTTTCTTCTGCAATTCTCAGCATTTGGGGGTAGGGGTGCTGGGGATTGAACCTGGGCTTTTTACCACTAAGCCATATCCCCAGCCCTTTTTATTTTTTATTTTGAGACAGGGTTTTGCTAAGTTTCTTAGGGCTGCACTAAGTTGCTGAGTCTGGCTTTGAACTTGTAATCCTCCTGCTTTAGCCTCCCAAGTAGCTGGGATTCTAGGTGTGCACCACCACAACCTGGCCACTTTTTAACATTTTAAACATCAAATATATCCATTCCAGTAGCACTCTCTGCAGACCTAGGCCCAAGTTACACGTCACAGAGTTCTGTGTTGATGTTTGAGTACTGCTGTGCTCTCTGGTTTTGAGACTGGCACATTGGAGTTTGTAAGTAAGGCCCTGTTGTTACTACCTGTCTCTTGGCTCATGTAAACCTTTCTGTTTGTGTGGAGCCTCTGTTACTTATAATTCTGTGAATTAGAAACTAGAACTTCAAGTTTGCTGCCATTGCAGAAGTTAGTTTTAGTCCTTATAACAAAGGGTTTCCCATGAAGAGAATCAACTAGATTTAATGTAAATACTGAATGTAACACATGGAGAAATAATCCAGAATCTTAATGGTTTACTAACTTGGAGTTTGTGGAGAAGCCTTGAACTCAGTGAAACAATATTATAGCTCATTAAGGCAGGTAAATTAGCAATTATGTATAGCGATACCAACTTCCTATTCTTTGTAACCAGCGCTGCAGCTAAGGACCCAGCCTTAGTTCCCATAGTCCTGAGCACCTCTTCTCCTTGTGTCCTCCCGTGCTATTGGCTCTTCTTTTTAGCACTGAGTCCTTCCTTTTCCTTTAAGGCTATTCTTGCTATCCACAGCTCTATACCTTGTTCAAAGCAAAGTCTTGAATTACCCAAGTTTTATTAATTGTTTTCTTTAGAAGGCTTTGCTTCCCTGCCCCACCCCCCATATACTCTCCAAAATGTGAGCTGCCTGCTCTGTGTGTTGACAGGAAAAGCTGCAGCTCTGTCCATCTGTCTGTGTCTCTGTCCCTCTCTCTAACTCAAACATGGCTTTTCTTTCTTTCTTTCTTTTTTTTCTTTTGGTTGTAGATGGACACAATACCTTTATTTTATTTATTTATTTTTATGTGGTGCTGAGGATTGAACCCAGAGCCTGACATGCGCTAGGCAAGTGCTCTACCACTGAGCCACAACCTAGTTGAAGCATTGCTTTTCTAGTACCTGTCCTTTCTGCCCCATCATAAGACCGCTTTTCTGCTTTCCTGATTCCCACTTATGTGTTTGCTGTACAGCTGAGCTGTAGATGAGTGGGGTGTTCCTGTATTTACTTAGTCTGATAATGTGAAGAAGCTCAAGTGATAATGGAATGTACTGTCCTAATATTACTGAGCCTGGGATTCCCAAATCCATTAACCTCTGGCCCCTTTTCTGCCAGAATTCAACAAAAGAGAAGTCAAAAGTTTAACTCTCAGGAGGAGAATCGACTGTGTAAATGCAAATTCTTCCAGGCACTAAAGTGAAAGCTCAAATATTGACCTCCTGTGTCTTGCGATCATTTCTTCTGAATAGAGGGTCAGTACACACTGTTTTTATTGAGCATATTTTTAGACCTTTTGCCTTTAAATCCAGTTTTGCAGATACTCAGCACCACAAAAATTAAAATAAATAATAAATCCATAAATGATTTTTTAAAAATTCAGTTTGGGGAGGATAGACCTGGCACTGGGAAGATAGTAGTGGCTGCCCTTGGGATTCCCACATGATTCTTCCTCCTAGTTGACCACCCCTTTCTGCCCCAGACCCCCTTTGGAGCTCTCTTCCTCTGGCAGCAGCTCACTCTCCAGAATGTTCCAATTCTAAAAACATCTGCCTTGCTCTATTTTCTTCCTCAGAGCTGAGCTGGACACTGACTACCCCTACTACAGAATCCTGGAATTTTCATGGTGAAAGAACCATACAGATAAAGCACATGTGTTCATTTTAATGAAGAGCAGGCTAAGGATGTATGCATAAACATATATGGGTGTGGGTGTATATGTGTATATATACATATATGCACACACACAGTATTTGTATAAGATAGAACAGAAGTGCTTTTGGGGATAGGGGGTCTTCTAGACACTATCAAACCTCTGCTCTCTCCTGAGAACTGCCTAGTAAATGATATACAGCTGAAAGCACCTTATCTCTCTGGTTCAATGAACTGAGCCCAAAACATAGCATTATACCAAGTAGGGAGGATCAGTGAGCCATTATCTTCTTCAGGAATGTTTGCTATGAGAGTTGACTATTTATGAGGCTACAAGTCTCTTTAAAATCTTGGAATTTAATATTATTTAAATTTAAATTTTTATTTTGAGGTACTTTAGAATCCTGTGCCCTTGGAAGAGATGTGTCAGTCCTTTTAATCCAGACAATAGTTGCATAGTGCCTTATACCCAGGGACACTGTTCAACATATAATGATTAATGGATATACTGGTGAAATAACTATAAATGTTGCCTTTTAAGATGCCTCTTAAAAAGATTTCTTTCTCTCTTTTTCTTCTTAAAAAAAAAAAGAAATGCATTTGATAAACAATTACCTATTTGGGAAAGTTATATTGTGTTAGGAGACAAGAATCTAATGTTAGGGAAAAAGTTAGCCCAGATCTGGTCTCTCAAACTACAGATGATGTCCTTCGCATATATTTGTATGTATTTCTCCAGGAGTGGAACAAATCTCCTGGATCCTTCAGTAGCTTCATACTTTGTTCCTCATTTTTAATGCTTTAAGAAAGTCTTTACACATAAAACAGGCATTTGGAGCCATTATGTTTTGTGGTTAATTAGTGACCAGGATGAAAATCTAATGTGTGAAATGTTAAGTGTTTTCACCATTTCATTGGTCAGGAAAGAGGAGCAGGCTGAGGAGTTCAGTGGCTGGGGCCAGAGGAGAGGGGGATGGCCTCACCTTTGTGAAGGCCCCAAGGCTCCCGTCCTGGGCTCCTCAGAGGGAGAGTATGGCTTCTGGATATTGTTCCCACAGCACAGAAGAACAACCTTCCCTTTAGCCCAAAGTCAGCTCAACCGCAGCAGATCCCATTTATCACTCTTTCATCTCCTTCTAGAGTTCTGACAGGCAAGAATGCTACCTGAGGCGGCCAGGTTGTAGAGTGTGCAGGCCCACTCTCGGTGAACCTGAAGTGTTTGGAATTTGAAGTGGATTGGGCACTAAAACTAAAATGTCTTCAGAAACTAGAGTTTGGGAACAAGTTAGCCAAGGCCCAACTTCCTCGAAATGCATTTGCTAAGCACTGCATTCAAGCTCACCTTTCTGCCAGGGTTTGTGAAGAACGAGGGTTAGCAATTTCTTTCTCTCTTCTTCTTCTTAAAAAAAAAAAGAAAAAAAAAACTGACAAAAATTCACTCTGCCAGCTGAGCATGTACTGCGGGTGAGAGCGGGCTACCTGCTCTGTGGGAGACAGAAGTGTGAGGGCGAGGCCCTCTGGGGCAGTTCTAGATGCCGGCCACGGCAGTGATGGAGGCTTAAGCTGAAAGCTACATCAAGTCTGAAATACATATTTTACAAGTGGAGGGTAAGGGATGGTGTCCCTGATTACGTCAGGCACGCACAGAGCATCCTGTCACGCAAGGCAGAGAGGGCGGTGAACTAACTGCTTCAATCCCAGGCCCTCTCACATAATTTCTCTGGTCCAAACTAAGGAAGCGAAAATTCTCAAATTCTGAGGAAGCAAAAAAGTAGTTACACAGAGAAAGAAAGAAAGGGGTGGAATGTGTGTTTGTGTGGGGGGGAAGCAAGAAAGAAAGCATGTGGCTAATTGCTAAGGTTTAAAGCTTTCTCTCCCATAATCTAGTAGGAAAAGCTTGGAGCAGTGACGGCCAGGGTTTGTTGTGACAAGGCCATGAGCAGGGGGACCTGTCAGGGTCAAAGGCAAGACCTTGGGCCTTCAATTACCATGTCTTCAAAAGTAGCTAACATCAGGCCTGGAGGAGCAGGTTATGTGTTGAGAAAGCTTGGGTTCTTGGGGGAGTCTGGGCTGAGGTGTTGGAAGTCTGAGGATAGAAGCTGGAGAAGAGCCGTGTGGGCAGCTGCAAAATCATGCTGAGATGGTGGGGAAACCCCACTGCGTTATTTATCCTTCTTCTCTAAGATTTCATAAAGGAAATATCTGTTACAACCAACATCTAGAGAAACCCCAAAAGGAAATAGAAGAGCAAAAGACATCTTAAAAGCCCGAGACAGGGAAAAGGCGACATCTCTTGGGCACCATCCCTTTCTCCATCCTTTCTCTCTACCTCCTGGCAACTTCTCCACCAACTCCCCCAATCCTGTTGCCTGGGGGTTGCTTCTGATCCCAGATCTCCAAATCCAGAATGACAAATGCAGAGCACAAAGGAGATGTATGAGATTTGAAAGACATCTCCAGGAGCAGGTTGGATCCAAGTCTGGTTGTAAAGAACAACCTTAGGGCTTCAATGTCTCAATAAAGATGTTTTAAAAAATATAAGATGCAAAGTTAAATTTGAATTTTAAATAAAACCGTGGAAATTTAATAACTACATCCTTTGCAATGTTTGGGGCATAGTTATGCTAAAAATATATTCATTGTTCATTTGAAATTTCAGCATAATTGGATGTCCAATATTTTATTTTATGTCATAGAAAGTATCAACCCACCACAAAAGTAAGAAGAAATATTTGAAGATGATAGATAACTTGAGTAACCTGAGTTCACTGACACAGAATGTGTAATTGTGTGAAAATGTCACACCATACTCCATACCTGTAAAATTACCTGTCAATAAAAACAAAGAAAGAAAAAGATTAATCACTTCTCAGTTCATACGCTGATATGGCAAAAGATTTAAAAAAATAAAAATATAAGAAGAAATAGTTTTTATGATGTCGTAAATGAGATTTAGGGAGATCCCTAAATGGAATTATATATTTTATAAATCTTGCCATGAAATTAGAAATATTATGGGGAAAGTATAAGAATGTGGAACTTTTAAATATTTTTGGTTTGAGTATATGAGGATATGTTGGGGTTACATGGTGAAGCATTGAACAAAAAGTTAGATCTTTGACTAAACATTGCTAATAATAGGTGATGAATTAAACTCAGAATGCAGTAGTCCAACTCTCCCATTAAGATATTGACAGATAATGCATTTAATTTTCTAAATAAAAATTAAAACTATTGATTCAAAAAAAATTTAAGTTAAACTAAATTGACAAATTTCACAAAGGTAGAGTGAAAGAGTCCAAATCTCTCCCTTTGAATAATTTCAGTATGAATATGAAACACAGTGAGTATGAGCTTTAAAACATGATTGCTATCAATTAGGCCATGTTTTGAGATTTAGACACCTAGGAAGCCATGGCATAACCCTACTCCTTTTGAAAATCTCCTTTGAAGGTCAAAAATGGTTGCGTTGTTTTTGTTGTAGTTGGTTGGTTGGTTTTTGTTTTTGTTTTTTACTGTGGTGCTGGTGATCCAACTCCAAGCCTGCATGTGCTAGTCAAGCGCCCTACCACTGAGCTATATCTCTCAGCCTTAAAATCTTTATATAAGTAATAGTTGTGTTAGGCTGTGGTTGTGGCTCTGTGGTAGAGCACTTGCCTTGCATGTGTGAGGTACTGGGTTTGATCCTCAGCACCACATAAAATCAATAAATAAAGGTATTGTGTTCATTTACAACTAAAAAGAAAAAAATAAAGAAATACATGTGTGTGTGCGTGTTGGGGGGAAATTTGTGATATTTTTTAAAAATCTGAAGCAGAATCTAAGAGTCTAAAGAGTATTTGGGGACTAAACCTGATTTAAAAAATACTCAGGCAGCCAACTCTATTCTTAAATTCATGACAGCTTTTTCTGCTAAAATGCCCAACAACTGTAGTATTTCTGGGGATAGAAGCTGGGGATGCTGAAATTCCAGAGCTGGCACCAGGTTCAGGCACGTCCCACTGTTCTCCTTGTTCAGTGTTGGCTTATGAGGTGTGCCAAACTCTGGCCCCAGCCATATTCATTAAGTCTTAGTGCAAATGAAATTTAAACTTCCCTAACCCACAAAGATAGGAGATTTGGGGTCATAAAACTACAAACTCACAAAACTTATGGACCCTGTAGTCTTTAGAACCGGGGACAATGTTGTTCTTGTTGGACTCAATTCAAAGAAGTACTTCAAAAGGAGAGAGAACAACTGGAAAGAGAGTTCATTGTGCTTGAATGGCTAAATGAGTTCACTAGAATCTCTCATCAAAATTAGCCATATTTGCAGCCTTGTTGGGTAGGAATATTTGAAAATTGTAAATGGTATGTGCACAAGGAAAATATAGCCTTTGATGTTCATACTTGGAATTAGTGCAAAAAATGAGATGAACTTTACAAGGTGTGGGGCAGGTGACATAGCTCACTGATAGAGCACTGCCTACCATGCAGGAAGCCCTAGGATCAGTTCCCAGCACCAAACAAACAACAACAACAAACAAACAAAAATTGGAATTTCATAAGGATGACATTTCTTCCATATGTGTAAAAAAATAATCAATTCCTTTTTATTCATTCTTTTTTAATTGATTTTATTTCTTTAAATACATGACAGCAGAAAGCATTGCAATTCTTATTACACATATAGAGCACAATTTTTCATATCTTTGTAACCTTTTTATTCATTTTTGAACACTGACTATATTTGAATCCAACATATCTCTTCCAATCCTCTGTTTGTTCTGGATCAGAAGATTTCTCTTTGCTATTTGTTATGTTTGGATATGAAGGATCCCCCAAGTACTCATGTATTGAAGGCTTGGTTCCCATTGCAGTGGTGTTCAGAGTGGGGTCTGGGGGAGGTGATTGGATCGTGAGGATTCTGACTCATCAGTGGACTAATCCATTGACAGCTGAATGGACTCTGGGAGGTGGTGGAAACCATAGGTGGTGGGGGCCTGGTTGGAGGAAATAGGTCACTGGGGGGTGTGTCCTGGAAGTGTGTTTTTTTTCTGGCCCTTCTGACCCCACCCCCCCTCAGCTAACAGCTTTTCTCTACCATACATTTCCCACCTTGGAGTGAACCATGGACTGAAACCTCTGATGAGCCCAAACAAAGCTTTCTTCCTTGAAGTTGCTTATGTCAGGTATTTAGGTCATAGTGACGAAAAACTGACTAACACTATTGCTTTTAAGTTTTAGTGGCGCCACCTTAGGCTAAATTTCAGTTACCAAATAAAAAAAAATTATTACAGCCTTCCCTGGCCACTGAGCTAACACATTGAATCAAGAATCTCAATTTATATTATGTAACGTATGTTATTATATTTTTATATAAGTAAATTGGTTACAATTCAATACTGTCTTCTTTCTGTTCTAACATTATTGAATTTCTACTTATGTTCTTTGTTGGTACAAATGGATACAACCTTATAGTCCTTCTGATGGATATTGCAACCTGACAGGTCATATTTTGTACCTGTTGGGGACAGCCTGAGTCTAGCAGTGGAAAGTAGAGGT
The DNA here is from genome assembly GCF_052094955.1 of Ictidomys tridecemlineatus. NCBI lineage: Eukaryota > Metazoa > Chordata > Mammalia > Rodentia > Sciuridae > Ictidomys > Ictidomys tridecemlineatus. The sequence goes on from NC_135490.1 coordinate 33,110,694, forward strand.
AGGATTGAGGCTGATGCTGAGGAGGATCACCAGGGCCCTTGGAAGGTGACTGTCTCAACAGAGACCATCAAAGATCTTCAGGCATAAGACATAACCACTCTAGACAGGGGAAAGGAGTTGCTTCTTTTTTCTTCTCTTTTTTTCTTTGTTCTTTTTAGTTATACATAATAGTAGAGTGTATTTTGACATATCGTGCATACATGGAATATAACTTCCCATTTTTTGTGGTTGTACATGATGTAGAGTTACACTGGTCCTGTATTCATATATGAACACAGGAAAGTCACATCTAATTAAGAGCTGCTTCTCTAGCGAAGAAGTCTTGACAGAATTTAGGTCCCAGCTGCATTGAATAAGTCTATATGCCCTTATTAAAATTTAGAGTCCCATTCCTTTTCAATCATTGCCTTAACTTTAGCAAAAGAGATCTTGTAAGACTAGGAATTTAATTGGATTGGACTTTGGATTTGATTTTCAGAAAATTTCCAGTAGTTACACAAAAGCAGGGGGAGAGGGAGTGGTTTCAAGGGGGCAGTCAGGAGATTTCTAGTCCTTTGGCCAGATCTTATTTGAAGCCCCAAGTTCATCATTTTCTTCCCCCAGGTAAACTTCAGAACACCTTAGAAGCAACCAGAGCAATCCATATATATGTGTTTTATATATATATATATATAAGAACCTACATATATAAAGTTCTATGGTAGAAACTAGTTGCTCAAAAACCTTGCTAATTAGGGATTGGGGCTGTAGCTCAATGGTAGAGCGCTTACCTCACACGTGTGAGGCACTGTGTTCAATTCTCAGCTCCACATAAAAATAAATCAAGATATTGGGTCTATCTACAACTAAAAATATTTTTAAAAAACTATCTCTAGGCACCTGATTTTGGTATTTTGAAAAATAATTCAAATAACTTCAGTCACTCTATCTCATGTACTGCAATTATTTGTTTTACTAGTAACAACAGGGTCATTAATACCTTTAAATATAATCAGATCAGCAAACCAATTTCTCATAGCCTAGAACCAGCTCAGAGAACACATCCTCTGGAACCATTTCTGGTCCCAACTTCCACACAAATTGGAGTTGAGTTAGAGAAGCAGAATCATTATAAATGTTAAAGTATAAGGATTTATTTCCAAGAGTAGTCTTTACCCAATTGTGGGAGCTGCTGGAGGGGTCCCTGCAAGGCTGCTGCTTCTCTTCTGGTGATAAAGAAATATCTACAGATTACTGAGACCAGGATGGGAAGGAAAGCTAGATAGGAGATTGGGACAGCAAGGACAAATTGGAACCCACAAGAACAAACTTCTTGGAACTTCTATGTCTCACTGCCTCCAACTCTGATAAGCAGGTCACCTACAGTGTCATGTGACCTTCAATATGGAGCTTCAGCACATAGGCCTGACCCAGGACTCAGAGATGTTGAAGGAAGAGCTCTGGTGGGAACCTGGGAAGCCCAAGCCTCGCTGCTGAATCTTGCAGCAGGATGTGCCAGCAGATTGGTGGTGGCTTGTGTGAGATGATACACTGCCTCCAACCCTCACTGACCTTTGGAGAATAAAGGTATGGCCAAGTCTTTGCAAAATTCTCCTATGGTCAACCCTAATCCAGAAACAAGCTGGGGAAAAGAATGCTGAAAATACAGTTCCAGCTTAGCTAAGCTGGGATACAGTACAAATTCACCATAACAGCCCAAAACAACCAATATGTAAAATGCACATTTGAATAAGAATATAAATAAGAATGAATAAATGTGTCTGTATGTATATTCCTTACAACATTCTGAAATAACCTCTTGTATAATCCCCACTTTACAGATGGGAAAACTAGGGCAAAAATAGGTAAAGTGTTTTGTCTTAGTTCTACAACAGAGTTCTAGAGCCAAGCTCTGGACCAAGGCAGCTTGCAATGAAAAACAATGGCATTGTCTGCTCCTTTTTTGTTTGTTTGTTTGTTTGTTCATTCTGCATAAAGCCTTCCCCAAATATTCAACTCAACCTGACCCCTTCTTCCAGGTGATTTCACGGGTATTAGTAGTCAGTTGTATTCATATACTTATGTCCTTTAATTGTGTTATGCTCATTGATAATTTTCTTTAAGTGGATGTGAAACTCTGTGATATTCATGATAACTGTGATGTTTTGGGGCTCACCTCAGCTGCTAAGAGTGTCGCAGTGACCTGGTACCTTGTGAATCCTCCTATTGACTTGATGCCTTTGACTGGAGCAAGTGTACCTGCAAGACTCGTGTCCTGGTGCCCGAAGCAGTGCTAAAGCTGGAGGAGATCATTTTCTAAAATACTTCTGTCAAGTCTTTGAAAAGCAGCCAGAGCCCCTTCCAGGATTCACCTGTGTGCTGGTCTCGCGATAATCACATAATCCAGACAAGTCAGGGCAAAGGAACAGCCCAGGAAGGAAAAGGGGTCACCTCTGCAGCTGCCCAGTGGATGCTTCTATGTAGAAGGATCATTCCAGAGGATTACGAAGTGAATTCCTGGAGTTTATTCAGGTGATGGAAGGGAGAGGAGACTCAAAACTTCAGGGCTAAGTCCTACATCTCTGTGTGGCCCCAGAATGAAAAGGCTCTTTGTTGACTTGTATTTAGATTTATTTAACATTCAACCCACAGAAAACGGAAGGCCGAGTGTGACCTTGGGGAAAGAGGCTCCCGCCCACCTCACATCATTTTGGCATTAGCTGTTATAGGCTCCTGTGAAAACACTGGGAGGGGTTTGTAAGTGGTGGGGTGGTTGGGTTTCCTTTTTTTTTTTTTTAACATCATTACAGTTAGATCTGCAGTACTTCCTCAAATATGTGAAGGGAAGGGAGCGGTGACTTCCTAAAGGGAAGCATTTCTATTTTTAGACTGAAATAGGCTTCTACAAAACTTTTCTCAGAAAACACATTTAAAAGGAGCATTCTGAACAGGAGAAAATACATTCTCAATCATAGTTAAGGGAGTCTGGCTCACAAAATATATTTTGATATAATGAGAAAGAAGTGAACGATAATAGTTTATTTTAAAAGAGGAGCAAAAAAGAAGAAGCTTGTGGATTTTAAATTATCTGCCTGGACTGCACTTTCTTCTGACTTCTCTTGTTGAGGTTCACCTCTCAGCAAAGCCCAGGAGAGCTGCTCTTTTTGAAATGACAGGGTCAACTATGGATATGCCTGTAATCCCGAGGATTCCAGAGGTTGAGGCAGGAGGATCATAAGTTTGAGTCCAGCCTCAGCCATTTAGCAAGACCCTTAGCAAGTTAGTGAGACCCTGTCTCAAAATAAAAAAAATAAAAGGACGAGGATGGATTCAGTGGTAAAGAACCTCTGGATTCAATCTCCAGTACCAAAAAACAAAACTAAATTTAAAAAAAAAAAAAAGAAGAAATGCTAGGGTCAAGTTCAGGTGGTAGTAATGGACTTGGGAGGAAGGAGTGAGTAGGTAAAGAGGACAAGAAGGCAGAAGAGGTACAGAACTCACACTGGTTGTGAACTTACAGTGCTTCACAGCTCAAGGCAGCCTTAGAGGTCAGCCAGTCCAGTGTTTCTCACGTTGACCACAATGTGCACCAGGAGGTGGGACCAAAAATCCAAAAGCTTAATACATGGCCCAGGAGAGCTGATCCAGTAACCAGCGAGTCCAATGGTCCATTTCACAAAAGATCCATCAGTGGTCTATAGAGGTAACATGAATAGGCATGAATAGCAACCAGTTTAGAGCAGAACCCATTTGCTATACGTGGGCTAAAGAGGGACTCTCAGCTGTCCAGACTTGGTGTTGACAGAGTAAACTTTGCTTCTATGGTATGCTTGAAGGGGCTCTGGAAAGGCATTCCCTAATTTCTCCTTTCTTATTTGCTTATCATGAAATTCATTTAAGAGGACACAGAACCTTTATGTCATTGTTAGAGATAAAATGTGAATGTGTCTCAGTGGGAGGTTGACATAAATATACCCAAAGCTAAGGAGATGTGATAATGGTTCACTATTCGTTTCTGAGCAGATTTTTATATTGGGGAAAGAGGTGGCATGAAATTGTGCAGGACCTGAAAGGGTGCCCTAAATGGAGGGAAAAGTACAGATCACAGAATGAAAATTGGCTAGAGGATGAGATTCTGTTTCTTAACTTTTTATGATGAAGAGTTTCAGACAGGGGCTGGGGCTGTAGCTCAGTGGTAGAGCACTTGCCTAGCATGTGTGAGGCACTGGATTCGATCCTCAGCACCACATAAAAATAAACAAATAAAATAAAGATATAATGTCCATCTAAAACTAAGAAAGTTCAAACATTCACAAAAATTAAAAGAACATTTGTGCCCTACTGTATATATGTATTGAAATATTGTACCCCATAAATATGTACAATTATTGTGTTAATTAAAATAAATATATAATTTAAAGTAGAATAATGTACTGACCACTCAGCTATATACCATTTATATTACAGATTTTTAAACGTGTTCTCCTCTTTACGTGATCTATCCAAGGTACATTTGTGTGAGTGTGTGTACAGTCTGAATCAAGCGTTGCTCTAAAGAATACAGAATGCTTGATGGAAAAAATGACAAGATGCCCTATGAAGAGGTTTAGAATTTACTCCAAGTCATGTATGAGAAAAGGGACTAGACCCATGGCTTCTGGGATCTCAGACTCTGCTCTTTTCACGGTACAACAAATCTTATTAATTATGATGATTCATATCCTACATTTTGTTTCTGGTACCAGGGATTGAGCGCAGGGCCGCTTAACCAGTGAACCACATCCCCAGCCCCTTTTAATATTTTATTTAGAGACAAGGTCTCACTGAGTTACTTAGCGCCTTGCTAAATTGCTGAGCTTGGCTTTGAACTTGCGATTCTCCTGCCACAGCCTCCTGAGCCGCTGGGATTACAGGTGTATGTCACCTCGCCCTGGTTATACCCTACATTTTTGAGTGTTCAAGCTTCTTTCAAATAATGCTGATTATTTCAGGGCCATTCCATTTGGTATTACGGGAAGAATGACCCTGTTATTAAGGAAATAACAGGAAAGGAAAGAGGACATAGAGCATGGAGCAACCTGAGGGGTAGTTTTCCAAGGAGCTGGAATTTAAAACAAGTTGTTTTTCTCATGCTGAACTTGACACCTAAGAGTCACTGCACTGCAGGGAAACAAGGGAAGCACTGCTGCCTATAACCACTTTTCTTATCCCTCAGCCCCAGGCTGGAATCTCCAGGAACGCTCACCTGCTCACCTGCTCCTACTTTGAGTTCCAGGTACCCCCTTCCACTCCAGGCTTCTGCATTGCTCTACTCTTTTCCCTATCTTCTTCCAACTTCTCCAACAGGGTTATGCCCCCCCCAACTCTACCCCAGCCTCTGCACCCCCACCTCATCCAGGGTTTACTCCTGTGGTTGCACTTTCTACCCTGGGTTGTAAGATTCTGTTTGTTGGTTTCCCCCACCAGACCACAGTCCTCTCAATGATTGCAATTGTGTTTTGCTTGACTGGGATGTAGCTCAGCAGTAGAGCATGTGTCTAGCATGGGCAAGGCCCTGGGTTCTATCTTCAGCACTGAACAAAACAAAACATAAACAAAAAACAAAAAACAAAAAAAAAAACAAAAATCAAAAAATCAAGCAAGAACAACAAAACAAAATATCATAACAGCTTTATACATCTCAATACTAAAGTCAATCCCCACCACTGGAAAACATGCAATAAGCCATATTTGTTGCATAAATGACCAGAAACCATGAACTTACCATGATTTAAGTTTTGACCTTGTAGAGTTAAGGTGTAAATGCACATGGAATCAAATGTAGGAGGGTTTGTTTTTATTTTATTTTGGTGTTTGTTTTCCAGGAGTGAAGGCAAATGAGAGAGTTTGGCAAGTGCTGAGGAAGAAAGGAAACAGACTTCAATGCAGTTATGAAGGAGGCTTAAGCAGATTGGAAGGTAGCCCAAGGGAATATTTGCAGAGCTAAAGACCCAGTCCAGGGACAGAGAGTGTGGAATTTTTCAAACAAAGAGTTTATTGAGCTCCATGCCAGTCAGTTTGGAAGGATGGTGCAAGAGGACAGGTGGAGGGGAGCCCCAGGTGCAAGAGCAGAACATGGGCTTAGCCACGGTACGGCCCAGGAAGCAGCCAGAAAGTGAGAACGTGTATCACCCAAGCAGGGCTCTTCTACCATCCAAAGACAGAGGTTTATGTTTCTAGAATTTTTAACCAATGTCCTCTTAGTATGGGCCAAGGGTAACCCATATTAATCAGATACATTCACTTTTCCTTTTTGCCCAAGGAACAAGTTTGGGCTTATCTGTGTGACACATTCTAACCATTCAAATCCCATATGCACTGTGATCACACTCCAAACTGGAAGGAACAAGTGATTGAAAGAGAACCATCTCTGTGATGACCTTTGTTGACCAAAGATCAAGGCGTGGCAGTTTGACACTTGTTTAATTGATGCCTGCATGGGCAGATGACAGAAAGGCCTCTACTTCCCTTTTGCAAAACCTGGCTTAGCCCACCGCCCCCCCCCCCAGTCCACAAAACACCTAGATGCAACCTCAGTTAAGGGTTAAGTGAGACTTTTTTCCTCTCCTTCTGATATATTGGTAATGGTGTAATGGTGGCTAGGAAGAGAAAATGAGCAAGATAAAGAAAAATAGAGTGACTTTTTTCTTTTCCTTTTTTTTTTTTTCATAGTGCTGGGGATTGAACTCAGAGTCTTACACATGAGAGGCAAATCCTCTATAATTGAGATACATTCCCAGCCCTAAACTGACATTTCTTATACATCCCAGTGTGCAAGAAAAAATATAGTAAAACATAGACCTGCTATGAAGGTGTGTAGAAAATGTTAACTTTGCCCCCGTTATTAAATTATGTGCTCCTAGAATGGGGATTGTATGTGCTTTACATTGTACACTATTGTTTGTGGACCTCGTGTGTGTGTGTGTGTGTGTGTGTGTGTGTTTGAGACTGGTGACTACTATGGCTGTTTTGATTTGGAAGAACTCAATATTTCTAATGTTAGATTTAATCATTTATGCATTTTGAGGTCTAATTTAAAACTCCTTCATGAATGCTGGGAAGAAAGTATTTTCATTAAGGAAAAACTAAGCTCAGAGAGCAAAATACAAAGAAAAAATGGAAATTGGAGAAAGTAGGAAGATACTAGTGAATGAAGAAACTAGAATTTCTGCCAGCTGGGGAGCCAGAAGGAAAGGTCACCAGTTCAAGTTCATTGGAGCACCAGAGAGCAGCCCAGACTGGCCTCCAACTAAGCATAGGATAGGTTTGCAAAATTTAATGCATTTCATAAATGGATCTTGAAATCCGTGTAAGTGGGGCTAGACGTATAATGGCCTCAAGTTAAGCTTTCAGTGAAATCTGAGGTCTCAAAATTGGCTTATTCTTGTGCTTTATTGATTAAAGCATGAATAGTTGGTTAGACAAAGCAAAAATAACAATACAGTAATTTTACATCTTTGGAGTCCTTAAGCAGGTGTGCTTGCTCTGCCTAAAGTGAAATCATTTACAGTATACATCCCTTCACCATTTGTTCTCTTTAGTTACAGGTTTTGAAGGAGCACTGTGCAAAACTGCTGTATCAGGGACTTGTAATTTGGTCTTTGACTGACAAGGTACCTGTGTTAGAAAGATGCCTATATCTTTCAAGAAGAAGGATCCACAGGTTTCGTGTTCAAATCTCACAGGAAAAGAGATTCTGGTAAGAATTTTCAATATTGGAGACACAAGGGTGCCACCAAGTACTGAAGTCATAGAAGCCTTGTACTATCTTGGACTAATTCAGAGGACATAATGGCAGTTTTTGAAATGTGTCAAAGTGGAAAATGTGTCTCAAACAGAAATATTCTAGGTGCACATTTTCTCTATTGTAAATGATATAAAAATAGGGCAGTAAGGTGAAATAACAAAACAACTTGATAAAAATTCTATGTAAGATTATCATTATTATAATGATCACATATAGACAGGGTGGAACTGGTGTATGGTGTATTTTTTAAGCTTTATTTATTTATTCTAATTAGGTATATATGACAGCAGAATGCATTTTGATTCATTGTACACAATTACAGCACAGCTTTTCATTTCTATGGCTGTACCTGATGTAGTGTCACACCATACGTGCAGTCAAAACATGTATCTAGGGTAAAAACATCCATCGTATTCCACCATGTTTCCTAGCCCCATGCCTCCTCCCCTTGCCCCCCTCCCCTTTGCCCAATTCCTTCATCCCCTGGCCCCCGCCATTATGGATTAGCATTCACTTATTAGAGAGAACATTCAGCCTTTGGTTTCTTTGGGATTGGCTAACTTCACTTAGCATGATATTTTCCAACCCCACCCATTTATTTACCTGCAAATACCATATTTTTTTTTCTCTTTTAATGCTGAGTAATATTCCATTGTGTATATATACCACATTTTCTTTATTCATTCATCTATTGAAGGGCATCTAGGTTGGTTCCACAGTTTAGCTATTGTGAATTGAACTGCTATAAATATTGATGTGACTGCGATACTACAGTATGCTGATTTTAAGTCCTTTGGGTATAGACTGAGGAGTGAACTAGCTGGGTCAAATGGTGGTTCCATTCCAAATTTTCTAAGGAATCTCCATACTGCTTTCCAGATTGTTTGCACCAATTTTCAGTCCCACCAGCAATGTATGAGTGTGTCTTTTCCCCCACATACTCTCCAACACTTATTGTAATTTGTATACTTGATAACTGCCATTATTACTGGCATAAGATGAAATCTTAGTTTTGATTTACATTTCTCTAATTACTAGAGATGTTGAATATTTTTTCATATATTTGTTGATTGATTATATATCTTCTTCTTCTGAGAAGTGTCTGTTCAGCTCCTTAGCCCATTTATTGATTGGGTTGTTTGCTTTTTTTGGTGTTAAGTTTTTTGAGATTAGTGCTCTGATGTTCATTTCATGTGGCCAAAATTTGCTCCCAAAATGTAGGCTCTCTGTTTACCTCATTGATTGTTTCCTTTGCTGAGAAGAAGCTTTTTAGTTCGAATTCATTCCATTTATTGATTCTTGATTTTATTTCCTGTGCTTTAGGAGTCTTGTTAAGGAAGTCGGGGCCTAATCCAATGTGAATATGGTTTTAGTGTTCCCCAAAGGCTTGGTCCCAAGGCGGCAGTATTGGAAGTTGCCATGCATCTTTGAGAGGTGGGCCCTAGTGGGAGGTCCTTAGGCCATTTGAGGAATATGGGCCCCTGGATAATCTCTCTGTTTCCTCATTCCTGATGTAAGCACTCACCCTAGTATACATTCCTGCCAAGATGTGTCACTGTTGCTAGAGGTCCCCAGAAATGGGGCCATCAGAGTTTGGATTTGAACTTCCAGAATCCTAAGCCAAAATAAACCCTTGGCTCCAGCTGGTGAGGTGTGCATTCATTCAGTCTTGAATCAGGTCCAGATTCCTCTACCTGGCCTCCAAGGCCTTTTGTAATATGGCTCCAAATGGAATTCCTGGCTCCAGTTGCATTTTGGAACCCAGTAGCTAAGACCAGTGAATTTCCAGGTGCTGGTGGGTGGATGCATAGATCCCAAAGATGCTGTGTGATGTGCTACCCTCTAACTCTATGAACTCATCTCTCACTATCCAGCTGCAAGCTATGTTCCTACTTACTGCATTTCCTTCGTGTGAAAACCCTCACCCTTTCCACACTCATCCCTGACTCCCTAGGGACCCAGGGATTAGTTTGTGTGCACTGCTGTAACAAAATCCCCTAGACTAGATGGCTTGTTGCAGGAAGCCATCTGTGAATTACATGAGGGTCTTCTCTTGATATAGTAGCCAAGGAGATTTAGGTTTGGCATTGTGAACTATATGTGGCTCTCCTGTGGGCAATAGATTTCCCAGTGCATGTGACCTTTATCTCTGCTCTGCTAGGAAGATACCTCATAGTAGCAATGGAGATGGGCATAACCTGTTGAGAACTGAACAGCCTACCTTTAACTTTTTTGATGAAGGCCTTTGGTGTTTTCCGATTTAAATAAATCAGGCATGGGCTCAATTTTGCCAGAGTCTAGAAGCTCAATCTGTCTGATCAGCTTGCCTGTCCTGCCCCTGGTTCTGAAACTACTTCGACGTCTGTGGTTTTTTCATCATTCTATTTTTCTTAGCTTTTATTTTCTTAGAAATATATTTCTCAGCCAGCCCATTCCACCACCCACCCGGGATGCAGGCAAGAGCTGAACAAGGGAAGTGGTGGTCACCAATCCCACAAGAGCAGCCATGGTAGAAAAAGGCCCTAAAGAGGGACCATGCATGGCCTTGGGTAAAGGAATGCACTGTTGCCAACTGGGGGCCTGACCAGGAAGAGCCAGGAGAATAAATTCTCCATTATCTTTCTCCTTTGGCCTCCAGTTGCTTAGCAGTATCTCCTATCATCCAGATCCAACTAGAAATAAGAGGGATAGGGAGTCCATTGGTGCAGTGTATGGCAGTGTAGCTCCTTAGTGGACAGAAAGAGGAAGGAGACATGGAGAAGTCTAGCCAGGCGGAGCTCACCCACAACCTCATTTCTATAAAGTGTCCCCATAACATACGCCATTGACAGTTTTCCCTTGCTTTGTTCTTAGGACATAGGTACGCTCCTATCTCTGTGAAGGATGAACCCTTAATAAATGAGAGCTGGCAGGGGGAGTAAGAGGCTCCCAAATGTTTAATTGCTACATAGTTTACCACCAAGGGCAGACCCGGACAACAGATGTGGCCTGTGGGGATGTTTTACTATTTAGAGCCTGATTCATCAAATCCAGGTGGTAATCACTTAGATCCTTGGGTCACAAAGCCGAAGTTTATGAAAGAATATTTAGCTATTCACCACTGCATGACAAATTATAGAGGCATTTTTCCTTCCTGGAAATACAATGCTTAGACTATTCGGACCAAGAACCACAGAATTTCTTTAGTTTATCTATAACCCTTTTCCCAACTTGTAATACTTTTCTCATATTGTCCTACTAGTATAGATATTAGGATACTATAATATTTTTAGCCATATGATGCATATATGGGCCTAGAAAGGTTGGTTTTTAAAACTTTCAACACATTGTTCTTTAATTTTTCCCATGGATTGATTAGGATAGACTTACAGTAGCCAATGCTTTACAAAATGACAGACCTCTATGGTGGAACTCTATGAGTTAGGGAGAGAGAAGGACAACAAGAGAGAAATTAAATTTTAGTAGAAAGCATCATTTTCTGCTGTGGCTAGAGTAACACTGTTGTCTGCAATTTTCTGAAAAATATTAAGTTGAAGCCAGAGTCTACGCCACAGACTACGCCATTTATAAATAACAGAAATTTATTTCTCATAGTTCTTTAGCCTGGGAAGTCCAAGATCAGAGTGCAGGTGGGTTCATTTTCTGGTGAGGATCAGGTCTTTGCTTCCAAGGGGGTGCCCTGAAGGCTGCATCCTCTGGATGGGAGGAATGGCTGGAGAGACAGAGGGCAAAGAAAGAGGAATCTTCTCCATCAAGCTCTTTATAAAGGCAACTAGTTCTACTGACAGCAGAAGGGCAACCAGTCCCATTCATCTCTAAGGTCCCACCTCTCAATATGATCACTTTGGCCCTTATGTTTCAACCCCTGAATTTTGAAGGGTTTGTATTCAAATCATAGCATTGGTTTAGGACAGAATTCAAGACAGTAATCGGAACAATGTGAAAGTATATTAATTATGATATGTTATAGCTTAGAGTCTATACTTTCAGCAGCACGGTGATTATTTATTAGCTTAGGAAGACACTGTCTTGAAATAAAACATAAAAAGGGCTGGTCATGTGCCCTGGGTTCCATCCCCAATACTGTAAAACAACAAGACAAAACAAAACAAACAAACAAACAAACAAAAAACACCAAAAAACAAAACAAAAATACAAACAGGACAACAACGAAGCACTCTAAGCATTTTTCAGTCACCCACTTCTTAGTGCTCAGTTCCTTATGTGAACATAGTCCTCTGTTTGTGGTACCACTAGTGACAGTGGCAGACAGGCTGCCCCCAACACAAATGGAGATCCATATGGCACATGTCTAGATAGTCAACAGGTTTACATCAAGCTAACCAACTGTTAAAATATGTTTGGCAATCCTTTATTTCTTAATTTTGTTATATCTTTTTTGTCAGTTTTATTGAGATAAAATTTATATAGAATAACAACACAACAATCACCTCTTTTAAGTGTACAATTAAAATAAACTCAATTTATTTGCAGATGTGTGTAATGATCACCACAATCTAATTTTAGAACATTTCCATGATCATAAAAGGAAATGTCTTATCAACTAGCAGTCATTTCCCATTTCTCCTTGGCCTCAGGTAAATACTAATCTCTCTGTCTTTCTTGTTGCCCTTTTATTTATTTATTATTGGTTAATGTTTGTATTAGTGTATTATAGTTATACATAGTAGTGGGGTTCATTGTGACATATGCATAAATGTATATAACATAATTGGCTCCATTTCAATCCCCTGCACATTCCCTTTCCTCCCAATCCCCCTTCCTCTCCTCTACTCTATTGGTTTTACCTCTATTTGTATCATTTATTTAAAATCTGGTGCATTATGGTTATATTGAAAGTGCAATTCATCGTGATGTATTCATACATGCACAAAATCATAATTTGGTCAATTACATTCCACAGTTCCTCCCCTTCCTCATCCTTCCCCTCACCCCCTTCAAGCCTCTTTTTCTACTCCACTGCCCTCCTTGTATTTTCATGAAATCCTCTTTTAAAAATTCCTTATTCCCCTCTAACTTCTGGATGTGAAAGGAACATTTGAACTTTGATTTTCTGAGCCTGGCTTATTATAATTAGCATGGTATCCTACAGTTCCATCCATTTACCAGCAAATGGCATAATTTCACTCTTCTTTATTACTGAGTTAAAAAACCCCATATGTATATGTACCATATTTTAGCCTTTTGTCTGTTGGCAGGTACTTAGGCTGATACCATAACTTGCTATTGTGAATTGCTTTGCTATAAACATTAGTATGCATGTGTGCATGCTGATTTCAGCTCTTTTAGATAAATCCCAAGGAGTGACGTAGGTGAGTCATATTGTGGTTCCATTCCCAGTTTTTTGAGGAATCTCCATACTGCTTTACAAAGTGGGTGTAAAGTAATATGGAGATTTTACTAATTACATTTTACTAACTATAAACCCACCATCCTATTGCCTTTCTGTAATTACATCCTCCCACACTATTCCACACCCACTGTTTCTAATTTCTGACAACTACATATCTATTTTCCATTTTTATAATTTTGTCACTTCAAGAATGCCATGTAAATGGAATCATAAAATATGTAATCTTTGAAGATTGGATTTTTTCACCATAATTCTTTGGAAATTCATCCAAGCTGTTACATGTATCACTAGCTCATATTTTTTTATCCCTTGGTAGTTTTAGTGATGTGAATGTATTGTGGTTTCCAGTTTTTGACTATGTAAATAAAGGTTCTATGAACATTCATGCATGGATTTTGGTGTACACATAATTTTTACTTCTTCGACATAATTTCTAAAGCATGAAATTACATGGTCATTTGGTGGTGCCGTGTTTAGTTTTATGTGAAATTGTCAATCTGTTTCTCAGAGTGGCTGAACCACTTTACATTTCTACTAGTAATGTGTGAACGATCTAGTTTCTCTGGAGGCATCCTTGCCAGCATTTGGTGGTGTCCCTGTTTTTTATTTTAGTTATTCTGATAGGAGTATAACCATAACTCAGTGCAAATTAAATTTGCATCTCCCTGATGGTTAATGATATTGAGCTTCCTTTCATGGTCTGATTTCTGATATCAGTGAAATGTCTGTTCCTGTCTTATGCCAGTCTACTTTTCTTTTAACCACTGAATTTGGAGGGTTCTTTACATATCCTGGATACAAGTTCTTTATCAGGCATATGATTTGAAAATAATTTTTCTTAGTCTCACCATTCCTGGCTTCATTTGTACTTTCTTGAAAGTGTTTTCTGACATGAAAAGCTTTAAATTTTAAATCCAAGTTATTATTATTTTCTTCTATTGCAAGTGATATATAAATATCTATGAGATCATGTTAATATATATATTAACATGATATATAAAAATCTATGAGATCATGTTATATAACAGTTTTGGAAGTTTTTCTTATCTCTTCAATGGTATATATATATATATATACCATTGCCTAACTTGAGATCATAAAGATTTACTCACCCTTATTCTAAGATATTTGAAGTTTTTTGCTCTTGCATTTAGGTCTATGATCAATTTTGTGTTAGTTTTTGTGTGTAGTATAAGGTATTTTGCTTGTGTGAACCCATCGTACCCCATCATTTGTTGAAAACAGTTATTTCTTTTTCACTGTATTTCACTGACCTTTTTTTTTTTTTTAATTAAAATTCAGTTGGCCCAGCTGGGCATAGTAGCACATACCTGTACTCCCAAATACTTGGGAAGCTGAGGTAGGTAGATTATAAATTCATGGTCAGCCTCAGCAATTTAGGGAGACCCTGTGTCAAAATAAAATAAAAAGAGTTAAGGGCATGGCTCAATGGTAGAAGGCCTCTGAGTTCCCAAATACTGGAAAAAAGAAAGGGAGGTGGAGAGAGAGAGAGAGAGAGAGAGAGAGAGAGAGAGAGAGAGAGAGAGAGAGAGAGAAGAGAGAGAAAGGGAGAGAGGAAAAATGGGGGAAGAGAGGAGGGAGGGAAAGGGAAGGGAAAATCACTTGGCTCTAGGTGTAGGTATTTAGTTCTGGGTTTTCAATTCTTTTCTATTGATCAACATGTCTGACACTATGCTAATACCATATTCTCTTGATTCCTGTAGTTCATCTTGTGTTTTTTTTAAATGTGATGATTTCCTCTATATTTAGATTATAATTTAGAATCATTCTATCCTTTACTTTGGAGTTTTGCCTCACAACGCTGAGAAGCAGCCCCTTACTCTTAGCCTGGCCTTTCCCCCTTCTTTTCCCCCTCCCAGCTCCGTCTCATAGCAGTAGAAGACTCCTGTGCACATGTTTAGATACCCCAACCCTCACTGTAGGGTGAAGGTTCTGTTTCTTTGCTGCTTGTCGGTGGGACACCCATTGCTCCTAGAGGCCTCTCTCTTGTTCTTCCTCATGGCCTTCCACACCCTAGAGCCAGAAGTGATGTGCCAAATCCTTCTCACCGTTGAAATCTCTCTGGTTTCCTTTCAGCCTCATCTCTCTTTGGCCCTCAACTGGAAGAAATCTCTCCTTACAGGGACTTATGTGATGGCATGGATCCACCCAGATAATCCAGAATCATCTCTATATTTTAAGGTCAACAAATCAGTGAGCTTGATTACATCTCCAAAGTCCCTTTTATTCCACGTAATGCAAAATATTCACAGGTTTGAGTGATTATTGTGTGGACAGTGTTGAAGGACCATCCTATCACAAAGAGGTCAGAATTATTAAATTAGTGTTGTGGTTTTGATTGTCTGAAAAAAATTTTAGTTCACCTTCATTGTGAAAGATTATTTTTTTAAAATATCTATTTTTTACTTGTAGTTGGACATGATACCTTTGTTTTATTTACTTGTTTTAATGTGGTGCTGAGGATTAACCCAGGGCCTTGCACATGCTAGGCGAGTGCTCTACAACTGAGTCACAACCTTGGCCCTTTAAAGATTATTTTCATCGCCAATAATTCTAAGTTGACAACTATTTACTTTTGATATTTAAAAATATATTCCATTGTCTTCCAGTTCCATTCTTTCTATTGATAAGTCAGCAAAATGTTTTATTGTTATATATTTGTAGTTAATGCATATTCTTTCCCCTGGCTACTTTTAGAATTGTTTTTGTCTTTTGTTTTCAGCAGTTTTATCTTGATAAACCCATGTATGATTTTTTTGTGTGTTTATTTTACTTGTTGCAAAATCTATGAGATCATGTTATATAACAGTTTCGGAAGTTTTTCTTATCTCTTCAACTATTTCTTCTGCCTCATATTTATGGAATTTAAATTACACATGTATTAGATTGCTTCAATATACCCCACTTAATTCCTTTCACATTTTTTTCATACACACCACTTTCTTTTGGCTTTAAATTTTGAGTAGTTTCTATTCATCTCTTTCAGCTCAACAGTAATTTCTTGTTCTGTATATTGTCTAATTTAAAGCCTATACATTGAATCTTATTTTCAGAGATTGTACTTTCCATTCCATTGTAAAATTTCATTTGATACATACATATCTTTTGATTCTATGGTAAAATTCTCCTTTGCTTTGTTTTTCTCCATATTTTCCTCGAACAATTCAGTTTATTTTAGAGAGTTCTTCTTGCTATATATATATATTTTTTAGTATATATTTATCTCCCCCACTCAAGGAACTCAACAAACTAAACATAGTAATTTTCCCTCAGATACCTTATAACTTTTAAGTGAATGCCGGACATTGTCTATGAAATATTGGAAAATCTCCAGATGATGTCATCTTCCACCAGAGAAAATTTACCCGTCCCCTTGCTAAGTTCTTAGAGTGGGGTTTGATCACTTTGTTCAATAGGGAACTGAGAAGCCCCTAGTCTGACCTACACTTTGACCTAGTTTGGTTTACTTTAGGCTCCTCCCTCCTCTTTATGCTAATGGGCTCTGGGGCTTTCAACTGAGGACCTGGTCAGTGCCCTAGGGTTCCTCTCCCTGTTGGGTCATAAACTCTAATTTTTGTCTCATCATTATGATGAGGCTAACAAAACTTTACTGTTTTTCAGCCGAGTGTTTGATCCTCCCATCCTTTGTAGGTGTCTTAAAAAGAAAACTGTCCTTGTTTGAGGCCTTTTAATTTATGTCACTCCAGTTACATAAAGCCACCATAGAGTCTCTGTCCATCAGAAGCTGCTCTCTACTCAGGCAAAGCCTGAAGATGACCCAATTTCCTTCAGGAAAGGTGGCTGTAAGAGGTTGGCTCATTGCTTCATAGTTTTTCCCTTGGAAATTTTATTACCTTTTTGCTTCAGGAGCAGACATGCTTATATTTTACCTGACTTTTCTAGTTGTTCCTGGAAGAATCTTTGGCCCGATATTTTCAACATCACCTTACTTGGAAGCACAGGGTCAGTGCTGGAGATCGTATTTTTTTTTTTTTTGATAACTTCTCAGAGCTATTTATTGTAATGGTAGGGTTCATATATTGATTATCTCTGAGACATTTACTATTTAATGTCTAAGACTACTTAAGTAAAAAAAATCAATTATTTTAAGATTAATTCCAATTATGTAAAATATATATGTGTGTGGAATACAAAGGTGATATTCATACATGTATATATATGTAATTTTTTAATGCTTGTAGTGAAAAAATGTAGGATAATTTATATGCTCTATTGCTAGAAATGAAAGACTTAAATGTACTTTTCTCTTGATGGTACATTTTCTATAAAGATACTTTATCTTTTTTCTCTCTCAGTGTGTGTGTGTGTGTGTGTGTGTGTGTATAATTCTGGTATGAAATGTCATTTTTTGACATGAGATGCTTGTCTGGTTACTTTTACAAATTATACTTAAATCTTTCAAAAAATGGATAAGTAGAACATATTAAAAATCGTGAGTTGAAAAGAAAGTAAGTTTGCATGATTATCACAGGTGGTAGAAAAGTCTTATGGATGTGCTACTTATTTTTCTAGTATCAAGACAATCCCCATTAATAGCATAAAGGAAATGTGAAATTACAAACAATACTACTTTAATTTTTAAAGTGAACATATATATTTTTTCATCAAGAATAAATGGGATAAATGATTAAAAGGTAATGACTTTATTTTGAATTATCAGGAAAAAATCAACTATATATAATATTTTTCTAAACTCTTTGCCCAGTTACATCTAAAGTGATTAAAGTATAACACAGCATCAAGATGTAGTTTCCTTTATAATTGCATGCCCCTATCAGGTGTTCTACTTTAAAAAATTTTTTTTAGATGTTGATGAATCTTCATTTTGTTCATTAATTTATATGTGGTGCTGAGAATCAAACACAGTGCCTCACACATACGATACAAGTGCTCTACCACTGAGCCACTACTCCAGCTCCATGAAGCTGTACTTTTTAATAAATGCAACATGAATTAGATCATTATGCTTTTTCCTATGAAAGACTATGTTTGTGCCTTTTAAATGTTTTGATATCTGCATGTTTCAGATAACAGTTATCTGATTAATCATAGAATTTTCCTAAAACTCCCTATTTTTAGCTGGCCCTTTCCTTCCCTTTGGAAATCTGCCATCTGCAGTAATCACAGAGGGGGAAGGGCTGGTTTACTGGAGAATATGTGTTTTGGGCAAGATGGCAGGGTCCTGGCAGGTTATAATTTCCCCTGCTGGAGATCTCAGATACTGAGTATTCACTTCCTTCTTTGGGGGAAATACAATTAAAGATAGAACTTGGCGATTACATTTTCTGAAAAATGAGTGGATAATGAACTGTTGTTATTGCAGAGAGCAGGAGAAAATCCATAAAATTGTGTTTTACCATGTAGCTTTGTTATTAACATCAGCTATTGTTATTTCACATGAAGTAGCAACAGGGGCATTTCGTGTATCCATCTGTATAGAAAAACAATGATAATATAGTATGTATTATGGCAGTAGTTGGTCAGTTTTGCCCACCTGGCCCTCATAGGGGATGCTGTTTACATGAAGAACACAACCCTCTGGAAGAAACAGTGAGATGCTCAAATACTGCCAGGATTTCTGTAAGTCCACTCCTTTATTTCCTACCTAAGAAGCCCATAAATATGCAAAGGAATGAGAATAAAATTATTACTGGAGACACTTTGAATCAGACCTAATTTAAAAATAAATCAATCCCAAAGTGACCTTTTAGTGTTAATAACCATTTTCTTATAACACAATTTCCAGTTATAGATACTCTGCCTGGGATCAAGACCCCTAGGTTGGGCTGGGGCTATAGCTCAGTGGAAGAATGCTTGCTTAGCATGTGTGAGGCACTCGGTTTGATCCTTAGCAACACACACACACACACACACACACACACACACACACACACACAATAAATAAATAAATAAAATTAGTAAGTAAAAGAAAGTTTAAAAAAGACCCCTAGATTTTAAAGAGCCATAAGTAAGCATCATACTATACATCAACATCATACTATAAGTCCTTATTTTTAGGGCACCAAACCAAGCATAATAATCTTTCATGTGTTAGCTTAATATTACCCACTGCATAAAGTCTTCTCTCATTCCCAGTGTCACCCATTTATAATTAACCTCTCCTTCCTTTAATACCTCTCCTATTTTTTTCTTCTCTACAGTATTGCTTCTACCATGGCAGCAATAAGGCATAAATTCATTTCACAGTGATTACTTCTGTCTTCTCTTACAAATCATAAGCTTGCCCCAAACAAGAGCCATGTCATATCTTTTTCTCTATGTCTGGTGCTCAGCACACTGCTTAGAATACCGTAGTTGTTTGGTACATGATTGTTGATAAATGGGAGCAAGACTTATTAAATTCTGGTCATTCTGAATTAAAGCTTGAGGCAAGCATGCTCATGATATGGATATGAGTGTTGTAAAACATTTCAATAATTTGGTTTGGGTGATGGAATAAAAATGAGCATGAAATTTGGATTGGGTTTATAATATCAAACAGAAAAAGAATAAAATATCTTAATAGAGAAAATATGACCCTAGGCTGTTTTCTGCTCTCAATTACTGCCATGAATACGTACAAGAATTGAACAGGAGCAAACCATTAATAGAAATATAAGAAAAAAATTTGCACACTGTTCTTTGAAATTTTGTTTTAGCCCAGGATGCACTTCTGCCATTGTAATTAAGGTGCCCAGGCCAGTATCTCATAAATGCCAGAGTGAAGAAGGGTCCTGGGTGGTGCAGGTCAGCAGAAGTTACTATGGCCTGGACCATATGTTAAAAGCCCTTGTCCCTAACCCATGGCACTATTGGGAGGTGGTGGAGCCTTTGAGATGTGGGTCAAATGGTCAAATTGTGAGTGTGCCCTCAAAGGGAAGTGTGGTAGTCCTCTTCTTGGTTTCCTGGCCACCATGAAGTCAGCAGCTTCCTATGATGTGCTGCCTTACCACAGACCCCAAAGCAGTGGGTCAAACTGAAATTTCCCAAACTATGAACCCAAATAAACCTTTCCTCTTTATAAGTTGATCATCACAAGTATTTTGTTACAGAAAGTTGCCGAATGCAGAGGCATTTTTCAGGAGCCTCTTAAGAACCATCTGCAGATAATGTTCAGGTCATATGAGGCTTTTCTTCTAGTGACAATTTTGTTCTAGAAAATTCATTCGGGGAAAAATAAATGAGGAATCAAAATAGATAGACCAGTATCCAGGAGCACACTGAGCCATATTGAGAAAGTGTCTTAGGCAGTTATAAAGTCTTTCCTATAAGGAAAATCAACTTAGGACCTTGAGAAAGGTAAGTGTCAGTAGTAGGTTGTAGGGAGAAGTGAGGTATGGGATGTGATTTTGCAGTCTTTTTAATATCAATGTAATTCTCAACCACAAGATAGCACCAATACCGTCAAAGTGAGTAATTCACACGTGAGTCCCTGATGAAAAGATTACTAACTCTTTGAGAAAGAGTACTGGGGACTTGATAGCATTGTTGTTATAAGCACAGATTCTAAAACCAGCCTTCCTGGATGTGAATCCTGGCTCGATGATTTAACAGCTGAGATGCTGCACAAATTGCGCAACTTCTCTGGGGAATCAGTTTCTCATCTATAAAATTAGGATAACAACAGTATCTACTCCATATGGTTGTCGTGCAGATTAAATGAATAAACATACATAGAGTACATAGTATGGTACATGACGCCTAGGAAACGCCATACAAATGTCAGCGGTTTTATTATTCTGAGATCAGTTGTAACTTAGGCATTAATAATTGATTCTGTTCTTTCTGGATAGTAGGTGAGCACATAGTTATATCATTAAGCAAAATCATGAATACTGAAAAAGTGATGTGATAAAATTATAAATTTTTCTTTTTTTGGTGGTGGTGTTGGGAATCCAGCTTGCTAGGCAAGCACTCAACCACTGAACTACATCCCCAGCCCTGATGTGACAAAATTAAAGGTGGATTATCCTTGAAAGAAGCCTTTGGAAGTCTTGTAATTAAAACAAATGGTCACCTCATGGTTATAGGAGTTCTATGGAAATTCTAGACTCCTACTGCAGTAAGGTTTTATTGAGTGTTTTTAGCAGATGCCATTGTTTCTGACGCATACCCATTTAATACCAGAAAATATGGACTTACGTATCCAAATGCACACACAACACTGCTTCTATAAAAATAATATATCAGGACATTCTTTTTTCTTTATAAAAATTGACTTTTCATAGATTCCACAATCAAGATGTCAATGATCTATCATTTCCTGTCTAGAGTCATATGAATTATAGTTCTACCTGAATCATGCATATATTGCAAGAGCAATAGGGTCTATTTCTATCTGAGGGTTTATTTCTATCTGAGGATCTATTTCTATCTGAGGGTCTATTTCTATGTAACCAATCATCCCAAATTTGGTGATGTAAAATTGCCACAATTTTATATTCTCATGATTCTGTTAAGTCAGACATCCTGGCTGGGCACAGTGGGAATGTCTCACCTTTGCTACCAAAATAGAAGCTTCAATTGAGTATGTCTGGAGATGTTTGGGATAGCAGTATGTTGGGGTCATCAATTGGGGTCCTTAGTTCTTCTATTCTGCTGGGGCTAGAATGTCTCCCTCATTTATGTTTCTGGTGACTGGTCTGGGATCATGAGGACAAGAGAGGAATGGCCACAGTTGCTCTCTGCTGCACACCTTCTCCACATGCTGAGTCTGAGCTCTCTCACATCATAATGGTCTCAGGGTAGTTACGCCTGTTACATGGTGCTGGCTTCAAAGAGCAAAAAATTGAGAGCTTTGGGATCAATAAGGTTTACAACCATTTGGTACAGTCTGCCTTCAAGTCTCTTCTATTGGTCAAAGAAATCACAGTGTCTGACCACAGTCAAAGCTGTGGAAAGACTAATTCTTTAGTAGAGGAGTGACAACATCCTATCACAACAGAGTGCACACGAATGAGAGATATCGTGGTAGCCAACTTTAGAAAACACCATCTGTCACGAACAGAAATGTCAATCTGAAGGCACTTAGGCTGGAATGCACCTCCCTTAATGATGATTGTTTGGGCTTCTGTTATAGCACAGTAGACAAGCAGCAATTGATAAGCTTGGACAAGAACAAGTTTAGCAAAGCATTCTTTCCCCAGCAAAAAATGGCAGGCAGTTGGCTGCAAGCGGTGGGGAGAAGGGCTAACAAAGAGTTTCATTCACACTGCTCTTCCATCCTGCACAAAATCCCACTCATCTTGAAACTTCGATCTTGAGACAACTGAAGCAAATGTTCTCCTTAGGATATTTGAGATAGCTTTGAGGATTATGTGGTTAGATATTCATGCACTTCTACACCATTTTTTTTCTGAAGGTTTTTCAAGTAAATTGGAGCATAAATTTCTTGTGAATAATATAACACAGGTTTATCTTGTAGATTCTTAGCTCCTTCAGAAGTTGCAGTGGATGATGAGAAACCATGGGTCTGGAGTTAGAGATCTAGTTCACATCTTGGCTTCATCAAGTGTTGATGCATGACCTTGAGCATAGATTACTTAACATCTGACTAACTAGTTTTTCTTGTTGAAAATTAGGATAATAATTATTCCAACTTACTAAGTTTTATAAGAATGAGGCATTTGATAAACATTAAATATTTTCCCCTCAGAAAATAACTAGGAAATCTTACCACTATCAGAGTCAATGTAAAGTTCTTGGATACTGAATCTAGGGAAGGAAATAGTTCCTTGTCAAGCAGAATTTGCCCATTCCTTTGTGAGGTTACAGAAAAGTAATAGTAACAATATTTCCAGCAATTTCAATAATGTGATCAATAGAGTCTTGACAAGCTGAACTTTTCATCTTTTGGACTAGAGTAAATGACAACATCTTCTGAGAAGTCTTCTCTCAATATCTTATCCAACAAAGGACCTACCTGCTTCTTCATCACTGCACCTGTTCGACATTCTGTAAATATGCTTTTGGTAATTTCTTTACTTAGTGCTTCCCCTATGCCCATTTTTTTCCCCTTGATTGGCTTTTCTTTTGTCTTCATAACAGCATTTGAAGAGATGCTTAATTTATCTCTGTTCTAGGTCTCTGCTACTTTAGCAACTGGAGATTGGGGGATGAGGGAGGAGAGATTGGAGGGGTGTGAATGTGAGGGGGAGGAAAAAGAAGGATAAACTGAAAAGAGAAGAAAACTATCTTCATAGACAAACTTTGGTGAATCCACATGGAGCAGCAATAATTCAGTCTGTGGGTGGAGAACACTATAGGACAGCTGGGAACCAAGAATTATTGAAAATGAAAATACATTGAGTTACTTATCTCAAAATAGTACTACCATTATATCAACCTCTTGAAAAAAAAATCACAATAAAATGACTATTTAAGAAAAGTTCTCAAGGCCTTGCTAGGCATGCAATGATTATTAAAGGGTGATGATGATGCTAATGAGATTGGTTATGGTGCAGATGATGACAGTAGTAGGAACCAATAAAGTATCTCTTCCTCTTCATTCCATTGAGTTCTAATGATGCAGCCTCTAAGATGACCCTTGTTTTGAAGAGAGACAGTTTTTCTGATATTTGTTTGTTTACATGTATGTGTATATTAAGAGCTTTCTATGTGTGAAGGAGAGCATTTATATTATAAATTGCTCTTTTAATTTGTCATGTCATTTCAATTAGCTGAGTACTGGAATCTTATCATGGCTCATTATAAATGTTATGGTAGGCAGCTTCTAAGACTCCTAAGGATCTGTACCTCTTGGTATTCATACCTTTGCTTAATTCCTTCTCCTTGAGCATGGGCTTAGCTTGAGTCATTCATTTCCAGCAAACGGAATGCAGCAGTGGTTATGCGATGGGATGTCAATTGTAAGATTAGGCTCTGGTTTCCATCTTCATTGATATGAAGAAAGCCATTTGGTATGTGGTGAGTTACTTATGGTCCATATTGCAAGAAACAAGATAGACCTCCAGAGAGTGAGGATGTGAGGCTCTAAGACTAACTCTCCAGAACTGAATCCTGCCAGCAGTCATGTAGACGAACTTGGAGGTGGATCCACACCCATTTGGATCTTTAGATGGTTTCACTACAAGTTCATAGAGACTTGAACCAAAGGCAGTCAGTATGGCTGAAACTGGATCCCTAACCACAGAAACTGTGATGATGAATTTTTGTTGTTTTTTTTTAAGTTGCTAGGGTTTGGGATAACATGTTATGTAGCAACTGAAAAAAAATTTTTAAATACCCCTTATTCAAGAGGCAATGTTGAAGGACTTTTTGAGGAAAGTCTACCTTACCAGTAGTTGGTTAGCTAAGCGAACACATGGAGGTTGAGCTCTGTAAACAAGTTGCCTAGATTAGGATTCTAGTTCTACCACTTCATTGATGTGACAAATTACTTACATTCTGAGTGTCTTAGTTTCTTCATCCATAAAACAATGAGAATGGTAATAATATGTACTACAAGGGGCTATTGTAAGAATTAAAGACCTTTACATCTTGTTAAGTGCTAAAGTAAATTCCACTCTATTATTATTAACAGGAAGGATTGCTGCTTGAGGAAGACAATGAATGGCTCTTGGTTCTAGATGTGGAAAGAGTATGTCGATAAGATTTGTCCAGACATCTTAGAGCTGAGTTCCTAAGTTATGTATTTTGGAAAAGAGGCTTTCTTTCTGCAGATTCAGGGATAGGATACGGAATGTTTTGAGTCTTAGTCTTGACCGACACTTGGCTCTAAAGACTTTTCAGCCTAGACAGGAGTAGCAGAAAGAGGAAGACCTATCTTCTTCATTTTGAAACAGTCTTTCAACAAGTAACTGTTGAAAACACTGTTCCTTTGATTGTAGGAAATATTCCTTGTTCTGGAAAAATCATTCAAACAAATGTATTTAGTTATACAATACATAGCAGATGTATTAATACGTAGAAATACATCTCCTTTGGGTAGGAGATGTCTGAGAGGAGTTCAAAGTGAAATACATCTGGTTGAGAATATCAAAGGTGTCCCAGGTTGAAGGTAGTTTTACATTTATTTTATTAGGGAAATGTATCACATGTGCAAATGCTTGTTCTTGTGGTATTTTGGACATTTTTGTTCCAAAACTGCTGTTGGAAAATGAAAAGTATGTGTGGTAATATTCTGGGAACAAACATAATGGCTTCAGAGTCAGATGATCAACAGTGTCCCTCAATTGGAAAGAAGGTTCCATGTGCATCATGGAACACGCTCTGCCTTGCCTCCTTGAAGCAGCATGGTTTAGGCAAGATAATTCTGAGCATCAGGATGAGATAAGGAGCCTTTGAGGAGCTTCTTAAGCAGGGATCAAGGTAAAGGGAGGCATTGCAGGAGGCTCCAAATACAGAAGATGCTATGTTTCTGTTGCTGGCACATTAGTTTGGAAGCAATCACATGGAAAAGGTTGGACCACAAGATGGTTTTTGTGTAAGTACTAGTCATTTAGAAAAGCTCTGAAAAGGATTCAGCCTGGAAGGGATAGTTTGCCCAGGTGATCTTTAAGGTCCCTTCCTTCTTATGATTATATGCTATTTAAAAATGCAAGACACGATAGAACTTGCAATAGAAGCAGCAAAATTCCCACCTCTGATTCAATAGAGGGAAAGCCTAAACATTGCAATGCAGTTGTATTCTGGGCTCTGGGAGAAGCAGAAACTGGGAGTGGGAAGGAACTACACTAAGGGGAAAATGTTATCTCCATATGTGAATGACTAGAGAAGGAAGAAATTGGTATTTTATTGAATGCTTGCAACTTTACACATTATCTTGCTTCTCATAACAACTCTCTGTTTTGGAGATGAGAAATTTGAGAGTGACAGAGGCAACTTACCTAAGGTTTCTCATCTGTCTGATAAGTAGATTGAATATGTAAGATTCCATAGCCAAACTACTGTACTAAGCCATGCTAATATTTATCATACAGATGACTGAGGACATTTATATTTAAAGGGGGAAGTATGTTGGGAAAGGGAATGCTCATGAATAAACGGACTAATCAAAAACAAATGTTGGGGCTGGGGATATAGCTCAGTTGGTAGAGTGCTTGCCTTACATGCACAAGGCCATAAATTCAATCCCCAGCACCACAAACAAACAAACAAACAAACAAACAAACCTAAATGTCACCTCAGTAGCAATGAGCACCCCTAGTGGCCAGATATTGGCTTCTGAGTACCAATCTTCAATTAAAAAAAAAAAATAGAGTTCCTTGTTAAAATGGCTGATGGCCTCACCCCCAACCCTGTAGTGACAAGATCCTAGAACATCTTGCTATGCCAGAAAGTAAGAAAATTCTCAGAGATGATTGGATAGATCCAAAAGGACACAAAATCCAGCTTTGGAGGGTCATACTGGGTTAATTTAGGATTATATAAGCACAAAATAAATGATAGTTAAGAATTATAACCTATTGAATAAAGTAGGAATGCATAGTCTCTATCAATACAAATAAATAATAGAGAAGAAAGAAAAACATATCCTTACTATGTAATGCAACTAATAAATATAGAAGGAATGATGGGATTATAATACCAGAATTTAGCAACCATTATAATAATCAAGCCAAGTTAGAATCGATAATCATTATAGCTGATGGGTAAAAATTTGGGGAGTAACAGTATGGTATTTATATATCTCAAAGCAGATTTATATATCTCAAAAAGATACTTGTTCATTACAAAGAGTAAAAGGAGTTTATACTAGAGAGATGTTACGAACAGCTTAGAAAAGGAATTTGTGTATGTGTAGAGAGGATAAAATGTTAACAACTGAAGACACTGAGTAAAGATATGTGGGTGATTCTTTGTACAATTCTTACAACTTTCATGTCTGAAATTATATCAAAATAAAAAAAATAAAGAGGTAAATACAAATAAACAAGTCACAAATGTAACATTTTTTCTTCTTCCCTTTACCCATTCACCATTACTTCTCTTCTGGAGGACTAGGCACTGAGGAAGGAGGTGAAGAATGTAGCATTTTGACAGCACCAAATTGAGGCTTAGAGCTAAAACACTAAAAGCTGGGCAAGAAAATAACAGGTCTCATCCCACCGTGGGTGCCTGGGAAATTCTGAGGGCAGGATTCAGCTGCAGCTGCCTTCCTCACGCCAAACCCAGGACTCAGCTTTATGAGGTCTGAGGAGCAGACCTGTGACTGGTGACACGTCCTGGGAATGATGCAAATTTTGTAATCTAAGGTGACTTCATATCCTTTTCCTTTCTTGATTCTTTCCCCAGCCCAGTGACAGGGACTGAGTAGGACTTAAGTTCCATTGTATAGATGGGGAGACTGAATTTTGTGTTCAAGGTCACACCCCACAAGACTAAAAATTTTAAAAATTAGGCCTTCAAACCTAAGGTTAGTGACTATTTCATGAGAGGAAAATCACAGGACACCAGTCGCAAACTGCTCGGTTACTCCTTCCAACCTTCAAGCCTAGGTCGAACAACATTTTTTTCTGGTTCATTGTTTTCCAAAGCGTGGTTTAGGACCACCACCTACAAATTTATTAGGGGGGGGGGAAGGTATAAATAAAAAACCATTCTGATTCATTCGCTACTGAATCAGAGACTCTAGGAATGGGACCCAGATTCTCGGTTTTAATAAACGTTCAGGTGATTCTGATGCACACTGAAGCTGGACAACCACTGCTCCAGGTAAATGGAGCTTTAACCCCTTACACTTCTTATGTCAATCACCTCTTTGGATAAGACTTCAAGTCTCTCTCGATTAAAAAAAAATAGGAAAAACCAGAACCTTTTATAGAAACAAGCCTAAAAACGTAAAAGTATAATCGCTTCCTTTTCTAGTAAATTTCTATGACCTCTTAATGAACTGTAAGCTGTGTAGCTAATACTAGGAATCACTGGGTTTCTTTTAGAGTAGACCCACAGTACCTGCTGAAGATGCGACAGTAGAGTTCCACAGGAATTTGAGAGGAGGTACTGATGACAATTTTTCGTGGTTGACTAAGTTTTTAAAAAAGCCACTTTCAAGGGTGCATTAACTAGTCAGCGGGAGGTGGGAGGTGGGGGCGGGGTGGAGCTTGGGGAGGAGCGACGCTCGAAGCTCCGGAATCGGTGCCTTCCTAGTGTCGCCGAGTGCCTCCCCCAGCCTCCCGGTACGCTTAAGCCCCCCCACCCCACCCCCAACCTAAACGCACCTCTCTGGCCATCCAAGCCACTAAGATCACCTTAAGACACCGTACTCCTCGGGATTCCTCTGGCCGAGTCCAGCCAAGGGGATTCCCGGGCTCTGTGCAAACTGCCCGCCCCCTGGGCACCCTCCTCCCGGTCTCCGCCCCCCGCTGGGGCCGCCCGGTGCCGTGGGAGGCGAGGGTGCAGCCGCAGGAAGATGAGCGGAGCCGGGAGGGTGGCCCGGAGCTGCAGGTAACGTGCGCGGGACCTCGGGCGGGGACGGGCTCCGCACCCTTTCCCTTTCCTGCGCAGCGACGTGCTGCGACCGCCTGCGGGCTGGGACTCGGCCCGGGTCGGCGTCCACAGCAGCCTGGTCGCGGGGGGAGGTCAGCTGGACTCGGTTTGGGGGCGGGGGACACTGACGCTCCCCACTTGCTGTGCAGCTACGTCCGAGCGGCTGTTCTCTGGACGGGCGAGGGACGGCGGCCGCGGTGAGCGCGGGGCCGTGCGGCGGATGCCTCCGAAGATGGAGAAGTTTCTGCAGATCGCGCCTCACTCTCTAGCCATCGTCCTGGGCCCGGCCGAGGGGCCGGCTGGAGAGGGGCCCCGGGCAGCGCAGCCCGAGCCCCCGGTCCAGCCCCGGCAGCTCGCCCGACATCACATCGGCTACGAGATCTTCGCCGATTTCAAGGCCGAGAACATGCAACACTTCTGGAACAAGAAGGTCACGGCGGCGGTGGCCGAGACCTTCTTCCTGGGCTGGATCGACGAGCAGGTCCTGCTGATCCAGGGAAAGGAGGAGCATCTGGAAGCGCTGCGAGAGGGCTGGACCCGCCGGGCGCTGCGGCCACCCTCGGGCTTCCACATCCGCTGCCTGGGTGAGTGAGGCCGCCGCGCGCCCCGTCCGCTCGTGGCCATTTGGTCCGCGGGACCCCCAGGCTGCCCTGAGTCGGTCCGCTGCCGGCACCGCGGAGGTGACCAGTGCCCTGGCATCTCTGGATGCGGGCGCCTGGGCGGAGGACGGAGGGGACCGTGGGCACCCTGGAAGCTCGGGATTGGGGAACTTCCTGGCACCTAAAATAGGGAGCTGTGCCTTTGCCCCACGCCTCCCGGTCCGGCCCACGGAGCCTCCCTGGCGGCGCGGGCGGCGCACCCCGGCGGGGCGGTGCCTGGGGCGGCCAGGTAGGCGGCGCGGTGGCGCGCGGGAGCTCAGCAGTAGCCCGCTCCGGGCTCGGTGAGTCTTACCTCGTTTGCGCAGCGCGGGCCGCGGAGGTGCGTGCGGAGCTGAAGAAGGTGAAGAGGGCAGATTCAGGTAGCGTCAGGTAGCTGCGAGGCTCTCACTACGAAGCGACTGCTGGCAGTTCAGGTGCGCCGCCGCCCGCCGGGCGTCCTTTCCCAGGGTGGCGACCTCGGGGGACGCGTCAGGTAGCTCAGGTGTTGGCTGAATTTTTACGCACCTGCATTTCAGACAAAACGGTAGATTTCGTTTTCAATGTCTTGCCTCCAGTACTTTATCCAAGTCATTTCGTGTGATTGAAGGAAGAAAGGGACAACAAAGGACGGTGAAAAAAAGTCCGATCTCTTTTGTTGACTAAAGAGAAAAAGAAAAATGTTAAGAGGGGAAAGGAGTCCGAGAGGTGATTTTCGCCGCCGCATTTCCAATGTTGCCTTGACTTGCTGTTTTTTATTGCACTACTTAACATTTTTTCTTAATCCGGTTTGCATAGCTTTTAGAATTTGCTATTTAGTTTTGCACCTTGGGCCCCGTGGCTTAAAAAAAAAAGTATAGTAAATAGTAATGCTTTATGAAACGATTTCAAGGAAGAAAGCATTCTTTACAGTTCAGGGGTTTAAAAATTCCTTCGTGACATTTTGGGAAGAGGTCAAAAGTTCAAACTCTAAAAGCAAAGTCGCCTTTTTCGTTACCCACGGTTGCTATGATGCCTTCCTCTGAAGGATTAGCTTTTACCTGCTAATGTGTCTTATATGCGCATGACAAATTTATAGAATTTTCAATTTTGTTGTGTTTTGTCTATTTTTGTATAGCAGAGATTTTTACAAAGCTGTCCTTGAACAGACAAAAAGCAGCTTGCATCTTGTTGGTTTTGTAACCTATGCTGCATTTCAAAAGATGCTTTAATTCTCTTCCACCACCACCACCTCCTTTTTTTTCTTTTTCTTTTCTTTTTTAGTTTAGCAGAACCCTCAGTTGCCTTCATGTAATTAAGCTGCTTAGTAAAGGGGCTGAGGTTAATACTTCTGAGACTTGATATGCTCTTATACTTGTGGGACTTTAACACTTTAGGAAGAATATATATATATATATATATATATATATATATATATATATATATATATATCGTATTTCTGCACTGTATAGATTTTCCTACAGCATTTTAATAGTTTGAGACTTGTCTTCATACTTATTTTTTTTTTGCTTTTTATATTTAAAATGTTCAAATATTATATACAAAAGTAGTATAATATAAAAACAGTATATTGAAACCTTCAAGGACCCATTATCCAACTTCCAAATGTATCAGTGGCCTTGACAGTCTTATTTCATCCACCCTCACACCACCATTCTGAAATCTCGAATATGCAATTATGATAACATGATTGCATTTGTAAATATTCTAGCATGTTCATTTTTTTCCATTTCAGCAGAATTTATAAGCCTATAGGGATTCATGATCTATCATATTAACCAAAGAGAAATATTCTGGCAGTTTTTAAAGGTTCCAAATTGCTGTAGTGAACTGTTACCTTGATCTGATCTGGGTAGGTTGAGGGAGCTATCTCAAGCTAACTGTCCTCTGATGGGGCTTGCTATGGCTATTGTAGTATTGACTCAATCCTTAACTTAGTTTCATCCTAGGAAGCAAAGGGACTTCCTCTTAAAAGGGAGGCATCAGATGAAAGAGCAGGGGTGATACCTGCTGATATCTAAGTGAGAACTTTCTTTTGAAGTGCCTTGGGGGAATCAACATCTCTAATGGAATTCCAGTTTTGCTTCAGTAATGATGGTACAATGCTGAATTGTTTGAAAGATTTTATCTGCTATAAAAATTCTCTAATGGAACGTTAGTGTCGGTTGCTGGCTTCCTCATTTTTTCTTCTTGCCAGATCTTTTATTGGGCTTTGTAATGCCAATGTCTGAGAGCCACTGATGACTGACTTGCAGGCTTTTTTTTTTTTTTTTTTTCTGAGCCACAATACGAGTGGTGACAAGTTCAAATGCTCAAAAAGAAGAGGTTGAGGAGGCAAAATCACAGGGGAATGTCCAGTGGGAGTGATTGACGTTAACATAGGAATGTCCTGGAATCTTTGAAATTTATATACAAAAACAGGAAACAGTCACTGTCTTTGACACTTTATTATTAATAATACATTTCTTGCAGCATCCCTTTCAGTTGACCCTCTAGTCTGTATTACATATATTATCAAATAGTTTTATGCTACTTTGTGATTTTAGGTAGTTATTTTGTGAATGTGAAACACCTATAGAACCAATGTATCTCATTGATGAGCACTGCAGAGGGCATTGTTATTCCTAGTGGTTGAACTTGAATAAAACTCATCAATCACCAGTAGTCCTTTGAAAAAACTGGTAGCCAAATGCTGGTTCAAGTTTTATTATTCTTATGGTAGATAATGATTATTCATAAGATTGGTTGTTTTCTAGGTGTTCTCTTGAACCCCACTGTGGAGTGTTGTAATAAAACTCTTATCTTAGATTGTCTCATTGAAGAACAGAAAGGAATGACCTTGCTCCTCTCTGAATTCTGCTTTTCCTGGGTTTGTGCTCTCACAAAACCTGCAGTGGAGAAGCTACTCAAGGAGAAGCAGAGAAACCATCTGCCTGGGCATCTTGTCTTGGCTGTTCTGTAGTACAATTGAGGCAGATCCACAAGTTTGTATTTTATTTTGTAACTTGAAAAATCTGTGTTGAAAAAATGCAAGTATTTTGGTGCCTGTAATTCCAAAAGTCTGTGGTTCTAACCAATGGTAAAATTTTGGCAAAGGTTGGAAAACAAGGTAGTAATCACGGTTTAACAAAAAGCAGGGAATTAAGGAACTTGAAGGGAAAGTAGTTTTGATTTTTTTTTATATTCAGATCTAGTACTTGGAAATAACCTACAGTAATATTCATGTCCATTGTTAGAAATAACCTGCTCTGGGCATATGGAATAAAAGGTCAGACATTTGATTTCTAGGACTCCCTTGAAAGGTATGTGTATACAAGATATTAGTAGCATTTAAAAATTGTGCTATATATTTTGAGTACATCATGTTAAATTAAATCCCATACATGTTTATTAACTACTTACTAGTGTTTGTCTCTATCATTTTCCGAGACTGACAAGGCATGCAATTTGGGGGAGGGGATTCTGACATGAAAAACTGAGTGTGTCAAGTGGTTTGAGGACTTTTCAATTTTTGAGTGAGCAAGGAGCAGTTACTTGTGCTTAGTGAGCAGGCAGCGGAGGTTTCCCAGGGATGAGGTGGCGTAGGCCTTGTGCAGGTGGGGGTTGGAGATCATGCAGAGTGGAGAGTTCATGCCATGTTTGGGAACTGGGTGGGGTGCATAGGGGAGAGTGGTGTGATATGAGATTTGAGGGGTAAGTGGGGGTGATGGATAGGACTGGGTGGGACTTAAAAACAAGAGCACCAGCTAGAGTCTTGAAGCAGTCAAGGGAAGAAATGATACGTGCTGTACCTGGTTCTTATGAGGACCTTAACCATAAACTCCATAAACTCGCAGGCATTAGCGTGCTCCTCTCCCTCCTGGGGCTCCTGGATTTTCTCACCTGTCAGTCCCGATGGGTTCCCTTGACTTCACATCTCAGGGAACATGGGTGACTCATTTCTGTCGTCTTCAGGGGCTCTTTACACTTTCCTATTTGATCCTTAGGTGTTCAAATAATTGGGACCAAATATACATTTAAGACTTGAATATTCTTTTTAGACTGTGTATCAGAACTTTAGTTTATGTTATAAAATTATTCAGAACATAGGGGCACCAGGATTTTATTCTATTTCAATTTTTTTATTGGTTTTCTCAGAAAGTTGCTCTCCTTTTTAAAAAAATATGTATTTTTTAGTTGTAGATGGACAATACCTTTATTTGTTTATCTTTACATGGTACTGAGGCTTGAACCCAGTGCCTCACATTTGCTGAGTGCTCTACCACTGAGCCACAGTCCCAGCCCTAAGAGTTGTCCTCTTGAAGTTTCTCTGAGAAATCAAATTTCAAAGCAGAATTGTTAAAAAAAAACAACAACTATATACTCCAAAAACGTTTGTATACTCAATGAATTCTAGTTAAAATGCTTGTTTAGGTCAATTTAAAATTGAATAATATTTCTAGACTAATAGTTTGAGCTATTCAACAATTGTTTTGAAGCTTTTTAAGTTATAAAGATTGATTCATTCAGCAACTGGAGCACCTGCCAATTTATAGAATTTGTTTTAGGCACAGAAGTGGAGAACGAAGCAGGCATTTTTATTATATATAAACTTACATTTTAGTGGGCATCAGATATTTTAAAAATTAGAGAAACATTATATGATAGAGAGTAATGACATAATAATAAATATAAATATAAAATAATATTGATTTATATAAATGTAAAATAAATATTGATTATTTACTATTTTAGGTGCTTTATTTTTATTAGCTAATCTTTCAGATACTCTTTAGGTATCATTATATTACCTATTTGAAAATGGGACATTGAACAACAGAAAGATAAGTGCTGTAGTTAGATATGCTTTGTCCCCTCAGGAACTCATGATGTAATTTGCCATTGTGGTGGTTTTATAAGGTGAGATCTTTTAAGAGGTTAGATTGTTAAGTGGAGAATCATGCCTTTCTCAAAGGACTGAATTAATTTTTGCAGTAATTACCTGGAGAGTGTGCTGTTATAAAATGCAGCTGCTTACAGTATATTGCACCCATTTACCCTTTCAGCTTTCCACCATGTTATGATACTCTTGGAAGACATTGTAGCTAAAGCTCTTGGACTTCCCAACCTCCAAAAGCATTGGACAAATGAAATTATTTTCTTTGTAAGTGTCACAGTCTCAGGTATTCTGTTATAGCAGTAGAAAATAGACTAAGACAATAAGTATTTCTCTAAGGACATTTAATTAGTAAATGATAGAGAAAGACTCTGTACCCAGGCAGATACATACAAGAGCAGTGTTTTGAATAGTTACTCTGTGCAACCTTATTTGAGGGAACTTGAATGATGGGGCATGCATCAGCCAGCAATGATGGAGGAGCAGATGGAAGCCATCTTGATGTGTTGGAAGAACAGAAAAGAAAGTCCTAGGGCTTGGCCAAGGTCAGGTCTGGAGAGAACTTGTGGGCATTTATTCTGTGATGAAAAGATGTGAGCATCCAATAAATATAAAGTGTTGGTTTGGGGGTCTATAGAAAATCCAGAAAAGATTGATGTGGACTTCATTCTTAAAGAAGTTTACCTCTCATATTAAAATCTTAGGATTAAATCTAAACAGTGAACAAAGATGTATTTAAAGTTGTATTAACTTCTAGGTAGTCATATATATATATATATTTTTTATGAATTACCTCAGTCTGGCTCACAGATATTTTAAGCAAAGGTGTGTCAATGTCATTATACTAAAGCATTTGGAATGAACTTGTGAGAGCTAGGCCTTGCCTAACCATAACTGAGAGGTTTTGCAAAGATTTATAAATTTCATTACAAATAGCTTACTTATGATCTGGAGCACATGTTTGCTTCTTTGCAGGCTGCCTTGGAATTTGGAAAAGAAATGGCATTGAAAGGTAAACTTGCCAGTTGTTACTGAATTCTTTAAAAGAGTGCATAAAACAGAAAGGGTGTCTATCTGTGCATATTATGCAAGAGTGAAAGGTGCGTCTGTTCAGGAGATGATCCTATATTTTGAAGCAAAAGATAAAAAAGAAAACAAAAGGGCAGGGAAGTTTGTTATATATAAACTTTTTGCTTCTAGCAATTTTGAACATTTTCAGTCTACTTATAATATCTCACATAGGGATGATTTAAATAACTTAAAACCAGAAATGTCAGCCCAGCACGGTGGCACATGTCAGTTTTGCCATACTGGGGAGGCTGAGGCAGGAGGATGCTTGAGCCCAAGAGTGTGGGGCCAGCCTGAGCAACACAATAAGTCTCCTTTTCTAAAAACTAAAACAAAAACAGAATTTTCAGTTTATGCAGTGGTGTTAGCATAGTTACTGGAAGTTTGGAGACTGTACTGGTATCATACTTGATTTATATTTGTGAAACAAATTTTAAGCCTTATAATATAGGTGTAGGCATGATATAATTGCAGACTCTTATTAATATGGGGAACTAATTATCTGGTTTTTAATTTATCTTAATTAAGATTAAATAGGAATATTGATAAGGAGTTAGCTGTAGATCTAATCTATTGATATACAATACCATAATAATAAATATATCTTTAAGAAGGTCTTATGCCAAGAGCTTTTGATAAACTTGATGTATTAGTCAGCTTTGCATCACTGTGACCAAAATATCTGGCAAGAAAACTTAGAGGAAGGAGAGTTTATTTTGATTTACTATTCCAGAGGTTCAATCCAAGATGAGTCCATTCCACTGCTCTGGGCCCAAGGTGAGGCAGGACATCATGGCGGGAGGGTGTGGTGGAGGAGTGCTGCTCATCTCATGGCAGCCTGGAAGCAGAGAGAGGGAAGGGGGAAGGGGCCACAAGGAAGGGACATTTTCTTCCAAGGAATGTCCCCAGTGACCCTTCTCTAGCCACACCCCACCTGCCTACAGTTACTACTCAGTCCATTTCGACTAGGACAGAATCGTTTCACCTCTAAACATTCCTGCATTAACACAGGAACTCTGGGGGGAAATCTCATATCCAAACCATAATATTTAGGTCATACTGTTATTAGAGGATTTGTTTTATATAGCTTTTTGTATCTTGATGTTAGCTGATCTCAACACTGTCAGAAGTGGATACTGTTAAGAGCCAGAACTAGAGTTACCTCTATGAAGACTTTGATAAAAGACTTAGATAAAGAGGTAAAGAAGACTCATCCAATCCTTTGGGTTGACCATGAGGATATAACCTCCTAGGGGGTGAGAAAGCCCACATAAGCAGGTCTTCAGATGTTCTTATGATATTAATAATATGAATGATACCTCTGTGTTGGAGAATTTACTCTTTTTTTTTTTTTTGCACCCAGGGGGTACTTAGCCACTAAACCACATCCTCAGCCTTTTTTATTTTGAGATGGGGTATCCAAATTTCTCTAGTTGCTGAAGGCCTTGTTAAATTTCCGAGACTGGCTTTGAACTTGCAATCTTCTTGCCTCAGCCTCCTCAGCCACTAGGATTACAGGTGTGCATCACTGTGTCCGGTGAGAATTTACTCTTAAGACCTAAACACATACAATAAAATCTATTTTCTCAATTTAGTGTGAAAGCCCTAGAATATATTTTCTTAAATGCTTGTCTCTGTAGTCAGGATGTAAAGTGATCCTTTGCAGAGCACACCATACCTTGTAGATTATTTTCAGGGTATGCCAGTGACTAGTAGTAAGTCCAAAATAACCTTCTTCTCTAGTGTCTTTGGAACCCCCTAAAGATTTACCAGTGTCTTTAAGAGGGAGAATCCAGTCTAGTGGGATTCCATCTTCTAACCACCTAAGATTGCTGCAGTCTTCTGTCTTTGTGGTGAACCCCGGGATGCTGAGAGATGCTGGATCAAAGGATAGGCACTGAATCCAACGGTCCTCTCTTTTGGTTTCTTCCACAGGAACTTTGGCTCTCACGGTGTTTTTGGTCCCTCTCTTCACCTCTTGTTCAGTGCTGGTTAAGACAGCTTCCCTGAGCCTTCCTGCACAGTCCCCCTACGCAGGGTTTGGAAGATTTTTCCTTTGAAACTTTTGCAATAAAATGTTAGGATTACATCTCTGTTTTTCTACTTTAAAGTGAAGTTTTACACACCCCCCACAAATTGTTTTTTTAGGACACAGTGAGACTCAGAACATGTTCCTCCAGGGAAAGTCATTTTCAGAGATTCCAGGATTTCCCTATTGCTACCACATCCACCACTCATACCTGGAGGTGGCCTTCTAGGTCCAAGATGGCCTGACACCTTCATGCTGAAAAAGAAGGGAGAAGTTCGAGAGTTGTGGAGGGGACACAAGCACTGATACCATTTTCAGAACAACATTTTATTTATGTACAGAAACCCCCAAATCTTGAACTGTTACCCCTTTAAGAGGCTTTCTCCTTTTGGGATGGACCTGCAGATTTTCTAAGCCAAACAAAGCTGCCAGTCTGCCTGCACCAGCTGTCAGTGTTTGCTGCCATTCCACTCCTGCCACCAATTCTCCTTTTCTTCCTTCTTGGTAATTTGGCTTTGACACCTTCGTGAAGGTGGCACCTGTTTTCAGCTTGATTTCTTACACTTCCCACTTGCTTGATAGCCTTTGGAGGGAGGATTGAACCGGAAGAGACTGAGCTTGGGGATGAGGGATAGACAGGTGAGGTCCCCTGTGATGCTTTTGGAGATACACAGGGTGTGTCATGGGGGAAGGTGGGAGTGTGGGAAAGAGCGCATGTCCAGGTGGGGAGCTGAACAATGTACGGAAGGGAAGAGAGAAGAGAGCAGGATCTCCTGTCAGAGTTGGAACTGTGCGGTTTAGACGAGGTTGCTGGATGACTTTAGGTTGGAAAGAATCTTGCCATGAGTTGGATCCCTTCATTGGAAATTTTATCTACTGGGGTTTGGAGGATGAACCCCCTGCATTCTCTTAGCTGAACTTGCCAAGGCAGGAGGAGGATTAAGAAATCTAACATGGTCATCTCTTGATATCCTGGTGAGATTGGTTCCAGAACCCTTCTTGGATACCAAAACCCTCAGATGTTCAAGTCCCTGAGGATGGTGTAGCTTTTGCATATAACCTACGTGCACTCTCCAGTATACTTTAAATAATCTCTAGATGACCTATATACCTTTATACCTAATAAGGTTTAAATGCTGTGTAAATAGTAGTTATACTGTATTATTTAGGGAAAAATGATAAGAACAATGTCTGTGCATGTTTATCAGAGATTCGGTTTTTTTTTTCCTGAATATTGTAATTTGGGGTTGGTTGAATCTGCAGATGCTGAAGCTGCAAATATGACAAATATAAGAAATGTTTATTCTGGACCATTCACCTTGGATTTTTTCCCCCAAATCTGTGTTGTCTGGCCAATAAACTGACAGTTCTGGACCCCTTTAGGAGTGTGAGGATGACTGAGCTCCACCATCCTTTTTGAAAGACAGCCTCATTGTTCATCTCATCTGTTGCACCTGCATTGTCCTGGACTCTAATTAAGTTGCCCATATTCATCCGGGTTCTCTGGTCTTTCTCCTTTTGAGATAATGACCTGTTACCCTCTAGGTTCTGATAACTCATAATTTCCCCCCTGTTCCTTCCGTTTTGTTCCTGATAAGCTTGGAAAGCCTTGGAAAGACTACTGACTTTGGAGTTAATACAGAACCATTGAAAACATGAGTAATTCCTTTTTTCTTACTATGGGAGACTTTGTGACTGGCATGATTTATCTAGGTTGATCATTTTCCTTTCATCAAAGCCTGGTCATTAATTTGTTCAAAAAAAAAGCTTGTTCAAGGAAAGTGTTTAATGATTAGTAGACCATGAAGCGCTAATGCAGAAAAACAAAAGCAGTGGTTCAGAAACTACCTCTGCATTCAGATAATGTTGGTTATTCTAGTGTCTTTTAAAAAAAAATTTGCCTTTATCGTCAATATTTCATTTTATATTGAAAAAGAACATTGTAGAAGACAGTCTGCATATGCTTATGCTTCTTCTTTTCATTAATACTTGCTATTCTTCAGAGTTGGGAGGGATGGAGGAACAGGAGAAGAGGAAGAATTAGCAATTATTAATGTTTACTGTGGATCAGGGATTATTCTACCACTTTATATACATCCTCACTTAATCCCTAGAGAAGTAGTGCTAATATTGTGTCCATTTCATAGAAGAGGGGCTGAGATTCAGGGAGTAGCCCTGAATGAGCAAGTAAACTCAAATTTCATCCCAGTAATCTGACTCCTGAGTTTCTGCTGTTAACCCTTTTGAGACTGCAAGGCATTTCTGCTGGCAGAGTTTGACTTTGTTCACTAGCATTGAAAAAAAATATATATATATCCACACACATATTTATATATATAAAGATACGGTACTGTAATTTCTGAAATTTAAAAATTAAAGACTTATGATTTATGAAACTTGATTAAAACATGCAAATATCTGAGCAAATAAATTAAGCAGAGTACTAAAGATAATACTGGTCTTTATTTTAAGTCAGACAAGTGGTACTGCTTGGAGCATCTGTAGAAAGTGACACAAACTTTTGGGGTGACTTGCAAGCCCAGTTCTTGATAGAAAGAGTTTTAAAATGCACCATCAGCAGGTGACTGCAGGATAATGGCAATGCCAGATGGGTGTTCAAAGTGTTGCCAAACTGCAGTCTTAGGAAGTAACTCATGATAAGAAATATTTTGCAACCAACTGAGAAGTACTTTATTTTAGAAAATAAGACACTGTGAAGGATATTGAGTGAATTGTTTTAATGATAAAAATGGGAAATAGTGCTGGAAGGAAATTTAATCACGTCATTCTTCATTGTTCTTTAGTTTTCTTTTTTGAGGATCCGGAATTAAATGGCATTTGGGTCTTCTGAGTCTATGAGTAAGCAAATTATCAACATTATTTTCTTAATCTAATTTTAAGGCATTGCTTCTCCTAATTAAGTCTGTTTGTTTTCTACATAAAAGTTTACCCTAAAAGTAATAGATGTAAAAATATTATCTTGAATTTTCCTAAATTAGAAAAAATTAATTATGTATGGTAAAGTGTATTTCAGTTCTTTTCAATTCTATTCTTGGTTATGATGCTAGAAAATTTTCCTCCCAAAATTAACAGCATGATATATAGGTTCTGTGAAAAAATATGTCGGGCTGCATGATTTATACAGTACATATGTATAGTATAAATGTAAAATGTTAAGTCTTCAAAGTTATGAAAATGCTTTTGAGTATAGCTTTGATCTAGTCCATAAGCTTTGATTTATAGTTTTCTCATTGTTTTCATTTAGATAGTATATCATTAGTATTTTGATTTCCAATTTGACCTGGTCAGTATCCTAGACTACTTTCTTTCTCCCTTTCCCCTCTAGAAATTGTGAGTTCTCAAACAAACAAACAACAAACAAACCAAAACAAACAAAAAAACAACCTGTTGTTATTGGTCTCTCATATTTTATAGTAGCCAGTGTTGACTCTATTTCATAACCATGAGACAAAGACAAAAATTAGGTGGGAGGAGTGTAAAACTTGAACTGCTATTAGAGAAGTTTTAATATATGGATACATTTATAGTCATTCTTCTGTATACTGAGGAGTTTGGTCACAGGATTCCTGTGGAGACTAAAATCTGCTTTTGCTCAAGTCCTTTATATCAAATGGCATAATACTTGCATATAAGCTCCACACATTCTCCCCTAGACTTTAAGGCATCTCTAGATTACTTACAATACCTAATACAATGTAAATGCTGTATAAGTAGTTGCTATACTATATTGTTTAGGAAATAAGGACAGGACACATATTCAGTAAGGGACGCAGTTTTTTTTTTTTTTCTGTGAGTATTTCAATCTGTTTTTGGTTAAATCTGTAGATAAATAACCCATGGATTTGGAGAGCCTACTGTATGTGTTTTTTCCAAGTTTATTGATATTATATTATTGCCTAAGAGAGATCAAGTTTTTATGTTCCCCAGAAACTTGAAAAAAAGGAGTTTTTTTTTCACAGGATATGTTTCTGTGTTAAATCTTGTTATTAAATATATATATTAAACTTATTTTATTGCTCAACTTTGTTGTGTTTATTTATTTATTTATTTTTATTTTTGAGGGGTTGGATGTTGGTAAGTTGATACCTTATCACTCTCAGGTTTGTTGTTGTAAGTATACAAAAGTCATCTCCTGAAAGTTATATAAGTTTTTAAATTATATTACCAATAATTTTGCCTCTATGTGTTTGGATATTTTGATATCCTACCCATCTTGATTATTGACTTTGCCATATATATATATATATATATATATATATATATATATATATTATTTGTCCAATTTTGTATAAGTTGTATATTTATACAAATTTGACATTCTAGAAAATGAAACAGAAAAGCAGACTTTTCAACATAACTCTTATATGTTTTTCTTTGGTGTATTTACTTTGCATTAGTTATTTCTTGATGAAATATTTTAACTGTTAGCTTTTTTCCTCTGAAAATACCTTAGTACCAAACTGAATTATGAACAACTTGTATACACCTTTCATTCTCCAAAAGTTACAAGGTTCTCCATG
The DNA here is from genome assembly GCF_052094955.1 of Ictidomys tridecemlineatus. Lineage (NCBI taxonomy): Eukaryota > Metazoa > Chordata > Mammalia > Rodentia > Sciuridae > Ictidomys > Ictidomys tridecemlineatus. The sequence continues at coordinate 33,152,474 of NC_135490.1, forward strand.
TGAGACAGTAAAATATCAGCTTTTTGTAAATCATGTGTATTGAATTGACTGGAGTAATAAAGTTCAAGACTCAAATGGACACTGCCATCTTTTTTTTGTTTGTTTGTTTGTTTGTTACTGGGAATTGAATGGGAACATTTTACCATTCAGCTACATCCCCAGCCGTTTTTATTTTTTATTCTGAGACAGGGTCTCTCTGAGTTGCCGAGGCTGGCTTTGAACTTGCAATTCTCCTGCCTCAGCCTCTCAAGTAGCTGGGATTACATATGTGCGCCACTCTGTGCCTGGAGTGATCACTGCCATTTTTATCAATGAAAAATTAAGTGTCATCTTTGGTGTTTTCCTTTTTAAAATAAAATTATTTAATACATTTTGCATTTTATTATACAAAATAATGGGTTTCATTTTGACTGGTGAGTTCCTTTTGACCTCATAACTGCAGCCCTGGTGTATAAACCAGATTATTCTGTAGATAAGTGAACTCTGTATTCTCTACCACTGACTGATCCTAAGGAAGTGAAGAGGGAAGAGATAATTGTAGTTGCTACTTGTAGTTGTACAGAAGGAAGCAGCATGGGTGTGAGCTGGTAAAAACGTTTACTTCCTGGCCTGAAAATACCCTATGGTTGTTGAGTACCTGATGTTAAGGAAAGAATTATTTAAGCCAGGCATAGTGGCACACACTTGCAAACACAGTGACTTGGGAGACTGACAGGAGAATCTCAAGTTCAAGGCTATCCTGGTCAACTTAGTGAGACTCTATCTTAAAAGAAAAAAATAAAAAGGGCTGGGGTTGTGGCTCAGTGATAGAGTACCCCTAGATTTGATCCCTAGTACCACAAAGGAAACCTTTATTCAGGACCATTGTAGTAGATACAGGGACCACTTCAATGGGATTTTGCAGTAGGGAAGAGACTGGGCTCAACCAAAGATACAGCATGGGCAAGTGACAATTTATAGCTAAGGAGCAGAGAGGAGTCAGTGGTTGGAAAATGATTTAAAAATAAGAGATAAGACGAACCAACCTGGGCAAACCAACCTAACAAGATTCTTGCTGTACACAGGACCAGGCGGTCGGACATCCCCTGTGGAAAGATGGAGGTCAAGGAAGGTAATCAGACATTGAGAGTCATCAGGTATCAAGAATGGGGTTTATTGCTAAGCTGACTTAATAGGGACCTTTGTTGAAACTGTATTTTACAAATGCACAGATGAGCCTAGGAGCAGGTTCAGGAACCAGACTAAAGTTTGGTCAGGCAAATGCTCTTTGTCACTGAACAGGACTCAGAGGACAGGGTGGGATTTTGGAGAGTATATGGGCAGTGGCATCCATTTTTCCTAAGGAGACTAACCCAGTGTTAGTTGAAATTCAAGTTGTTTTTTGTTAGTTTGCTAGTTTATACTGGGTCAACTGCATGTTGTATAAGTATTTTAGATCCAGGATTCAGAAGCAGAAAAGTGAGGATGTTGCTCCTGTTACTGAGTTAATGTGGCTCTCAAAGCCAGCAGTGCCCTGAGGCAATTCTAGGGAATTTTGAAGGGTATGAGCAGAACGGGTGTCATGATCTTTCTTTGGGTGACAAGTTTCGTTCATGTCACACTCTTCTCATTATAAATCTCCCATTTCCTTTGGGTTTGAAACTGTCACAAATCAATAAGTAAATAAAGATAGGAACAAAAATAGAAGTTTCTCATACAGGAAAGTCTTTCATTTGAAGAGGTCCATGGAGACCAAAATCACATGGAAATTGATGGCATTACCTCAGCTGAGTGTACTTTGTGATTAATAAGAAAATACTTCCTGTAAAGAGAAAAAAAAGTTAATAAATTTCTTTGCTCTCCTTTCTCTCCTCTTCAAAATGAACACTTAATGTATTTTATTGAGACTGTAGAACAAAGTACACTCAGAAAACTCCAAGATTTCCTGTTTTCTTAAAATATATGTCAGGTATTTATTTTTTATTTTTTGGTTATCAAGTATGTGCCCATTTCTTATAAAGGGGCCAAAAGAAAGAAAGCCTGGATTCCTTGAGGTCCCACTCTATGTAACTAAATGTGTAGTGAAAATATATAAAAATCAGATTTAGCCAACCAATTTACATGAATAAATTTTACCCTAAATTTATATGTATTCAAACTGGTGGTTAGTTGATCAAGTCACATTGTGCACAATTACTTTGTGCACAAACTAAATGGTTTCAGATTGTTTTTTAAAAACTGCTGAATAAGTACTACATTTAAAGTGATTTTTTTCTTTCCTGTCTCCATTAAAATTTCTGAAAATTTATTAGAAGATATGCTGATAGACTATTAATTGAAATGATTTCCAAAGAACAGTTTTATGTGAATTGATGAGTTCATGTAATTTCCATGGTATTTGTAAGATTGGCTCCTTTGTTAGAATGTCAGTCATTCCTAGCCAATCTGAGGATCAGGAGTATGAACTATTAAAAAAAATGCTTCTGTTTTTGAGAAGAAGGACTTGGATATGTGAAGTTGTTCAGAGAGAGAATGTAATTGTTTTTCTCTAAACCCTGACCCTCTGTACTCAAAAATTCTGATGACGGAAATGTGAACTCTAGTGAATGAAGGTAGTTCTTTGTAAATTGGGAACATATTTAATTTTCCAAGTAGTAGGTCATTGTGCTGATTTTGTCCTCATGCCAAAAAGATTATCCAGACATTTCAATTAAGATACTGCCTTTCTCAAGTCATAAAAGTCACAAATGGTTCCCTTTTATGTGATCAATTATTTTAAAACATAGTTGGCATTTATATTCTGCTTGATTATATGAGCAGGTCACTTTGTGTCCTTTCCATTAGAATGTGATTTCTTTGAAGGTGGAAACTGCAAACTTCAGTTTATATTTTCTAGTCCAATTCTTTATGTGATGTGGATTTATAGAAATAGTATAAGTCTACTTAAATTATAGTTAATATTAACAAGCTGCTGCTGGTAATCTCTAAGCTTCCAGTTTAACATTAAGGGGAAAACGTGTAGGTAAGGTTGAATTTATTCTGATATCTAATGCATTGCCAATGATACTGTAAGTTGAAAAAAAATTTTTTTGAAAGCATTTTAGCACTATATGTTAAAAAGCACATAGCTTTATGTAGTAATTTTACCTCTAAAACTGTGTCTAAGATAGCAATCCAAAATATAGAGAACTGCATGTAGGAGGCTACTCATTATACAATTTACTTAATTAATTAATTAATTTTTGGTATCAGGGATTGATACCAAAAAATAAATTAATTGGTATCAGGGGTGCTTAACCACTAAGCCACATGGCCCCTTTTTAAATATTTTGTTTAGAGACAGGGTCTCACTGAGTTTCTAGGGTCTCCCTAAATTTCTGAGACTGGCTTTGAATTTGAGATCCTCCTGCCTCAGCCCCCCAAGCTGCTGAGATTACAGGAGCATCACTACGCCTGGCTACACAATTTCTAAGAAAGAAAAATTTCAAGTAATCTAAGTGAGATGAATGGAAAATAATTAGATAAATTATAATTCTATTTACTGGGTAGAAAACTATACAGGTATTAAAATGTCTGTGAAGGTCATGAAGCAACATGGGAAAATGTTTATGGTATCTAATGTTACTTAAAATGCATTTAATATTTCATAGTGGGTCTGGGGCTGTGGCTCAGTGGCAGAGTGCTTGCCTAGCATGTGTGAGGCATCACATATAAATAAATAAAATAAAGGTCCATTAAGAATAAAAAATATTTAAAAAAAAGTGTCATAGTATACAAATCAGAATTAAATTTTAAACTAGATATTCAGGCATAATGGGAATGGATAGCAATGTTACTGTGCCAAGTGCATTTTCTCACTTAGTTTTTTTTAAAATATTTTTTTAGTTGTCAGTGGACTTTATTTATTTAAATGAAGAATTGAACCCAGTGCCTCACACGTGCTAGGCAAGCGCTCTACCACTGAGCCACAACCCCAGCCATCATTTAGATTTTATAAAGTGTGCCCACTTTGTAGATGAAAAAGCTGAGCTTAGAGAACTTGAGTAACCGTGCTTGGCTAGGTTAAGTGATGGGATTTCTGTGGTATTTGTTACATGGGCTTCTTTGTTAGAATGTCAACTTTTCCTAGTCACTCTGAGGGTCAGGTCTGTTTTTGAGGTAAGAAAGTCTGTGCTTGAAACAGGGTATTCACAAATCCTCTCTGCAAGGAATCATCTGCAAACTTTGAATGAATGAATGGGTGAATGAATGAATCTTCTCTGGCCCACCTCCTGAATGAGAACCATTTGATAAGACATCCGGAAGCCCGTGTTCTTAACATATAAACCTGGTTTCGTTGTCAGTCTGTGACCAATATTTAAGTTCCTCTGTACACGTTGTTTGTTGTATATTAAAAGAAAATACACTAAATATTAATGTTGTGAATACTAATAGTGTTTGAATTTGAGTAATACAGCTAAAGGTGACTTTTTTCTCTATTTTTCAGATTTTTTTTGGCAAGAAATGAAGTTACTTTGAGCATAAGAGTTTAACAAAGAGAAAATTGAATAAGAGATTTAATTTAAATAGTGCCTCTTTTATTGGGGGAGCATTATATTTACCTTCTTTAAACAGTCTATTGTAAGGGTGCATAAGAGAAGAATATAGAATTGTAACCCAAAAAAGCTTAATCTTGGCAAAATACTACAAAATACATCAGTCTAATGATGATTACAGTCATATATCAAATCTATTTGATTTATGGACAATGCTTTAGAAATTAAGACTTGGACTATCAGTTTTTAATAAGTTAATTATTATGTTAATTATATCTCAATTTAAAAAATAAAACAAATTGGATAATTATGAAGAGCAAGGTAGACTGGTCTGTTTAGCTCTTTAACATGAGAGAAGGGAAACTTTGATCACAGAACGTTTTTTGTAAGGGAGAAAAAGAAGTCTTTTTCTTGCAGTTTAGAGGAAAGGGTGTGAAATTAAATAATAACTACAGGACATAATGGGCATTATTGTTAATGTTTGACCATGTGATATTCAGTATCAGGTCTCTATGTCACTGTAGGTTGCCATATTGGATCACCCCGAGGCAGGAATATATGTGAATCTTAAATGAAATAAAAAGGAAACTGAAAAGTTTCTACTTTTTTAAGAAGGCAGGGGAAGATGTCAAAATCGTACATGTTGTATGTGTATATTCTGAAGTTAAAATGTTTAAAAGCATTTATATTGAACATATTAGAATACACAGGATCAAACATTTTGCTGACACAATTGGATGCCTAGAGTAGTTAGCATGAGCCTCCAGTGTCCAACATTAACATCTTCCTGACTCCAGGCCTGGCCAAACTATACTCAAAATAATAATAATAATAATTATTATTATTATTATTTACAGGAGCCAGCCTCTTGTGTTTAGTTTTAAAAGCTGAGCAATGATACTATTTAACCTTAATCATAAAAATCTTATTAAAAATGGTGGGTTTTTTCCCTCCCCTGGGAAATTCAGTTTTCCTCCATGTATCAGCCTGAATGGAACTTGAACTCAATACCAGAAATTTAAGAAAACTGTGAAAATTTTATATTAAATAATTTTTTAATCAAAAAGATTCATAAGTCCTCTTTAAAGATATTCTCATAAAAACTGACATTTTACATCTGCCAAAACCACTTTGGAGAGGAAATGGAGAAGAAATTCCAGATGAATTTTGGCTGAATGATAGTTTAATTTTACCCGAAATTTAAAAATTTCGGGTAAAATGACAGTTGAAACTATTGAAGTTGTGGTGCAGCCACAGAAGGAATCATCACTTTTGCTGTTAGTTGTGATAAATTGAAACTGTGTTCAGTCCCTGGTCTGGGTGCAATATATGCCTGAAGTCATGCTACAAGAAAAGGACTGTTTTTCTTTCCGAAGGCAGGAGACCACTCTTAAAGCTTTGAAATGGTGAGAACATTGTTGCAAAAATAATTAACTGAATCAGTGGGGAAAAACAAAATGAAACAAAAAATAACAAAAAAACCTTCCAACTATTTTGGGGGCTGAACTGTGTCATTAAACTTTGGCCTGGGCATGGAGCTTATGCCTGTGATCTCCAGTGGCTCAGGAGGCTGAGGTAGGAGGATCTCAAGTTCAAAGTCAGCTTCAGCAACTTAGCAAGACCCTGTCTCAAAATAAAAAGGGCTGGGGATGTAGCTCAGTGGTTAAGCACCCCCTGGGTTCAATCCCTACTGCCAAAAAAAAAAAAAAAAAAAAAAAAAGAGAGAAAATACACAAACTTTGGCTCCTGAAACTGCCCAGTAATCTAGGAGTCCAAAATTCTGACTAAAAGGTAGTTTATTGTGTGTGGAAATGTGCACATGACTAGATGATGTGACTTGGCTTTGTTGGTTACCGGGTCCATCCTTGGAGGGGTTGTCAAAGGGAAACAAGGTTGCAAGATTTATGATCTAAAAGACATGCAAGCTCCATTTTGGGAACTCCAGAGAAAAGACCAACTTCTTTGCACTTTTGAAAAAATTTTCAATGGAACATTCTATATTTGGTGGAAAGAGTTGAAATTCTGAATGCACAGAAATGAATATGTCATGGGATAAAGACCAACATTATAGTACCAACATTACAATTCATAAACTAAGATGGAAGGGGAGGGGAAGGGGGAGGGGGAAAGGAAGGACAGTAGAATGAAATAGACATTATTATTGCTGTGTTTATATACGTGACTGCATGACCAATGTAATTCTGAAATCTGTACACTCAGAATAATGAGAAATTATATCCCATCTAATTCAAATGTATGATATGTCAAGGTCATTGTACGGTCATGTGTAACTAATTAAAACAAATAAAAAATTTTTTAAAAAATTAAAACCCACCAGTTTGATGACATTCTCAAGGCTGCCTGAAAGTGATTTTAAAGAAATTAATTAACATTTCACGGAGTTTGGGTGAATTTAGGCAACCTGCTCTTGACACTGGTAGAAAGTGGCATTTGTGAGCTTGTGAGGAGAGACCTTGATGTTATTGGAAAGAGAACTCCAAGAGAAATTTGGGCATCGGACGTCGATTCCTGTATTGGGTGTACTTTTACAGGTCACTGTGGTGAGCTCCTGATTTATATTAAACAACATGATTTTTCCAACTATTTTTTTTCTTTCATGTATATGCATTTGTTAGGCTTTTTTCCAGCCTATAAAAAAAAAAAGCAGCAGAACACTTGAATATGAACTATCATTGTACCTTTTGGTGAGCACGTATACTCAGCATTTTAAAAATATGTGTATTTGAAGGTTACTGTAAATATATATTTTTTTACTTTGATATTTTTCTATGACATATGTAAGTTTGAAATTTCAGGTAAAATTAAAGGAGGAGTCCCCCCCTCCTTCCAAGTTTTGTTTTAAGTTGAGAAAGCTTGAAACATGTTGTCACGTAAATCACAAGTAGGAAAACAGTGGTTTTCCTGTGTTTGACTTGCTGGCTTTAGGGCTATGTTTTTTTTGTGTGTGTGTGTTTTTTTTTCCATGCAAACTGCCCCTGGAAGAGAAGGTGGGAGGATGATGTTCTCAAATAAGAAGATGTTCTAGAAAATGGTTTTATAGTACAGTTGAGTTTAGAAGGCTTAGAGGATGTGAATTGTGGCAGAAGTATCCACGTTAGAGTGAAATCGCAACAGATACTAGTGGTTAAAAATGACTATTTTCTTATAATGTATCGGGTAGTAGTGCTTAAAAATAGTATCCTCATTCTCTGTTTTTGAAGTGTGCTTTTGTTGTACAATTTTAAAAAATCCAAAAAAATTCCAGATTTTTAAACTTTCTGGACTGAAATCATATTCTGTGTCCTCGAGGCGGATAACCTTCTTTCTTGCAAGTGTGTCTCTCACTTTGATTTTTCCGAGCTTGTCCCTATCAGGATGCCACCTAGCAAGGCAGTGGGTGGCCCTACCTTATCTCCACACTCTCATCTGCCCTCTGAGGAAGGGCTTGGTGGGGTGTCCTGAGCAGTCTGCTTTTCTTCCCTCTCCTGTTGGCCACTTCTCTTACTGATGTCTTTGTCCAGGGATAAACCTGGTGGCCCCTCAGGATCTCTGGTTGTGGACTTGGATTTCCATCCCTACTCTGCTCTTTACCAGTTAAGGGCTTGGGCACATTGTTATCCTGTTGGAGGATTAAATGAAATAAAAAGAACTACAAATGTAGCCATTTATTCATTCATTATCTGTTTTTTTTTTTTTTTTTAACAGAGCTGGGGACCAAACCTGGGGCCTCAGTGCTCTACCACTGAGCTACATCCCCAACCCCTAAAGCTTTGAATTTTGAACAAATAAAGCAGGAGGCTTTGTCTTTTGTCTCTTTCAGTCTGCCTGCTTATTTACACACACAGTACTCCGCGATTATTTTACACTATGAGCTGTGTATTTCGCAAATGACTGGCATTTTCCTACTTGGTTGCAAAGTGCTGACCTAGTACCATAAGCTGCTGGTTGACCTGGCTGGTTCCAGTCATGGGTTTTCAGACACTCAAGGTAACCCTGGAACCAGGAGATAAAACACTGAAGCTAAAAATGTTTTCTGTGCATGGTTGTGTTGACTTCCTGGCCCTCCTTTCCTGAGGCTAATCCTGTGTAGTGTAACAACTTTATTTTGTTCTTGAGTTGTGCCCAGAGGCTTGGTGAGGACCCTCCCTTGGCTGGCTGCCCATGTATAACTACATGGCACTTCATGGAATGCGGATAATGGCTTCATTTCCCCCCCTCTGTTTTAATAGGCGGAGACCTGTGCGAGCAGGTAGATCTTTCATAAAGTACAAATGAAAGCATTACACTGGTATTATTCATGCTAGAGCACAGCAGACTCTTAATCTGTTCAGAAAATCCTAGTTCTCTTCCTGCATCTATCGCCCCTTCCCACCAAAGCCCCCCATCGCTGTTCTGCTAGACGATCTTTGCCCCAGGAGGGTGTCCGTATGTAGCTGGGGTCCACAGAGCTGGTGTTTAGATTAGATTGCATGGGACCTGAAGGCTGGGCATCCCCTCCCCAGCCCCTTACTCGTACGAACCTGATGAGTAGGAAGTTGATGTGGTTTATGTAGGCTTCCCCAGCCAGGATGACTGACCCAGGGCTGCCTAGGGTTTGGGGCTTTGTCCCCTAGCATGGCTGCCCTTCAGATTTGCTTCCTTCCCTGTCCCAGTCAGCTTTGCAGAGACTGTGGTATCCTTGCTACCCACGTGATGGCTTGGGAAAGGAAAGCTTGGCTTTCCCAAGCTGGCCAGGGAGGGCCAAACCCCCCTAAAACATGAACCTGGAAAGGATTCCTGTGCCCTCTCAAAGGTACCAAAACCCATGTTGCTTAAGAATGAACTTTAAACTGGGTGCAGTGAGGCATATCTGTAATCCCAGCAGCTTGGGAGGCTGAGGCAGGAGGATCGTGAGTTCAAGGTCAGCCTCTGCAACCCAGTGAGGCCCTAAGCAACTCAGCAAGACCTGTCTCTAAATAAAATGTATATTAAAAAGGGGGCTGGGGGGGGATGTGGCTTAGAGGTTAAGTGTCCCTTGGTTGAATTCCTGATAACCTCCCAAAAATAAATAAATGAGCTTTACAAAGCTACTATCTACTGAATATTTGCTATATGTTATGTTCTGATATATCCTGATTGGTAGTGGGCTGTATATCCTATATTGGTTTTGTGCAGCTTAGGTGTGTAGCCGTCCCTACCATATAGGTTTGTACAAGTCCACTCTGGTGTTCACGCGATGCCAAAATTGGCTAAGGATACATTCTCAGACTGCATCCCTGCTGTGAAGCCATGCATATCTACATTGTGTATTTAATCTTTGCAGAAACTCAGTGAGGTTCCTCTTAGTATCTCCGTTTTGTAAGAGGCTGAAGTTCAGTGGGGTTTTGTGTCTTATCCAAGGCAGCTGGGTAAAGAGTGGCCATGCTGAGACTTTAGCCCACATCCATCCAACTCTACAGCCCAGGCTTTCCCCACAGAAAGCATGCATCCAGCCTGTCTGCTTTGGCTCTGCAGGCAACCTCCAGGTGGTCTTCAAACCTTATTCAATCAGTTTTTTTCCTTGAACACTTTTTTTTTTAAATTATTTTTTTGGTACCAGGAATTGAAACCAAGGGTGGTGCTTCACCACTGAGCCACATTCCCTGCCCCTTTTTAATATTTTACTTAGAGACAGGGTTTCGATGACTTGCTTAGGGCTTCAATAAGTTCCTGAGGCTGGCTTTGAACTCATGATCCTCCTGCCTCAGTCTCCCCAGCTGCTGGGATTACATGCATGCACCACTGAATTTGACTACAGTGATCTAATAATATTCCTCTTTCTTTTCAAAACATCATGGAGAGGCCATGGTTGTGGGGAAGTAGTCATCAAAGGCAGATTGTGCAATCAGAGGCTTTCTTTCCTTCTCTATTGTATCCTTTAGTCTTACAGACCTGGAAAATGAGGGACTGTGGTATTTTGTGGCTCTGCCCTTTTCTCCCTAGTCACAGTGGTTTTCTTGAGTCACCAGATATTTGGCCCACAAGAGGTTACAGCAAAGCATGTGATCAGAGCCCCCAAACCAGAGACAGCAGGGTCTCAAGATGTTTCACCCTCCCCAAGTACATCTGGTGGACAGCCGCAGCAACTTTGAAATCTTACCTGATGAGCAGGCTTTTCAATTCCAGCGACTTCCACAGCTACCCTGAGGTTTTTCCTTGGCTCTTTCTCTTTGTGCCTCTAGATTGTAAATGCTCCAGGGCAAGGATTGGTTCTTTGGCACATTTTAACTACCATACAGGGTGGTGTACACCATACTTTAAAGATGGTACAACAACAATACAATCTTGTGCCTCAAATGCAGCTCCGGGTCTTGATCTTTCTCCCAGATATGCAGACGTGTGTAGCCATGTATCTTGTAAAATCAGCTCCTGAACTTTCGGCGAGGAGTGGTTTTTACAAGATGCATTTTGCTGTGTTATTGCAAACTTGGAGAAGTCATCAAGTGTTAAAAATGATTGAACGGTTTTATATAATGGTTTTGTTGAGGTTTATGTCATAAACTCTCTTCTACTTGAAAATAATTTTGAGATTTAAACAGTCTGGTAATCAATTGAGACTGGCCAGAATAGGAGAATTTAAAGAGTGATATTCTCATAGTAAATTTTATTTTTTATTTTTCTGGGTCATAAAGCTATTAAAATATTCTTACTACCACCTGATCCTTCCTCCCTGTGTTTTAACAAATCATTTCTCACCTGTATTCTGCTTTCATTAAAACCTATTTGATTATCCCAGGTCATGGACCTTGGGTAAATTTCTTAGGTAAATTTCATTTACATCTGAAATGAAAATGCATAACAGAGAGTACAACGGAATGGCCAGCTCAAAAAACCTCAGGAGCTTCTCAGACAACCATAAGATATTATGATGTGATTGTAGAAAAAAAAAACGTTTTTTTTCTCAACAATTTTGTAATTTTTTCTCAACAAATTTGTAATCAAAAGTTATACTCATTGACTTATGGAATAAAATTCAGAGGGAAGCAAAGAGAAAAACGTGTATTTTATGAAAATAGGAATATTTGAACCAAGTATTGCAGTGGACATTCTGTGATACACAGGTTTTAGGCATCACTGAGGATACAATGTCATGCATGTGGTGCCAGCTCCTCAGGGGACCATGGCTCTACCAGGAACCGTAGGGTAGATTGTGGTAGGTGGCTAAGTGCCAAAAGGAGTTGTTGGGTGGGACACAAGTTGGTCTCTTACTGGACTACAAATCCAGAATGCTCTCTGTCTCCACTCTCCTCACATGGCCTCAGGCTTGGGGATGGGGGAGAAACATGGTGGATAATCTTGGCTCTTAGGGACCAAGGAAACTGCACATCAAAGGCATTTGCTAAAAATGCACATCAAAGACATTTGCTAAGAAGAGGCAGAGATAGGAGTGAGGGTTACTCCACGGTGTCAGGAGGTCAGTAGTGGGCAGGGCAGTTGGAGGTAGCTGGGACATTCTTCTCTTTAATGATGTTGAGCTTCTTATTCATAGAAGGGATGGAGAAGCTGTGAGTGAGGAAGAAAGGAGACAGCCTGAGGGAGGAGGAGTGGCTTGGAGAAGGCCTCCAGAGCCATGGGAGCAAGCCAGCCCAGGGCCGGTCAACAGCTGAGCCATTTCTGGCTTGTGTTGTGTTCCTGTTGGGGACGGCAGAGGTCAGATCATCCCGCCCCAGTGAAAGGTGCGTACTTCAGGTATCAAGCCCATTTAGTAGAATGGAGCCACGCTTCACCCCAGGTCTGTTTGTAGCCTTTGAGGGGAGTCAGTGGCAGGCAGCTCTCTGTACTTTACAGCCTCATAATGTCTCTGCCCTTTGGCCTGGGTTGAATGGAACTTCCCCCTTCCTCCATGTCCCCCTGAATCCTTGCTTCTGTTGTTATTCTCTGGGGTTAGCTGGAGGGGGGTGGGGCAACCTTAACCTTAGTGCAGCATTCAGTAGAGTGGAGGTCACTGGGCCTGACTTGCTTGAGGAGGAGAGAAGGCGGAGGGGTTTAGACCGACCCTTTGTGTAATCTGGCTTCTTCCTGTTCATCTAATCCAGAAGTTCTGCGCTTTCAGTGCCTGCCAGATTCACTTGGGAGCGGATGAATGACAGACTCCTGGGTTCCACTTTGGGGATCTCTGATTTGGGAGGCCAGAAGTAGGGCTGGGAGTCTGCATTTGCATTTGTTTCCTGGGTGATTCTGGTGCATTTGTACTGAGGCCCACCATTGAGAACACTGACCCCACTAGTTGTCAGGATAGAACAACTTTTGTTCTCTTTGCCTTTCCAGGTGGGCCCTTCTTTCTGTTCTTATTGCCACTTGTTGTCCTGACCCTTGGCAGCTTCCCTCAACCTTCTCTCTGCCTGTCCTGGTGGTGGTGAGCCCTGTTGCCTCTGGCATGACCTGCTCATTTACACCAGTGTGTACCTCTCCAGCCCTCGGCAGCCTGTAGCTCAGATGACTGCTGTCCCCATTGCTGGCCCTTCACGTGTATGTGGCTCAGTTCATCTTCCCTGAGGAATCTGCTGGCTTGACCTCCCTAGTGAGTAAGGGCTCCCCTATCTGCTATTTCCATGGCTTTTATTATCTATTCTAACAAATTCTTTTCAAGTACAAGTCACCAATTTGTGGAGAGAGTTAGGACCTGCCGTCAGAAAGCGCTGGGCTGCTGCTCGCTAGCCCTGTGACCCTGGGCAGGTCACTCATCTCCTTCCCCTTCATTCTTCACTAGGAGTCCATCCTTCAGGTCTTGGTGAGGCTTCATCAAGAGAACACACGTGCAGGGACTGCACAGTTCTAGTTCATAGCATGTGTGTAGGCAAACATTATTTCTCAGTTTCCCTTTATGTCCTAATCCCCAGCTGAACCAAAAGACCCTCAAAAGAGAAAGACTGAAGCCTACTGCCCAACAGATAGTCATAACATAGGAGTCAACAGTGGTAATGGTAGGAATAGTCATAAAAAGTTTGTAAGTATTTATGATATGCCAGGCATTGCATATAATGTTACTCCTGCTGCCTTCTCAATGAAGCCTTGAGGTAGGTGCTATTACTAGTCGCTTCATGGTGACCTTGTTAGTATTTGAACTCAGAAAGTCTGGCTGCAGCCTCTGTACTTCTACAGCACTTAAATAAGGAAATATAAAGAAAACCAAAAACCAAAAACAAACAAAAAAAACCCCCACAAAAAACAAAAAACAAAAACCCCCAATTTTTTTTTTTTTTTTTAGTGGAACTAAGGAATTTTATACTTTAATTTGAATTCACTTGAATCCTCTTAATACAAAAAATCCAAATTTCTATTTTCTCCTTGGGAAATTATTTCTTTTTTTTTCAATTGATTGTTCAAAACATTACAGAGCTCATGAAATATCATCTTTCATACATTTGACTCAATTGGGTTTTGAATTCCCTTTTTTACCCCAAATACAGATTGCAGAATCACATCTGTTACATACTCATATTTTTACATAATGGCATATTAGTGACTGTTGTATTCTGCTATCTTTCCTATCCCCTCTCCCTTCCCCTCCCATCTTCCCTCTCTACCTCCTCTGCTGTTGTTCAATTCTCTCCCTTTTTTTTCCCTTCCCGCTTGCCCCTTCTTTTTTTTTTTTAATCATGAAAAATGGCAGACATATGTGGAAGTAGAGGGAATGACGTAATCAATTCCTGTTTCCTCAGCTTCCATGGCAGTCAGCACATGGCCTTTTTTTTTTTTTTTTTTTTTTTTTTTTTTTAATCTGTTCTTACTACCTACTCCTCTGTCCCCATTTTGGATTATATTGAAGCAGATCTCAGAAATCATATCACTTCAGTGTAAAAACTTATCAACACATCTCTAAAAGACGACTTTTCCCCATATGACTTCAATGCCATTATCCCACTTAAAAACCTCGGTAGTTCCTTAATATCCAGTGTTCAGTTTGTGTCCATTGGCAGTTCATTTGTTCAAACTGGGATTCAAACAAAAGGTAACCTATTCTTAATAATGGTTTTTAAAGCACAGCACTCGAAACTTTTGTGTGCTTCCTGCATTTTTTTTGAAAAGATAGACTTTATTGATTCTTTTTTTTTAAAGAGAGAGAGAATTTTTCAATATTTATTTTTTAGTTTTCAGTGGACACAACATCTTTATTTTTTTTTTGTATGTGGTGCTGATGATCGAACCCAGTGCTCCGCGCATGCCAGACGAGTGCGTAACGCTTGAGCCACATCCCCAGCCCTGCTTCCTGCATTTTATTTAATATTTCTTGTGTTCACGTTTTGCAAGGCACAGTGAGAGGATGGAGAAAGGTACTTAGAAGAAGCTGTCAGCTGGCTATGGTGACTGATGGGACTCACAATGTTGGCTCATTTTGCCTCTCATTTGCCTGGGTGAATGACACAGGATAGAGCTCTTGACAGGGACAGGGAAGGTGAAGGAAGAAATAGCCCCAGGAAGCTATGACCGGTATGGCTTGGGGTATGTATTTAGAATCTTCAATCATACTCTGTCCTGCGTGTCTGTTTTCTGCTTTTCATTTTTATCTCTACCCTTGCACTTGCATCTTCTTTCAGTGATGTCTGGAAAGTCATTATTGTGTCTTCCCTTTCCCTTACAACAAAACTAAACAACAACAACAATAAAAACAGGAACTTGAAGGATGTCCTTAATGATGGCAGTGTCTTTGAGTCAAGAAAATGAATGTGATGGGGTAAATCCCTTCATTTGGGGCATAATCCCATTGGTGACAGATCTAAGTTTTAGACATGTGCTTTTTTTTAAAATTCAGCCTGGCTCTACGTATTGAAAACATCTTGTCAAATGAGCAAGCATTCAGAGTCACTGGAAGAATTCAATTCTGTGAAATATTTCTGTATGCTTTGAAATCATTCATCTCTTTGTTTGGGGAACCTTGCTAACTTCAAAGTAAAGTATCCTGATTTACCTTGAGCTTGATGGAATTTTTTCTTCTCTTTGTATTTAACCAAGATCGCACTTTAAATCTAGAAAGAGAATCATGAGTATGTTATAAAAATCCACCACTGAAACCAAACCTGCTGCTGCAGACATATGAGTTTCATCAAGTAGATTTAAGTTGTAACAGGCAGAAGAAAGAAGCAGTTTGGCTTTGGTGCCAACCGGAGGATTAGAATAGCAATTTGCTTATTTCAGCTGTTTTATAGGAACATTTATAAAGTTGACTAATTTTCTCCACAGTTATCTTGCCAACTAGCATTAAGAAACAAGAGATGTAAGAAATAAATGTTTACTCTTTTCCTACCCAAAGAAGTGGTGTTCCCTGCCCCTGCTTTTGCCTATAATCTTTTTCTTTGGTTAGAGAAATTATGTCTGATTTATGTCTGAATAGTTTTTCATGGCCTGTTTACTGTCCCCTTTTAAAAAGGCTTTTAGTGCATGGCTATTTTTTTTTCATTTGTATTTTATTTACATTTTCATGTACACCTAAAGGATTTCTATGGACTTCTAAAGTGTAACTTGACAAAAGTGTAAATTCTAGGATTTTTTTTTGTTGTTCTTTTTAGATATACATGACAGTAGAGTGTATTTTGACATATTATATGACATGGAATATAACATTCTAATTAGGATCCCATTTTTCTGGTTGTATATGATGTGGAGTTTCACTGAATGTGAATATAGGAAAGTTATGTCCGATTCCATTTGCTATTTTATTGCCTTTCTCTCCTTTGCAGGCTTATCTAGCTTTTAGACCATTAGTATATAACTAGAAAACTCCTATAAGCAAGATGCTAGTTTGAGTTCCCCACTCTCCTTGCTCTTGGCTACAGGTCTCCCTTGTGTTTTTATATTAAACTATAAGTCACTGGTATAGGTCACATTGTGGTTCAGAGATGGTTTTAAGTGTGTTCTCAAAGGTTTATGTGTCGGAAGCTTGATCCCCATCCTGGCAATGTTAAGAGGTGCTGGCTCCTTTAAGAGGTGGGGCTTACACTAAAAAATGAAATCCTGTCATTTGAAGACATTGTTAAGTGAGAGTAAGCCAGGCACAGAATGACAAATCTGTGTGCTTTCTCTCACATGGGTGTGCTGAAAAAGTTGATCTCAAAGTAGAACAGAAGAGAATAATGATTACTTGAGTCTGGAAATCTAGCAGGAGGAGGGATAAAAGGAGGTTGGGTAATGAGTATCAAAATACAGGTAGATGGGAGGGATGATTTCCAGTGTTCTGATTTTTTTTTTTTTTTCCTGAGGATTAAACCCAGGGCCTTGTGTGTTGCAAGGCAAGCACTCTACCAACTGAGCTATATCCCCAGCCAAGTTCCAGTGTTTTGTAGCACAGTGGGGTGATTTTACTATGCAATAATCTATTATATATTTCAGAAGAACTAGGCTCATTGCCCTGATTTGAACATCACACATTGTATGCATGTATTGAAATATCACACTGTCACACTGTAACTCACAAACATATACATATATACATTTATTCTATGTTAACTTAAAAAAAGGCGTGGCCTAGTGGGAGGCTGCTAGGTCATCAGGCAAGCTCTCAGAAGACATTACAGTAGTTCCCATGGGACTCCAGTCATTCTCTGGCTTGCTATATGATCTCTTCTTCATATTCACGCTCCTGCCATGATGCCATCCACCGTGATATGATACAGGCAGGTGAGCTCTCAAAAGAGCCTGCACTGTGCTGTTTGGACTTTTCATCTCCAAAATTATAAGCTACAAAAACCTATTTTCTTTATAAGTTATTCAGCTTCAGGTATTTTGTTATACTAATAGAAATGGACTAATGTAGTAACCTAAGACATTTAAAATTTCATATGGCAAACCAATCCCTGTTCATATTATCTGGAACATTGGGACAAGTACCTGCTGATTTCAGCCATACCTCAGGAATTCACAGTTAGAAGAGTCAATGGATTCTCTCTCTCTCTCTCTCTCTCTCTCTCTCTCTCTATATATATATATATATATATATATATATATATATATATATATATAATTTTTTTTGTGGTATTGGGGATTAAACCCAGGGTCTTGTGCATGCTGGGCAAGTGCTCTATCAATCAAGAACTATATCCTGCGCCCCAAATCCTTTGTAATTTTTAAAGTTTGACTTGGGGTTTCTGTTACTTGCAACTGAAAGCACGTAATGGATCCTAATTATAATGAATTTTAGAAGAAAGACAGGAAGAAGCACAGCAGCTATTGAACACCTGCTGTGTGTTAAGCACTGGGCTAAGCCATTTTCTAATTTAATTCTGCAGCTGGGCATTATTGTCCCTGTTCACCTGTCCATGCAGTTACAACACTGGAGTGGGATTGGTACTTTATACCACTCAGTGCACTGTGGTGGAGTTATGCTGAATGTGGCTATTTCTAGGAACTCAACAGACTTTTACATTGCCCTGGGCGTATGCCTCAGGGAGGAAGTAGTAGTTCTAGTTTCTGAGAATTAATCTCACTTCCACCCCTAATAAGGTGTCTAGGGTCACTCTGTGCATTCTTATTTGCTTTTCTGCTGACCAGTTTTTTTTTTTTTTAATACATGGTAGACAATTGGCCAAATACAGTGTTCTAACCATAATTAAAAGTTTTAGTGTTGAAACTATAATTAAAAATTACTAAAGATATATAGGCATGAATCTCCAAGCAAGTGTTTATTTGGGAATAATGTACCCATAATGGGACTCATACAGAGACCCGATGGCTTCAAGTGTGTTGAGAAAGTCTGGGGTTTTATTAGGAAAAGAGAAAAGTTACATGGATTGTTTTGAAAGAAAGTTCATCGGCACTGGCAGTGTCTTATGGGAGCTGGGGAGTTCTGATTGGCAAGTGGCAGCAGTTTCTAAATATAGCTTGTCTTAAAGTGGTAGCCGGCCATTGTGGTTCTGGATTAGGTTTGGGAGACAGCTCCTGGATCAGGTGTTTGTGACCTGAATGTTTTCCCCTCTGGCCTCCTGACTCTGTTTTAGTTGGGTATGACAGGAGTAGCTCTTTTTCTCATAATAATCAGTTTTTGTCTTTCCCCTTGATCCAACACAAGCAGACAGACTTTGTTTTCTTTCATTTTTTACATTTGTGCATATAAAATGTTTTTTGTTATTTTTAATTTTTATTTGTTCTTTTTAGTTACACATGACAGTAGAGTGTATTTTGGCAGAATATAAATACATAGAGTATATAACTTAATCTACTTAGGATCTCACTCTTAGGGTTATGCATGATGGGTTTTAAAAAACCAATTAGCTATAGTGCATTCTAGATGCATGGAGAGATTACCATTGTGGTTGTTTTCTGGAGACTCCAGGGCCATGCAGTGAGCTAGAATTCTCCCCCTTTTCCTTTAGAGAAGGCAGGTGTCTAGTGAGGCCCAAGGGCCTGGATTGGGAGCTGTGATGGGAGTGGTGTTCCTTGTGCTCCGACCCCGGGGCTGACTTCCCTGTTGGTTCTGCCCTCTGGGCTGGTGCCCAGGGATAGTCTGGCCCTGTGTCTAGTTGCTCTCTGCGTGTGGGTTAGAGAAAGGTACTTGAGGGCTGCATTGGGTATGTCTGTTGGTTGAGATTAACTGGGGTGGAAAACATCTCTTTTATCCTAGACCAATGGTTCCTTGAAAAGAAATTAGTCATGTACTTCACTCTCAACTGAAAAGCAATAATTAAGGGCCCTTCTGCAAGAATAGGGAATTGGTTATGGTTTTTGTGTCCCTTGATCCACCCACCATCAATTCATTTGGGAAAGTCACCATAGCCAGGGACACGGAATAAGAATACTATGCAATGCATTTTAAAAGGTTGTTGTAAGAGGCAGTTCTGCATTTTTAGGAAATATATATTTTTTTCATTAGCTGTGTGGAATTAAATAGTTCTCAATTGTACCCCTGGCTTTTAGATACTTGCTAGACCGGCCTTAGGAGGAACATGGGATTAGGGTGGGGTGGGGGTCAGATCTTAGGGCAGGGGCACAAGGACTAGGCTGAACTTCAGGCCTGAGCAGCTGGATGGGTGGGGGCTGTGGGGATGGGGCAGTGGAGGGACGGGGATTTCATGGGGAGCTGTTTGTGCCCAAGGGTTACCTGGGAGTGGAGAATTGGAAAGTCAGGATACAGAAGTGGAAAAGGTTGTCCTGTAAAAATCACACCCACTGAATTGGTACAAATTTAGGGAAAAGTTTGGCAGGAAAACAGCTTGACTTTTTCGCTTTTCCTCATTCCTACCCCTAATTCTGCCTTGAGCGTGGAATCTCTGCTTGCGGGTGTTGCCAGATGGCAGCTCCTGTCAGGAAACACATGGGTTAGACAGTTCCTGAAAAGGCAAGTCATTGTGTGGATCTCAAAAATCAGTTTTCAAACACCCGGATGGAAAGTTTAGAAATATGTAAATGTTTTGTGAATGTCAGACGAAAATTATGGAGATGAAGGAGGGTCTGGGAATATTTTGTTTGATGCTGGAATTTGGTGGGACAGCGAAAAATTAATCTACTAATAGAAAAAAAACCTCTTATAACTTTAAAAAAATACATTTTGTTTGTCCAATTCTTTGCTGCTTTCTCCTGCTAGGGCCCCAAACACCTGATTCTTATGGTTGAGTCTTTCTTCTTCTTCTGGTTTTCTTTACTGAGACTCTCCTGTTTGGATCCTCCCAGTCTCAAGGGTTAGTCACTTTATTATCTCCTCCCTGAGGCTGCCTCTGGCATTTCTGGCGCTTAGTAATTTCTGCCTTTTTTTTTTTTTTTTTCTGAGCAGTGCTTCTAAAAAATACCAGTTTGGGCTTGTAACCATAGCCATGTCACTTTTTAGGGACACCTCCCTATTGAAGTTAGCTAAAGAAAATAAAAAATGACCAAATTTCTTAAAACTCCAGAAAACTAGATTCTACAACTCTTTAGTAGTTCATGACTAACTTCTTTCTTTTTAAAAATATTTTTATTTATTTTTTAAGTTGTAGTTGCACACAATACCTTTATTTTATTTCTTAATTTTTTTTGTGGTGTTGAGGGTCAAACCCAGGGCCTCGCATGTGCTAGGCGATGGATCGCCACTGAGCCACATCCCCAGCCCTTGACTAGTTTCTTATTGTGATCAGGTTTCTTTTCTTTCAGTCTTTCCTTAGTTAAAATGAAGATGAAGTAAGCTTCATTCAGGATATGCTTGAATGCGTTTGAGGTACAGTGCCGTCTTCTTTGAACTTCACCTCTGCAGACCAAGCACTGCTGTTTTAAGTCCTTTCTGCTTTGGCATAATATCTTTCTTAGATGACATTGGAAGATTGGTTGGCTATTAAGAAAATTTTGCTAATTTATTACTAAATTTAAATTACCCAGGGTGATAATGTGCCTAAAATTTGTCTCCTGATATGGACATGGTTCAGTAAAATTTTAACATTAATGGGTTTAGTTCTTAAAAATCCTTGTAAGTTTAGCTTCAGTTTTTTTTTAATTTTTTCCTACGTCTGAGACCAGCCTGCAAGAAACCCAGTCTAGACTAAAGGGCCAGAATCTCTGTCTGATTTTATAGGAACGTTTGTGCTTTGTAACTTAATCTGTGTTTATAATGAGACCTATCAGAATTCTTTCCGTGATTACTGAGCAGAGCACTTAGGTCCAGAAAACAATCAAACAAGGTCAAACTATGTTTGGTGGTGATGGTGGTAGGGTTGTTGAGTTGCTCTTAAAAAGTTGTTTCCCTGTAAGCTCATAGCATGGGTATTTTTCCACAGCCGTTGTCAAATGTTCCTTAATCTCCATAATCCATCCTTTAAAACCTTCAGCTAATATAGACAGCATCCTGAATCAATCCAGTGATCAAAAATAATGCACTAGAAACAATTGCTCCAGGTGTCCCAACAGAGAAATTGCAACTGGGAGGTGGAACTGGAATTAATGAAAATGTAATTTTGTAGGCAGGAGAGAATTTTGGTACAGGTTCCCTGCCCCCACTCTAGGCATAAAGAATTTGACCAAAGTAGGTAGAAAGAACGTGAGAACGTGTTGCCACGGATCCTGGCAGGAGTGTGCTTCCCTCACTGATGACCCGCTGAGCCTCCTTGGCCAGTATTTGATCTCAGGTCTCAGTTTCCCCTTCTGCAGAATGGCCACAGCAGTGTGATTTGCTTCACAAGGGAATGTTTGCTTTGAATTCCAGTTTTAGACATTTATTATTCATTCATTCTTCACCAAACCATATTTAGCTCTTACTCTATGTCCCATATCACCCTGGGGGCTGATTGTCTTTCCTTAGGAAGGTTCAGGATGCCGACCAGATGCTGTGGGAACCCCAGGGTGAACTGTGAACCTTCTGATGTCAGGGTTGGGATGTTAGGAAGAGCGCAAGGAGTAAATGATTCCCTAGTATGTGTGGGGGGGGAGGAAACCTGTGTTGATTGAAGCAGAGCACAGCTGATTGGAATGTCAACTCCTCCTCTAAACAAATGTGTGATCCTCAGGTGAATGACTTATTTTTTACTTTATATTTTTAAATCTCAGCCTTTTCATCTGAAAATGGGCAAAGAAGACCAAAACATCAAAACAACAACAACAACAAATAAATAAACAAAAAAACCCGGACACTTGGCACAGTCATTGGCAATTAAAGCTTTTTGTTTTTCCCTTTGGTACCAGGGGAGCTTAATCACTGAGCCACATCCTCAGCCCTTTTTTTTTTAAAATATTTTATTTAGAGCCAGGGTCTCGCTAAGTTGGTTAGGGCCTTGCTAAGGCTGGCTTTGAACTTGTGATCCTCCTGCCTCAGCTTCCTGAATTGCTGGGATTACAGGCCTGAGCCACTGCAACCATTGGGTTTTAAGTGTACTTAATTAATTAACATCCGTTTGTTTTCACTTTCTTCCTCTAACCATCCTTCACATTTTTACTGTAGTTGAAAGATCTCTGGGATCCTTAGATTAGTAGTTCTGTCTCTGGTGCCCCCAGGGCAGACAGCCTTGAGAAGAAAGGATCTTTGAGAAGAAAGATCTGGGTTGAGTTGTTTCTCTTGTTGGCTGGGGGAGTAATGCTGTCACAAACGTTCATGTACCAGTCTTTGTGTGGACCTATGTTTTGCTTTTCTTGGGTGTTTGCCTAGCACTGGAAGGACTGGATTGTATGGCAACTCCGGGTTTAACCTTGAAGAACTGCTGGATTCTTTTCCAAAGTGGCGACACACCACCTTCCAACCTCAGTGGCAGTGCATAAGGATTCTGGTTCCTCTACATCCTCACCACCATTTGCTCCTGTCCACCTGTTTAATTTTAGCCATCTTTGTGGTGTGGTTTTGTTTTGCATTTCCCTGATGACTGGTGATGCTGGCTATCTTGTCATGTGTTTATTTGCCATTTTACATATAGTCTTTGGAGAAATATGTTTTCAACTCCTTATAGAGTCAGTGACTCTTAGATGATGGGATTTATTTTTACCCTTTGAGGCTACATGGCAGATCTGGTTCTTGAAGTTGATGGATGTGGTAGTAGTAGAGGCGCACCCAGCAGAAACAGTGGCCTGAGGACCACTAGAAATCAGTATGTACCAATGTTACTATGATAGTCAGAATAAGCTGTTTTATGCTGAAGTAATAATCTCAACATCTCAGTAAACCCTGTTCCTCCCTCTTTTCAAAGTCTGCAATCCTGGCAACTTCAGTGTTATGGCTGTCCTCTGCTTTCCAAGAAGGCAAACAGCTGGGAGGTTGCCCGGGTGATTTGCATTGCCTCAGCATTGGCAAAAGTCGGGTTGTGGTGTGGCTCAGTGGTTCAGAACTTGCTTAGCATGTGTGAAGTTCTTGGTTTGATCCCCAGCACTGAGTGGGCAGGCATCGAGGAAGAAGAGAAAGAGCAAGCAAACTGGGCGTGGTAGTACACACCTATTATTCCAGTTACTCTGGAGGCTGAGGCAAGAGGATCACAAGTTTGAGGACAGTCTGGGCAACTTAGCAAGACTCTGTTTCCAAAAAATAAAAAATAAAAAAAGAAAAGAAAGAAAGAAAATGTTGCTGATGTGGCTCAGTGATAAAGTGTCACTGGGTTCAGTCTCCAGTACTGCGTGGAGGCAGGTGGAAGACAGTCACCAGGCTCCTTGCAATGGAGAGGAATCCAACAAGTGTAGCTTGCCATGTCCCAGGAAGGGGAGACTGATTTTAATGAGCACAAGTAGCATCTGTCTTAGTCATCTACTTGGACTCTGTGCAGGAGTCCCAGCCTCATGAAAATGAAAAAGGAGAAAGGACATTTAATTTGATCTTTTACAGTTGCTTTTTGAAAATATCCTGGTTGGTCCAGTGAAACCACAGAACTTCACTTGGGGACGTTAAGATTGATCTGGAATGTTTGCTTCTAATTTATTAGCCTCAGCAGGTTCAGTAAAACTTCGAATGAGTGATCTTTTCTATCTTTTGTATTGTCATTCCTAGAATTCTTTTTTTTTTTTTTTTTTGAGTACCTACTACGTTTCTAAGAGTTTGTTGTGTGATGGGCAGAAGGGATTAACCAGAGCTCCTCCCAGTGGACTGGCAATCATGCTGTGAATGAAGGGGTATGCCCTTTAATAGCAGGAGGAGAGCCTCTTGCGAGCAGAGGAGCAACTCAGAGTGAGAGGAAGGATCCTGAGCATTTCCATTTTTAAAATCATGGCAAAATATGTTTAATATTTATCATTTTGACCACTTGTGAGTGTAGAATTCATAGCATTCCTGATGTCATGTAACCACCCATCAGGGTCTATACCAAAACCTTTTTATCATCCCCCACAAAAACTCTGTACTCATTTAGCAATTACCACTCTTCGGAGCTTCCTTGGCACCTGACATCCTTTGTTTCACTTTCCATCTCTACGGTTTGCCTATTCTCAGTACCTTATATAAGAAGAATCATGCAATGTTTGTTTTCCTGTGCCTGGGTTATTTCACTAAGCATAATGTTTTCAGGGTCTACTACAGTTGTAGTGTATATCAAAATTTTATATTTCTTAATAAGATAAATTTGTGGGTATGTAATAATTTCTTATTTCATTTGCTGGTTTAGATAATTTTGAGATCTATTATAAATTACATTGAGATGAACGTATCCACATAAATCTTCGTGGATGAGTCTGTTATTTACTTAGAAATGAAATCACTGCATCTAAGATATGCATATTTCAATGTAATTATCACAAGTGGTCAGATTACTTTGTCAGAGTTTTGTCACTGCCAAATGGCAGTGTAGGAGGAACCCTGTTTATTTAAAGCAGTATAGTAATACTCTCTCTCAAAGCTGTGCATAAGTTTTAAAGGTTTTGTCCCTGTCTGTGCTGCCCACTGAGGACAGCCTATGGAGGATGGGTAAAGTCTGGCAGTAACAGGGGTGGGGGGCTCCATTTGCTTGTAGGGACTCTCGGCCTTGTTCTGCTTCCCCCTCCTTCATGGGAGTTACGCATGTGCACGTCTCATTCTTTGCAGAAATCTTCACTTTGGAGAGAGAAGTATGTGAGTGTTTTTTGAGAAACACTTGAGACTCACTGATTGTTTTAGCCAGGGTTCTCCAGAGAGGCAGAACCAAGAGGATGTGTACACACACACACTCACACACATATACACACACACACTACAGCAGGCCAAGCTGGAGACAACAGTTGGCACTACAGATTGAATATGAAGGTACTCAGCTAACAGAATTCTGTACTCCTTGGAGGTCAGTCTTTTCCCTTTATGGCCTTCAGGTGGTTGGGTGAGGCTACTCCTTTGTGGAGGGTAATCTGCTTGACGCAAAGTCTATTGACTGAAGTTCAGTCTCATTTAAAACATGGCCAGTGAAATCCAGATGGATGTTTGACCAAATATCTAGGTGCTGTAGCCTAACCTGTTGACACATACATTTAACCATCATGCTGACCAAAAAAGTTTGGGTACTAATGACTTTAAAGTTCTACATTTGGTAAATACAAGATTTTTTTTTTTTTTTAAAAGCACAAAACAGTTTTTCCTGACAGCCACTTGAGGGCACTGTGAACATGGGAAACGGAAGCTGTGGCTTGTCTGTTTAGAATAACCAACAAGAAACCTGAGGGAATTTCTCCATTCATATCCCTAATTTTGCAGTTGAGAAAGTACCTGTCACTGAGTACAGGGTTGCACTGCAAGGTTACCAAGTAAATTAATGATAGAGGTTGGTACTAGAAGTGTGGACTTCTCATGTTCTTTCTGTTTTACAGCATTCTATATTAATAATTTAGTGGAAATAATTTGAAATCTATCTGAGTCATTTTGGTTAAGTTACATGTGATGAAGTGGCACCTATATATCATGCAAATTGCATGAGTTAAAATTACATCAAAATTTTAATCATGAATTATGGAATGATAAACTTTCAGGATACCCAGATTTTGTTGGTATTGTATACAGAGCTAGTTTTGATGAACACTGTAAGGATCTCTTTGTTTTTCTTTTTGTAAAATATTGATTTCAAGTCACACAAGGAGGCCTGTGGCACATGAAGAATCAGCATGCAGATCCCCTCGTGTGTGTGTGTGTGTGTGTGTGTGTGTGTGTGTGGTTGATTGGCAGCAGAGGGTATTAGGGGAAAAAGGAATGCAAAACAAAATAAGAAATGAATAATTGTTCTCTGCTGTGTTGTGAAAAGGAATCTAATCATTTCACTTTGGGAATCAGGCCTTTCATATTTAGATGAGAATGTTCTAATACTTTACCATTACAGATAATCCATGGGTATGAAGGGCTGAATTTTTTGAAAATGGACGGATGATTTAAAATAATAATTCTTACCTCTTTGGAAAATACTGTGTTCTTTCAAATATTCTTCTCTTGTAATTTTACAGACAATTCTCAGTATTTAAAGGACCAATTGTTTTGGTTATTTTTGTCCCCTTTTTTAGGTGTCTGACTCAGGTTGAGTCTCCCCACCAGGGGGCAGGCGAAGAAAAGCAGAATTGTTCTGACACACCCCTCTGCACTGAAAATTCTCTGCCACCTTCTTACCATATGTACAGCAACCCCAAGGTTTACCTATGCCTCTGTGTGTTGGGGGCTTGGGGAGGGAGACAGACAGACACTGGGGAAGGGGCCGTGGTTATTTGATCTATTTTACCTACATAAACTTGCCACCTTTTCTCCCCAGCCTCTTAGAAATCTTTAAAGTGATTGTAACACAGGGCTAGGGTTGTAGCTCAGCTGTAGGGTGCTCGCCTAGCACTTACGAGGCCCTGGGTTCGATCCTCAGCACCACATAAAAATAAGCAAATAAAATAAAGGCATTGTGTCCAACTACACCTAAAAAATAAATATTTAAAAAAATGATTGTTTCAACGGAAAATTTAAGACTAAGGGGCCTACCAAGTGGGCATATTTCATACTTGCCAGGGATCTTTTGATTGTTATCTATTTATCTGACTGCAAAAAAAAAATGCTTAGGTTAGTGTGTTAGGGACATTGCAGACTGTAGATCTGTGGAAAGAATTTTCAATATAATATGGGTTGTGTATCTCTTATCCAAAATGCATGAGCCTGGTAGTGTTTTAGATTTCATGTTTTCTTGGATTTTAGAATATTTTCTTGTACATAATTAGATATCATGGGGAGGGAACTTGAGTCCAAACAGGAAATTTATTTGTTTCAGATGTGCTTTATACACATAGCTGGAATGTAATTTTATACAGTATTTTTAGTGATCCTTTTTATTTATGTATTTATTTTCTGATGGTATTGGGGATTGAACCCAGGGGCACTTTACCACTGAGCCACATTCCCAGCCCTTTTTAATTTTAATTTTGAGACAGGATCTCCCTAAGTTGCTGGGGCTGGACTTGAACTTGTGATCCTCCTGCCTCAACCACCTGAGTTGCTGGGATTATAGGGATGCACCACCATGCTTGGATAGTGTGACTGTTTTTTGACTGATCTGTCACGTGAGGTCACATTTGGAATTTTCCACTTGTAATGTCATGTTGATGATCAAAAAATCTCAGATTTTGGAACATTTCCGTTTGTATCTGTGTGTTAGAAATATCCCTGCCGGGCTCAGTGGTGCATGCCTATGGTCCCAGTGATTGGGGAGTCGGAGGCAGGAAGATCGTGAGTTCAAAGCCAGCCTCAGCAAAAGCAAGGTGATAAGCAACTCAATGAGACCCTATCTCTAAATAAAATATAAAATAGGGCTGGGGATGTGACTCAGTGATCAAGTGCCCCTAAGTTCAATCCTTGGTCTCCCCAACCCCACAAAAAAAGAAATACCCTGCCTATCTTATTAAATAATCAGAAACTTCTGTAGCATGCTGGGCCCTTCCCCACTCTGTAGTGCTCAACCTGCTTATTATTTTAAAGTGAGGTTTATTTTAAGTTGCCTTGCTCACTCTTGTTGACTATCTAGAGAAACTTCTTAGAATAAGAATACGGGCAGAAAAATAAAGAACTAATTTAGGCATTCCAAAATATATACCAGATGACTGCAGAGAACAACTTTGTTCTAAAAGTTTATTATTGGGGGAACAATGAAAACAAATACAGAGTTGACCTTGCATTAGTCAAGATATTGAAGAATAATGGGTAAGATAAATACTTACACTGGAGTAGGGATTTTATTTTCCCACGGAGCTATATGATTTCAAGAAGTCATTTATATGGAAAAAATTTTGCCTGTGGAATTATGAACACTGGTATTGCTTTCAGCTGTGTTCTTGCCAGTGTGCGGCTTAGGTAATTAATTTCCTCATATAATCCCTGTTAGAAAAGTTAGATGGATAATGAAACCACTTGATCCTTTCATGATCATTACGATGCATATTCATTAAAATATAGTACACAGGTAATTCCCCATTTCCCTAGTAGTTTGTACCACCTTTATTGATTTGAGTATTTAAGAAGCCAGTCTTGTTATTGGCTGTCCCAGGCATTCAGCAAAACTCAGTCTTTGTAAGAAAGTATGAGAACTGCTGTTTCTAGATGGAACCAGCCTGTATCAGTTTACTAGTTCCATACGACATGACTAAACTAATTTTTCAGATGCTTTGAATGGAGTTGAGCAGACTATTGCTTTACTAAAAAAGCAAACATGAAAACTCCAAGCCTTACAGTCAACTCCTATCAATTTCCCTTTAATTACCTCCTGAAGTACCTGTTAATGACTCATTAGTTATAAAAATAAATTATAGGTGCTCTGCAAGCTTGTTTGTAGTTTCTTTAAAGTTTTTGATTTGGCTACCACCAGGCAAATGGATGTGTGGCAGTCCTACAAGAATGTGAGTCCAATTGCTTTGTAATTTTATATATTTAATAAAGGGCACAACAGGGCTATGTGCGAATGAGTTAAGCTGGGGTAGAGGAGAGTGCTTTGGTACAAAAATCATGTCTTATGACAAACCATGCTGGCTGCTTCTGTTCTGTGGCGTGACATTTAGGCTTGGGAAGTAGGGCTGATGTGTTTCCAATCCTGTTTTGGGTGATGTTTACATGCATAATTGTTCCTGTTTACATGTGACCTTTGGAAGTTGCTTGAGGTCATAGTTGCCCTGTCATAGATAAAAGAGGTCATAGTGAGTTTCAAACTTTTTTTTTCTTTTTTAAAACATTTTTCAAGTAAAATTGCACATGGTATTCCTTTTCTTTTCTTTTTTTTTTTTAGAGAGAGAGAGAGAGAGAGAGAGAGAGAGAGAGAGAGAGAGAGAGAGAGAAAGAATATTAATATTTATTTTTTAGTTTTCGGCAGACACAACATCTTTGTCTGTATGTGGTGCTGAGGATCGAACCCAGGCCGCACGCATGCCAGGCGAGCGCGCTACCGCTTGAGCCACATCCCCAGCCCCTGCACATGGTATTCCAATAAATAAGGATATAAGCAAAATAACTCTTTGGGGTGGAGGGATAAAAATCTTAAAACTTGTCTCCCAAAGGGACATTACCCAGACCTGTAGGGCTCCTCAGAAGTCTACGTGAAAAACACTAAAATAGAAGATGGAATCATTTGTGTAATACTTGTCTCCACTTAATTTTTATGCTTGTTCAGTCACATTTGCACACAGAACCATGTGAGTAGCTTCACAGGAACTGAATTTTAGATCAGGGATCATCTAGCCTTTTCTATAAAGGACT
This sequence comes from Ictidomys tridecemlineatus, assembly GCF_052094955.1. Lineage (NCBI taxonomy): Eukaryota > Metazoa > Chordata > Mammalia > Rodentia > Sciuridae > Ictidomys > Ictidomys tridecemlineatus. Next base: position 33,182,027 of record NC_135490.1, read on the forward strand.
AGATAAGAAGTGTTTTTGACCCCATGGGCCAGACAGTCTCTGTCACAACTGCTTAGCTCTGTCACTGTGGTGTGGAAGCACCCATGGATAGTATAGAATTGAATAAACCTGACTCTGTTCCAATAAAACTATTGTGGTACCAAAATTTGAATTTCATATAATTTTCACATATAAGTGTGTTTTTTTTCCAATGATTTAAAAATGGGCAAGCAGTTCTTAGTTCATGGGCTGATTGGCATTTGCCTGATTGGCATTTGCCTCGGGTCATTCTATATAGGGTACTACTTCTGGAAAAAAAAAAAAGAGAAGGAGGGATATGTTTTGCTAAAGTTCAAATTAAGGTGTTTGTAGTCAGTTTCAGTGTCTCTGACAATCTCTTTCCTTTCCTGAGACTTTTCTGAGACTGCTATATATGTCTGCTTTATGTCTCACAGACTGCTAATTCCTGACACAAATGTTCTCTTAAGTACATTGTGTTAAGAGACAGTTAAATATAGACTAGGTCTATAAGCCATTGACCCAGGTTAAAAACCGGCTACACTCTAGAGTGTAAAATTACAAAGTTATTATCTCAGATTTAATATTTGATTCCCCCCCCCCAGTGTCTTAGGCTTCCTTCTTAATAGAAATTTTCTAAGGAATAGATGTCCAACCTCAGACCAGAGGAATATGAGCCTTGGTCTTGTAGGTTTCTCTGCCCAGCCCCACCCATCCGTGTCACACCAGAGCACAAAAGAATTGAGAAAGCATTAGAAGAGAAGGAGCTATAATTAACAAGAGCCCCAGAGGTAGACACAACACAAAATACTGAAATCTAGTCCATGGAAGGCACTATTTCAGGCCTGTTGTCCCTCAGTTCTTCTCTTAGCCATTCATGGAGTTCTCTGCCCTTCTTTCAGAGTTGTAGGGAGTTAGGGCTTCCTTCCCTATCCTCATCTCTCTTCCTCTCACAGGCCACCATTGGAGAATAGGATTCTGGGAGCCCACCAGGCCTGAAGTGTGTGTGTGTGTGTGTGTGTGTGTGTGCTTGGTGATACCGAGGCAGGACAGCCCCCCAATGAAGCAGGGGTCTGTCTGCCTTGGGAGTTTCCAGCGAGAGCTCAGACAGATGGAGCTGGGTTGGGCTAAAGAAATGAGGCAAGGACGAAGATGGTGGCTGGAGACCTTGGTCCTGAAAGAGAAGTGATGGACAGATGGAAGTCACTCTAGGCTCTTGGGCATGGGAGGGTGTGAGGAAATAGATCATTCAGGAAGTGTCCTCTGATAGCTTTTAGAAGATTTTATTACAGAAATAGTAAGAAGGAAAATCTGGAAGTTCATGACCCAGATCTGCATGAGGAAGGTGTCTGTGGGTCTCAAGGGGAGTAAATGGGTGAGAGGATATTGAGAGACACTAGGGAGAATTTGGTGTCAGGGGAACACGAAGAGGCCTAGCATGATGCCATGTTGTTCTGTTTTTCAGGTAGAGGAGCTTGACTATTTGGACGAAACTTTGTCCTTGAAGTCTTGAGCTGAGAGCTCCATCTCTATTGGTCTTCTAGACCTTGAGCTATTTTTCATTCATCCATTCACTCATTTGAGCAAGCAAGAAATATTTCTAGAGCATTTATTATTATAAAAACAGGGTCTCTAGGGAATGCAGCAGAACCTGACCTACTCTCTGAGAACATGCAGTTAGAAGGGGCTCTGACACATAGGCAGGCAATGGCAACACTGTGGTAAGTGCTCATGAGAGTGGGCACCTGGGGGTGGACATATGATAAGCTCAGCTGGGTGGTGATGAAGGCTCAGCACAAGGCTCTGCATGAGTAAGCCAGGCAGGGGGGAGGGGGTGGATAAACAGCTGCCCGAGAAGGCCTGGTCCGGCTGTGGAATCCAAGATTCAGAGGCAGGACTGTGGCGCCGGTGCAGGGAGAGATGGAGCTTCCAGTTTGAGAGGGGAGGGCATACGATGAGGGTGAGCAAGTGATCAGGGGCCACCTCAGTGAGGGCCTCTATGGCAGGAATGTCCCATCTCTTGATCATGTGCCAAAGAATGAAACACACTATACACGAGGATCAGTGTGCCCATGCAGGCATACTTTAGGACCTAGAATGCTCGCTCATAAGGACATGCATAACCAAAGAGAAAAGTGACGCTCTTCATGTGTGTAACGTATTCCATCATTTTCTATTCTATTCTCTTCTTCCTTCCCCCTGCCAATAGTGCTAATTGCCAGCCAACTAAATCGATCTCACGACTCCTACTGGATCACGATACACAGTTTGTTAAACACAGTATTTTTGTTTATTTGTTTATTTATTATTGTAATTTGTTATATATGACAGCAGAATGCATTACAATTCATATTACACATATAGAATATAATTTGTCATATCTCTGGTTGTACACAAAGTATAGTCATACAATTCTTGTCTTTATACATGTACTTAGGGTAATGATGTCCATCTCATTCCACCATCATTTTTACCCCCATGCCCCCTACCTTCCTCTCCCTCCCCTTTGCCCTATCCAGAGTTCATCTAAACTTCCTGACCGCATTATGAATCAGCATCTTTATATCAGAGAAAACATTCAGCATTTGGTTTTTTGAGGTTGGTTTACTTCACTTAGCGTTATCTTCTCTAACTCCGTCCATTTACCTGCAAATTCCACGATTCTCTTCTCTTTTATTACTGAGTAATATTCCATTGTGTATATATACCACATTTTCTTTATCCATTCACCTATTGAAGGGCATCTAGGTTGGTTCCACAGTTTAGCTATTGTGAATTGTGCTGCTATAAACATTGATGTGGCTGTGTCCCTGTAGTATGCTGTTTTGAAATCCTCTGGATATAGACCGAGGAGTGGGATAGCTGGATCAAAAGGTGGTTCCATTCTCAATAAATGGGATGGATTTAAACTAAAAAGTTTCTTTTCAGCAGAAGAAATAATCAGAGAGGTGAATAGAGAGCCTACAGTTTGGGAACAAACTTTTACTACACACACATATCACATAGAGCATTAATCTCTAGGATATATAAAGGAATAAAAAATCTAAACACCAAAAAAACCAAATAACCCAATCAATAAATGGGCTAAGGAACTGAACAGACACTTCACAGAAGAAGAAGAAATACAGTTGATCAATAAATATATGAAAAGCATCTCTAGCAATTAGAGAAATGCAAATCAAAACTACTCTTAAGATTTCATCTCACAGTCAGAATGGTAGCTATTATGAATACAAACAATAAGTGTTGGTGAGGATGTGGGGAGAAAGGCACACTCATACATTGCTGGTGAGATTGCAAATTGGTGCAGCCAATATGGAAAACACTGTTTTTTATGCTTTGCATTATAACGAATTTGAATACTCTCACGGCCTTGGAGGAACCATTAAGACTTCTATCTGAGACCCTCAGTTCCATTTGTGTATGTTTTAGAATGGTCACTCTGGTTGGATGAGAAAGAGATCAGCAAGGAAGCAGTTTCAGTGTTTGGCTAAGAGGAGGTGGTGGTGGCTGTGGAGATGGAGGCGGGTAGACACAGTGAAGTTAGGAAGGAGCTAGAAGGGCCAGGTGTGGGTGAGTGTGTGCGCAAGGCCGGGGAGATGCATGCTCATGTTCTATGGCAGTTTCCTCTCTGAGTCTAGCAGGTGGCAATAATGCAGGACCCTATTCCTGGATTTTCATAAGGTTCCCAAGATGACTGGATAGGTGGCCTGGTCACACTCCCCTCTCTCGGAGAGTGGCTGGTTTTAATTGTACAGAGGTTTCTATAACTACACAATGTGAAAAACATAAAAATGGCAGCACTTTGCAGAATAATTGCGAGGGTTAGGGACTCAGAAATTTAAGGCACCAAAATGAGATGATATCTCATTAATTGAGATGGTATCTGCAATGCCTCAAGGAAGTGCTCATGGAGTGGTATCTAGAAAGCTCATGGTGCTGGGCGCAGTGACACACACCTGTAATCCCAGCGACTTGAGAGGCTGAGGCAGGAGATGACAAGTTCAAGGCCAGCCTCAACAATGTAGTTGCTTAGCCTCAACCTAAGCAACTTAGTGAGACCCTGTCGCAAAATAAAAATAAATAAATAAATAAATACAAAAGCTTGGGATGTGGCTCAGTGATAAAATGCCTCTGGGCTCAATCCTTAGTACCAAAAACAAAGCAAACAACCCCCCCCCCACACACACACCAAAAAAACTAGAAAACTCATAGTGTTGTATAGGTAACTCCAAAATACCAGACTCTTCCCTTTTCAAGTTTTCTTGCTAATAAAACATATTTAAATCATTAAAAATCATTCTTATTACTCTTTTCTGCTCACACTGCCATAACAAATACCACACTCTGGATGGCTTAAACAACAGAAATTTATTTCTTACAGTCCCAGAGGTTGGCAAGTTCAAGATCAAGGTACCAGCCAAAACAGTTCCACATGAAGCCCCTTCCTGGCTTGCAGAGGGTCACCTCACTGTGACCCAGAAAAAGCTCTGGTCTCTTCCTCCTGTCATAAAGATAGTAATGCCATTGCAAGAGCCCTGTTCTCATGACCTCAGTCTACCTAGGCACCTCCCAAAGGCCCACCTCCAAGTACCATCACTTTGGGGGTTAAACTTTCAATGCGAATGGCATGAGCATTCAGCTGTAATGCTTTCCAATTTCTTTATTTCTATTTTCAAAAAAAGAGCAATATTGGAGCTAATACACTCTGAGGGTTGTCACATTCCTGCCTTTGCTCTTGCCAGCGTCCTGCATCATTTGATAACAAAAAGTCAAAACCCCACTTATCTGTTTCCCAGCTGAGCATCAGGTTTTGCAGACAGGAAAGGGGCAGAAAAGAAGCCATGCAAGTGGCTGGACAGGGGGCACTCCTGGAATCCCTGCAGCTCAGGAGGAGGGGACGGGGGACTGCAAGTTATGAAGCTGGCCTTAACAACTTAGCGAGACCCTGTCTCATAATAAGAAATTAAAAAAGGACTGTGGCTCAGTGGTAAAGCACTCCTGGGTTCAATCCCCAGTACCAAAAGAAAAAAAAAAGTGCAAATGCAGCTTGAAATGCACTTCTTCTATCAGTAAATACCTGTGAAGAATTTTGTATCTTCTGCTTTGTCATCCCTTTTTCCCGCCCAACCCCCCCCCCCAAGCCCAATGCTGTATTCCCCCAGCAGTAATGGCCATTGGCATTTGTATAGCTTGTGGGTTTCACAATCGCTGTGTTTTTGTTCTTTGCAGCAACCCTGTCAAGTCAGTAGGCACTGCTGTCACAGTTCGACCTCCACTTTAGAGATCAAGGCCAGAAGTGTGGGGAGCTGGGGAGCCTGGCCCCAGATCACATCACAAGTTAGCAGCAGAGCTGAGATTGAACCCAGGCCTGCGGCTGAGGGTCTGTGTAACTGTCACATCATGCAACTTCCTACAGCCTCCTGGGTGGTGAAAAGCGCTTGTCTAAACCTTATCTTAGAGGCCAGATAACAGAGTTTCCTGTTTCAGCTTCCCGCATCCTGCCAGCTCTGTCATATTTGACCCTCTCGCTGTTTTGTGTCTCAATTGAAATGTTTTGGAAATGGGGGTGGGAGTAAATCCTTTTTCCTTTTTCTAGGGAAAAGTTGCCTTTCTGGCACGATCCTAAATTCTCTAGGATGTTAGAAACAACCTTCTAATAGTTAGGAAATCGCAACTGATTTTTTCAGTGTTGTTGTAAGTGGCCTAATATTTCTAAAATGTGATTTGGTCTTTTTAAAATGCTGTTTGAGACAGAAACGTGCAGAAGAATAAAAAGCAAAATGACTGATAGAAAAACAATAAAAATGATAAAACAAGAAATGAATAAGTCAGGGCTGGGGCTGGGGCTCAGCAGTAGATGCTCACCTAGCACATGCGAGGCCCTGGGTTCAAACCTCAGCACCACATAAATAAGTAAGTAAGTAAGTAAATAAATAAATAAATAAAAATATTGTGTCCAACTACAACTAAAAAATATTTTTTTAAAAAAAGAAATGACTAAGTCGAATGACTTATTATCTAAAGATAGTACCTATCCAGGGTATGTATTTAGGGCTTTCATAAGAATCATTGTCTTAAAAATATCTTCACAGGTCTGAAATAAACTTATTTTTCTAGGCAGCAGTTGCACAGAGCATTTGAAGAGTTGGAATTACCTTTCTAGAAGAGCTTTCTTTCTGGCCCAGTGTTACCCCATCAAGGCTGGGGATGAGGTGTCTGAGCTTTGGGTAGCAGCTGGCTCCTGTTTGTTTCCCAGAGGGAAATGCTGGGCCCTTTGATTTTCAGGAGCTGGGAAGTGGGGTCAAGTACAGCTTCCCGTTTTCCTAGAGGTTCCAAGTCTATACCAAGGATAGACATGGGTCCCCAAGTGTTGCTGAAAATTCCTGAGGGGAAGAACTCTGGGCAGCTCTGGTCCTGGTTCCCAGTCCTCAATTTCAGCCTCAGCCCTGTCCCTCACTGCTGCTTCTCCTTCGAGATCTTCGTTTTCCTTACTGTAAATCAAGGATGATAGAATCCATCAAGGTTTGAGGATTGACAAGAAGAGTTTATGTATTTCCTAGTAATGGCATAGCATAGGTGTTTAATAAGGGGCAGTTCACTGTATCTGAGCCTCCCCATTCTCCACGGTGAAAACACAAATTGGAGCATCTACCAGTGATGAATCTTAGACAGTAGCATCAATTTTCAGGCTTAGGACATGATCATTGTTCTTGACTACAGTTACTCATTTAATTATTTATCTTCTTCATGTGACTAGAAGCTCTGTGAAGAGAAGGACCATGTTAATTTCATAGAGACAAACTCAGGGCCTTGAATATTTACTAATGACTGTTGAAGGAATGAGGAACACAGTGTCTCTCTGAGAGCTGGAATTAAAATGTGGACTTCATTAATGCTTGCTGAGTAAGTACATTTTTTTTTCTTACTTTTTAATTGTAAAGAGATGGCTCAATAATTCTTTTACATATGTACATTCATGTGTGCATGTGTGTACAGGCATCCTTCAGAGTCCACGGGAGATTAGTTACAGGACCCCTTGTGGATAACAAAATCTGTGTACATGCTCAGGTCTTGTACATCAAATGGCATCCGTCTTCCTGTACACCTCACATCATCTCCCGATTACTTGTAACACCTAATACCATGTAAGTACTATGTAAATAGTTGTTGTATTGTTTAGGGAATAATGATAATAAAAAAATTCTGTGTGTTTTCAGTTATAATTTTGCCGATTTGGAATATTTTTGATCTGTACTTGGTTGAATCCAAGGGAGAGTTAGTTAGTTAACATTCTGAATCCACAGACATAGAATCTGAGGATAAGGAGGGATGGGGGGGCTGACTGTACATACAAATATACCTCCCACCCCTGCACATGTAACACCTACATTGAGACACAAGGATATAGAAATTTCTGGTACCCCAAGTGTTCATTTTTAGAGGGAAAGTCTATATGATATATTCTAACTATATTCTAACTTTATATTAAAATTTACTTATTCAACTGTGGGGTTTTTTTTGAGGGGACCAGAGATTGAACTTGGGGCCACTTGACCACTGAGCTGCACCCCCAGCCCTGTTTTATATTTTATTTTGAGACAGAGTATCACTGAGTTGCTTAGCACCCTATTTTTACTGAGGCTGGCTTTGAACTCGCAATACCCTTGCCTCAGCCTCCCTATCAATTGTGTTTTTAGGACACAAGACCACAGAACTATGCTATATACCAATGAAGATATCCCTCCCCCCCAAAAGGAGATACATTTTGTCTTTATTATAGATTTAGTTTTCAAGGTAGGACTAAACATAAAACAATCCAGTAACCAGTTGCTTACCAAAATTAACACTGGAGATCGATAGTTTCTAGATATTACTTATATATGTTTAGCAGCAAACTCCCTTCTTCAAAGTAATATTCTCAGGGCCTAATATATAAACCAATCACCAAGGGAATGTTCTTGTTGAAGCTGGTGCAAGGCTACATCCCTCCCCAAGCAGGGCATCCTGGAGCCCACTGGAGCAGTTCTGTGGGTGTTTAGAGGGGGAAGAGGTTACAGTGGGATAGAGCAGCTAAGGAAGACCCCCAGCTACTGGAGGGCTGGGAGTGCTGTGGGTGGTTAGAGGGCGAGGGAAGTGGCTTTCCAGCCTGGGGCAGCAGCCTGATGGAAGGGTGGTAACTCATAGGGAGCTGAGTTCTGTTTCAGGGACAGGGAGATGACTGCCCTATCTGGGGAGTCCTGAATCTGTGACATTCTTGGAGCCGGTGAATTCCCACAGGGGTTGGTGAGGACAGATGATCTGCCCTGGTGGAGGTGGTGTGCAGGTGTGAAGGGTCTCTGAGAACAGAATTGTTCCTCACCCAACATTACATTAGTTGTTCTTGTGCATCGTGTTTCAGTTTTACCCCCAAAGAAACTTGAGCTCTTTAGTTAGCCAGGTCAACACTGGAGAATAAGTAAAGGGAAGGTGAGTTAGTTACTTCTGTAGTCCACTGCGGTCAAGGGTGCAGAATCCATAATACCATCTGATGTAGTTTCCTTGAGCCATTGGAGGAGTTCAGGACTCTGAATGGACGTCTTCTCAGTGTTTGAAATGGGAGTTGCAAAGAATGAGTGCAGAGACTGGAAAGAGAGCCACTGGAGATGGGTTTATATTTATAGAACCTAATGGCACCCATGTGGTGCAACGACAAGAGGACTCCTAGTTATAAATAGGGAGGCTGGTAAAAGGCTCAGCTCCACTGAGTTTTCTTCTAACAAGATGAAGAGCACTGTTGTTCACCTCTTGGAGGCATCCATTCCCATAGGGGAGTAGGTGGTCATTAAGTGTCATTAAGTGCTAAGTGACAATTCACTTAATGGATCCTGTACTTAAAAGAGTCGTACATTGAAAAGTCTCAAGGTGTCAGTAAGGTGAGCTGTCCCACGCTGATTAAAATGATGTTCCATCTGAGTCTCGAAAAGAGCTTTGGTTAGTAGAGATTCGCATTCAGAAAGGTAAGAAAAATGATTGTTTATCCTAACAACAAAATTGATAACATTTCTATTCCCAATTATTTGACTACTAAACTGAGTCTTTTTCTGATTTAGTTCTACAAAATCAAGAAATAGGTGACAAACATTTATTGAATGTGTTTTAGTCAGCTTTTTGTCACTGTGACCAAAAGACCTGATAAGAAAAACTCAGAGGAGGAAAAGGTTATTTTGGCTCATGATTTCAGAGATTCAGTCCACGGTAGATTCCACAGCTCTGGGCCCAAGGGAAGGCAGAACATCATGGCAGGAGCATGTGTTAAAGGAAAGCAGCTCAGGACGTGACAACCAGGAAGCAGAGAGAGCTCTGGTCACCAGGAACAAAATATAAACCTATTTTTTTTTTCTTAATTTTTTTTTAGTTGTTGATAGACCTTTATTAATTTATACCTGTTATAATTACCACCCGGTTAATCCATTCAAGTGGATTAACTCATTGGTCAGGTTAAAAAAACTCCTATAATCTGATCATTTTACCTCTGAATCTTATATTGTCTCACACATGAGTTTTGGGGGGCGGACACCTCACATCCAAACCATAACAGAGTACTAACTGTATACTAGGCACTGTACTGTGAACTGGAGACACAGCAGTGATCAAAATTGCAAAAGTTCTTGCCCTCACGGAACTTATTGTGTAGTAATTCCAGTGTTTTTTCCAGTCTCACTAACAAGATAACCGCTTTGGAAAGTGTGGGCAACCAGTTTGGCTGAAGTGCAGGTGAATTATTGAGTATATCAAAACCTGGTAAAGATTTTTTGTTTGTTTTTTTGGGTACTAGGAATTGAATTCAGGGGCATTAAACCACTAAGCCACATGCCCAGCCTTATTTTGTATTTTATTTAGACGCAGGGTCTCACTGAGTTGCTGATTAGCACCTTGTTTTTGCTGAGGCAGGCTTTGAACTTGCGATCCTCCTGCCTCTGCCTCTTGAGCTGCTGGGATTACAGGTGTGCACTGACCTGCCCAGCAAAATCTGGTAAAGATTTTAAGAAAAAAAAAAAAAGATATAAAAAGTGAATTGTAACTCAACCTGTCAATAACCATTGATGTCTGCTATTTAGTAACATTATAAAACACTCTTTCTCACTCTCTTATATTCAAGGAGAATTCTTTCAGAAATTATTAGCAGATATTTTTAAATATTTCATTTCATGTAGAAAATAATGGAATTTGGCAATCAATAGCCAAAGACAAGTATATAAATTTTCAAAGTATATAAATATCTACGATGTAAAAATGTATAAATTATTGACTAGGGTTTTCCTTGATGGTTTTCAGATTTTGAAACATGTATCTATGAACACTTTGTCCATTTCTTTTATGGTTAGCTCTCAGAGCAAACCATTAAACATTAAGTGACACATAAAAATATGAATGTGAGGTTCAGTGGCTAAAATGTTCTCACTTTTCTGATTTCTTGAGTATAGTGAGAGAGTAGAAGCATTTTAAGCAATGAAAAAAAAGTTGTTTAGGGGGTGTCTTCTCAGGGTTGTCTCCCCGAAAAATCAAATTATGTAAACATGATAAAATAATCAGTACATGTTTATTTTGTATTTATAAAAACCAAATGCTTCTTAGGGTTATTTAAGAAAAAAAACCCACTTATACAGTTTCCTTAAATATAAAAGCACTAGTAGTAAAAAGAAAAAGACAAGATTAATGACCTCATGTTTTATTTGAAGTTTTACTTCAAACCCAAAAATTGTCGGTTGTTTCCAAACTTGGTTCTAAAGCATTTTTTCTGTTCTAAATTAAAAAATACAGAACATGATTTGTCAGTTACTTTCACACTTGTTAAATTTAAATGTTTAGAGAAAAACAGTGAAAATAAACTGTAAAAACTATTTATAATGTTAGCAGGAGAAAAGAAAATTTACTAAATGTCCCCAACAAATATTCTCATATTATTTGTATTTAAAATTGGTTACAGAATGCACTAATTCAAGTGCTCCAGAAATTTTTTAGTAAAACTTTTTTTTTTCTAAATTTTCTTTTCTTCCCTGTGCATTTAGTTACTATAAATGTAATAACATGAGAGAACATTTCAAAAGAAAAGCAAACAAACAAGACTAATCCCAAGTTCCATGATCCATTTATTCTATATTCTTTTCTTTATTTTTTTATTTTTTTTTTAATTTATTTTTTTTATTGGTCGTTCACAACATTATAAAGCTCTTGACATATCATATTTCATACATTAGATTGAAGTGGGTTATGAACTCCCAATATATTCTTTTCTTTATATGTTTCTTTATAGTTCTGTACTTTTAAAGAGCTTAGTTTTTAATGTATAAGTACATAATGTATAGATCATTTTTTGTAGCACAGGTATAAAGTTCTCAGGAGAAATTGTATGTACTTCTTCAGTTTCATCCATACTCAGTGTTCTTATGTGCAATGCCAATATCTAGTCTAAAAATAACCAAATCTTTTGTGTAAAAAAAAAATCAGTCTGTATGGTAAATTTATATTTGTTAGTATTCTGGGACATATTCTCTGAAAAAGTGACATGTCATCTCAAGTTTTTATCAAGATGGCATTCATTCTTTAATCTCTGTATCTTAACACTTTCGAGTTCCCATGGTCTAGTTGAATGGCAATGAGAAATGTCTTTAGGAAAGCTGTGGTTGATTCCCTAGAAAACTAAATCTGTGAACTCATTTCCTACTTTACGTTTCCTAGCATTTGTGGGTGAGTGAAAATTCAGGGTGAAAAATTCATTTATTTTGCTTTAAAATAGTCAGTTTTGTTTACTTAGTCTTGTGGTATTAAAGATCTTTTTTAAAAAACAAGCACTTAAAATCAGCATACTGTAGTCACACAGTCACATCAGTGTTCATAGTGGCTCAATTCACCATAGCTAAGCTGTGGAAGCAACCTAGATGCCCTTCAATAGATGAATGGATAAAGAAACTGTGGTATATATACACAATGGAATGAAATATTACTCAGCATTTAAAAGAGAATAAAATTATGGCATTTGCAGGTAAATGGATAGAGTTGGAGAATATCATGCTAAGTGAAGTCAGCCAATCCCCCCCAAAACAAAGGCCGAATGTTCTCTCTGATGAGTGGATGCTGATCCATAACGGGGAGGGGGAAGGCATGGGAAAAATGGAAGAACTTTGATTGGGCAAAGGGGAGGGAGGGTGAGGAGGGTTCATGGGGACAGGAAAGATGGTGGAATGAGATGGACATCATTACCCTAGGTATGTGTATGACAGCACGTATGGTGTAACGCTATGTTGTGTACGGAGAAATGAAAAGTTGTGCAGCAGTTGTTTACAATGAATCAAAATGCATTCTGCTGTCATATAAACCTAATTAAAATAAATTAATTAATAAAAAAAACTGGGGTATAGTTCTGCTATGCTAGGTTCAGGGATTTCCTTAAACATCTGATACAAAAAAGACAAAACAGAAAACAGAAGGAAAGAGGGAAGGAAGGAGGCAAACTAGGGAGAAGTGGAGGAATTGAAGAAAAAAATAAAAGGAGGGATAAAAAGAGAAAAAAAGGAAAAATCAACGCACTACTGAATTACATGTCAGGACATCCCTCCAACACTAAGACATACAGCTCGCAACTCTACCTTAGCCTTCACTTCCTGCTTGTGCAGAGCCTAATGTCAGCCAGAAGTGAGAGTTTGAGGCCATCTCAGGTCTCTTCTGAGCATATTCCCTGCCAGTAGCATGTGAGTGAATTTCTAGATTCCCAGGAATATGGGAACTTGGCCATGTCCTTATTTGGAGAGGTATCCCTAGCGGTTCCTCCCAGGCTTCTTGGTGTCTATTGTTTGCTCTAACCAGCACACCTTGTCCCAGGTATCATCAACCAATTCATGTGCTTTTAAAGACTTCAGATAAGTGATACTTGAGTAGTCACCTCTCTATCCAGGGTGAGTTCTCAGTTAGGTTCAATAAAGGTGGAAGCCCTTTGCATCAGTTCTTCAAGCAGTCACTGGACGGGTTAAGACAAATAACAACGATTACTTGAAAATAATAATTTTCCAGCATCAGGAACCCTCTCAGGAAAGAAGGTTGCTATCTTCAAGTTTACAGTTGACCTGGGTGGGGGGCATGGGACTGGGGTAGGTTAAAAGGTCATATATCTCTACTAGTGAAATTCAGTTGCCTTTTTCTTACCTGTTCATCTGGTTCCTATAAACTTATACTACTTCAGATAAAGTTGATTGTGACAGATTTTGCTCATTTATTAACTATTTCTGTGGAGGAATAGGTCTTTGTGATTTTCTCCGGTGTACTCTGTGTACATGTGACTTAAAAACACAGTGTCTACAGAAGACTACATGTATGTATATGTATGCATATATATTTATATGTACATACACATATGCAGAATGCTAGGTTACTCCTTTTGGCATGAAATAAATTGGTGAGGAGAGAGATTGAATGAGAAGAAGGAGGTAGGAAATGGGGATACCAGTTTCAGACACCAAAACATAAAGATCTTTATAGAAAGTTATGCAATTTAGGTATCTATTCTGTTTGAAGAACAGTTTTTGGTTGCCTGTCACAGAAAACTGGAATCATTCTGGCTCACGCAAATGGGAATTTATTTGACTCACACAGCAGGAAATCTGGGGATGGGTAGGCAAGGGCTAGAGAAGTAGCCCAATGATTCTGCCAAGTGCTCGGGTCCTTGCAATCTTTCCCTTTCACTATCATTAGAATATTGGCTCCTGAAGCCTCAGTTATTGCTTCTTGATCTCAAAATGGCAGTTGCAGCTTCAGATATCCCCTCTAAACTTGAGCCAGAGAATTTTAAAAGACTTTTCCTTGGTCATTATTTTTAAGTTGGAATAGAAAACTCAGAAAAATTTTACTATTTCATTAGCCATAAATAGACCACATGCCCACTCTCCTATCAATCAATTGGCCAAAAAAAAAAAAAAAAGAAAGAAAAAAAGAGATTACTATTACCAATTCATGATCCCCTCTGCGGGGAGGGCACTGGGAAAAGGTCTCCAAAAGATCAAAGGTCTAGGATTCTGTAAGCCAGGAAGAAGGAATGAGGGTAACTATTAGGCAGGCGGTTGACAGTGGTGACAATAGGCAGAAACTAGGAGGAATGGCAGATAAGGGTGCTTAGAAGGGTAACCGCTGTCTGTCCTACCCGTATCAAAATTGGAGCAAGCTGCCATTTTTATTTGGGAAGTAGGGGATTAGAAATGGGGATCAGAAATACAGAATGTCCAAACAGTCATGTAATTGGGGTAAAACCAGAAGCGTCGACTCAGGGCCAACGTAAGCTAAATCCTGTGGTGTGTCTGATGCTGGAACCAGAGCACAGAGCGCATGTCAGGGCCCAGATGGAGCAAATAGAATTCTGCCCAGTGCCTGGTTTCTGGCTCCATTTTTTTTTTTTTTCTTGGTGGCAGTTTAGGTTACATTTAAAGGTGGCAAGCAGTTCCTGGCAGGCATGGCAATATGTAGACCTTCAGAAACTAGTCAGCTCTGGGTTTGAACAGTGGTGCAGGGACTAGCAGATTCCCAGCATTGAATTGGAGATGGGAGAAGGGGCTTTCAGGGCCAAGTTGGAAAACTGGCAAGAGTCCCAGACCCAGGAGGAGCCAGATTTATTGGGCAGTTACCAAAACAGGAGCTTGGGAACAGGGCTTAGAGAGGAAGCCTGTTATTTGAAGGTCGGAGGCAGGCAGGCATTAGGGAAATAGGAGCCCTTTGATTAAAATTAGGATTTTAGGGGGGATTAATAGCCAGTGTTACCTTATGCAAGACCCCGGGGTGGAGCTGGCTCAGGTTAAAGGCCTCCTGCCTCAGGATGTGATTGGTCCTTAGAAGTGAAGATTGGACTGAGCCTACCAGAGATGGATCAGGTGGTCCTTGCTGGGGAGGGAAAACAAAGGATCTAGCTTCACAGGGGACAGATATATTTTGGAGATGGTATTAATGGGACTTGACAGAAGAAGACAGTGTTGGATTTTGAGCCTAGGTGGCTGGCCTTACCTAAAGTATGGAATATGCAAGCTCCCAGACTTTTGAACCCAGGAGGCCTTGAGTCTGAGCTGTGTATAAGGCATGCAGGCGGAGATGTTATCCATGGACTGCATTGAGGTTGGGACTTGGTAGAGAGTACAGGTAGAATAAAGACTGGAGCCATCCACAGGAGGAAAATGATAGCGCAAGATTGTATGGAGAGCGGGCACTAAAGATGCAGCACATTGTTTCTATTTATGTGCCATAAAGGAGGAGTCGTTCTTTCAAATCATTGTACTTGTTTTCATTTCATTTTATTTGCCCATGAATTCTTTTTCCAAACCCCTCAAGTGTCTGGTTGATTTTCCAGAATCCATCATCCTCCAACCCCAAGACAAGAACCTGTTCTCATTATTCTGTATCATTTCCATTGTCCATTTGTAGTAATTGTTACATATGGATAATCCACCACTACTTTTTTTTTTTAAGTGCTGGGGATGATACCCAAAGCCTCCACATGCTAGACAAGTGTTCTACCACTGAGCTACATCCTGGCAACCCCATCCTCTTTCCTTAAGTGGGGTTTCTTTAACAAAAAGTTAGAACATATTGTAGCCTTCACCTTCATCCTTTAATTATGCCACAAACAGGAGAATGGAAGACACCGTCTTACCATGTTCACATCAAAATTATCCTAGGAGCCAGGCATGGTGGTGCCCTCCTATAATCCCAGCAGCTCGGGAAGCTGAGGCTGGAGGACTGTGAGTTCAAAGCCAGCCTTGGCAAAAGCGAGGTGCTAAGCAACTCAATGAGACCCTGTCTTTAAATAAAATACAAAATAAGCCTGGGGATGTGGCTTAGTGGTTAAAGATCCCTGAATTTAATCCCCAGTACCAAAATAAATAAATAAATAAATAAAAATTTGAGAGGGGACATCTGCCCTGTACTTTTGAAGAAATATTCCTTTAAACCATTCTTTTTTTTTTCTGTATTAACTTAGAGGTAGAATGTTTTAAGATTTATATTAATAAGGATGTAACAAAATAAATAGATTCTCAAGTTTGTGTAAGTCATAGATAGGAGAAAGCTGTAAGTTCTTGAGAGATAAAATGGCTAAATCATTATTTGAGCCTATGATTTTGTGGTATAGGTATCAGCTAATTTTTCAAACCCATGAAAGATGTAAAGAATTCTCTAGAAATTAGGTCAAAGCCATAGATAAGGGAACTAAGTAATTTATTAATGAGACCAGGAGACTCCTGTGAGGGAAAAAGCAGTATCAGGAATAATTATGCGCTGGTATTGTTCTGGGGGGGGGGGAGGGGAAATAAGACTTCTGGTCAACCTAGTTCTGGACCTCAATAGTGGTTCACAGTTTACATGACTCAAGGTGAAATCAAATGTGAAAGTAAGGTATTTCCTCCTGGTCTGGCATGTTAGTGGAAGGATTGTTTTGTTATATAAAATACAGGTGGTTCAAGGTCCTAAAAATGCCAAAATGAGAATGTCTTCGTGGTTAGGCATTTCTGGTTGCTTTTCAGGTCAAGGTGATGGTGTTTGGAGACCATGCTGAGTGGATTCAGGGCTCAGCCATGTAGGTCCTTAATGACTTCAGTGTGGGTTTTTAATCTCCTGCCCAAGTGTTATCAGACTTGCCCAGACAAGCCGTTCACCACAACAGGAGAGTGTGGGAAAATTAACACTGCCCCAGCAACCCGGGTAGGAATAAAGTGTCTGAAGGTGGAAATGAATTTCGGTAGGATTTATTTTAATGCAGTCTGGGAAAGTACAACTTTAAATCTCTGGGCTGCTTAAGGGGAGCCCACACCTTCCCTTGGAGGGAAAAAGAAAAAGAGGATTGAAAAATATACAGAGCACGGCTATCTTTAATGTTTGAGTTAGCTATCAGGAAACCCGAAAGGCTGAATGTAATAAAACGTTGACAGCAGTTTCCCTCAACATGCGGTAACTCTGGAATACAACGACATCTTTGGCACCAAAGGAAATCAAGAGAATAAAAGCAGCAGTCGCCAGGATTTGGAGTAAGCCACAGATGATTGCCATCTGTATGTTTTACAGACCTCTTGCAAAAATCAGAAACCCAGGACCCAGACTGCAGAGTAAGTATATGGAACTCTGGGGGGTTCTGTTCAGAAGAAACCCAGAAATGGGTCTGAATTTTTAAATACAATACTTCATAAAATCTGACGATTTTTTTTTTCTGGTGATGGTGTCACTAATAGTTCATTTGTCAAAAATCTGAGCCATCAGGAGGAGTTAGTTGGTTGTCTCATGTGGGCTATATCATTGTTATAAACTTTTACTGTATAAGGCCTTCCAACTTTCACGATTCCTCGGTAAATACAGAATTATTTGTAAATTACTCTTCAATTTCCGATTGTTCTTATACAATCTGTTTTTTTTTTCTTTTTCCAGAAACTTGTAGAAAAGTCATCAGGAACATATTTAAATGCTTTGAATAATGAATTGAGGCTCACTGTCATAGATGACATGACTTGGGCTTTTTAATTTATTACGCAAGAGAAAAGATTCTTATAGGATGAACCCACATTAAATATCATTATGCGAATTTTTTGCCTCAAGTTTAATTATTTGACATTATAACTTGGATCGATAGTTAGATTCTCTATGGTTGAGACTAATAGAGACTAAATACAAAACAGACATTTCAGATCACATGCGCACGTGAATATGTGTGTGCATGTGTGAGCGCACACATATTTTAATCAGGGCTTATATTTGTTCAGAGATATTAGATCTGAATTTATAAACTCTAGCTTTTGAAAAACTAGATTCATGGTGGCCAGGAATGGGGAGGGACAGTGCAGTGAGTTTATTTTTACAAAAAGGAATGCATATTTAGAAGTAAGTAGTAAATAAGAGAAGCCCATTTATCTACAATGTCTACATAAAAATAGAGTTAAATCCTCTGTAGAAGGAATCTTTAGGTAAATTATTTGACACTTCAGTGAGAAATAGTAACTTTCTTATAAATGAGTTTGATATAGAGCTCTGAAAATAAATTTTCATGGAATCATTTTAACTTGAAAATAGCAATTAATGGCAGATTGCAGAAGTCAGCCAATTAATTGTTATTTAGTGCTTTTCTCTCCAACACATATGGAAGATAGTTTACAAACAGGGATTTTTTTTTTTAAATGTGCTTATGAATGTAGTGCAATACTTGGCAATTCTTGGCTAGTTTGGCAACATTAAAATCTGAGATCTTTAGTTCTTAGACTAGTCTCTTGGAGATGAAATGTTCCATGGATAGACTTGTTCTTTTCCTTGCAGGCCCCAAATCTTAGTGTTTAAGCAAGAAACTCTTCACCAGAGTATTTTTCTTTGGTAACCTATAATTCTCAAAATGATCCAAACAGAGGATATGGCCAATTTAAAACAAGAAAGGGTAGAAATAACAGATTACTCTCTACCTGTGTGGAACACCAGGTCAGTGAGTGAGCTGAATCACACAGTGTGAAAACAGTGCATTCCTGCTACTCACTTGTGATTCAATCCTGTGTTCAAGTCTCTGTCTCTGCAGGTGCTCTAGTGTCCTGCGGCCCATTGTGCGTCTTTAACTCACGATGTGGGTCCTTTTTGTTCATAGTCTAGCCTTGAGGGAGTCCCGTAGGCACATGCACAAGGGGTCTCCAGGCCTCCTGGATATCCTCCTATTGGATAAGTTACTGCTTCATACATTAAGAGGACCCTAGTGTCCTAAAAATGTTCATGTAATTTCCACATGTTCACTTTTTCTTACTGGAAAGTATCACTTATAACAAGGGTAGCTTAGAAATCCAGGCTCATTATTGAAGAAAAATGAGGAGCTGTATGTTTAGCATCCACTTCGAAAATATCTCAGTGTGGGAAAATCTTTTGCAAAGTTTGTGATGAATATGCTTGTAATATACTTTAAAAATGTACACGTAAGCATTTTAAAGCTTAAGAAGAAAAAGTGCCAAATAGGCACGGTTGACTTCTCCCATTGCAGAATACATGGGAGCAAGCAAAGAAGGTTTTATTCAGCAGAAGGTATGGTTGGAATTACGTGTTGAAGAATGATAATGATTTGCCTGGAAATGGGCAAATGGGGGACAAATGCTGGCCCTTCACCTCCATCCTGCCTTCTTTTTGAAGTGATTGTGGCATTGTGGCAGCTCAGTGCTGCCACTCTTGATAGGAATCTTCAGCCTATCATAAGAATTCTGGAAACCCTCTGTCTCAGCAACTGCAGCTGGGTCAGGGACAGGGTACGCTTAACTGAGGCCTTGGCAGGTCTCCTGAGTCTGCTCTGTCCAGAAGTTCATTCTTGTCCTCTCTGGGGGCCTTCTTGACAGATTTCAGGAGATTCTTGCTGCAGGGATGTACCTCTCAGAAATGCCCTAAGGATATACCTTGGGAACCCGGACAGGTCCATCATAGGGTGTAGGTCTCTGCCCGAACTGAAGGGCAGACCAAGAATCTGCCTGCAAACACCTTGTGTAAAAGCAGCCACTGCTCTCAGCCACCTGTCCCTAGCTGACTCTCAGCTCATGATGGGGAGGTCCATGTGAACATTGTTTTGCATTTGATTGGCACGGTTCCTAGGGGTGATAACTCCTTTGCCCAAGAATATGGGGTGTTTGCTGTTGGGAAAAAAGGAAAGGATGATATGAAGATGTTTCCTTTAAAAAAGTCTTTTTTAAAAAATTGTGCTTCCAGAATTCTTATTTTTAAAAGTTTAAAATGTTTAAAAGTTATTGCACATTTTTAATGTCTGTAGCTTTATTCTCTTTGGCACTTGTCCTCTGGGATTGAAACAGTCAACTGCCAGATCTCATAGAGAGTTGACTGTGGCAAGTCCTAAAGATTTGGTCTGTGCCATCTGAATGATGGGGGAGGACCACAAAGCACAGTGAATGACAGGGGTGTGTAATTAGAGCCAAACTACATGGTTAGGCTGGGAGTGCCGCAGGGTTTGGAGGTCAGGAGATCAAACAGGCCTTCCTCTGCTTCTCAGGGAAATCCTTCTGTATGTGAGTGCTTCCCCACCAGCCCACAGCTGCTGCAGCTTCAACTCTCCTGTTCCTAACACATGTAGGTCCTTCTTGAACTTGAAGTTCTACCCTGTGATGGTTTGGATTTTAAATGTCCCCCAAGGATCCATATGCTAAAGTCTTGGTCACCAGCCTGTGGTACTAATGGGAGGTGGTGGTGTCTTCAGGAGGTGGGGCCTAGTGGGAGAAAGTTAGATCTTTAGGGGTGCACCCTTGAGCATATTGGGACCCTGGCCTCTTTTCTTTTTTTCTTTGCTTCCTGGCCGCTGTGAGGTAAGCAGCATTTTTCCACCACATAATCCCTCTCATGATGTCCTGTCTCACCACAGGCCCAAAAGCAATGGAGCAAAGTGGCCATGGACTGAAACCATCGAGTCTGTGAGCCCCCTTCAAATCTTTCTTGCTTCTAAGTTGTTTATCTCAGGTATTGTGTCACAGTGATGGAAAACTGACTAACACATGCCCTGACTCAACTTCTCCTGAGCTATGATGTTTTACATCTTTACTACACGACCTAAAACACAGTTCCAGTTTCATTCCTTTACTTTTCTTTTCTCTTACCTCCAACAATCAAGCTGGTATCCTTTCCACTCTTCTGAAATTGTTCTCCCCTGAGTCATGGGCAACCTTATAATTAATGGACTTCTTTTTCCCAGCCCTGCCTCCCCTAGCTCTCGGCCACAGTGGTTGCTGTTGGTGTCCTTTTCTGTATTTTAACACCCCTTCTGTGCTTTCTGGGAACTTTCTGGAAAGTCGTCCTCGTTTGCATCTGTGCTGTTGACAGTACTGGGAGTATTTCCCAAGTTCGATTCCACTTCTCTCTGTATTCTCTCCCTCAAATAATGAAACTCATTCACTCCCATTACTTCAGCTATCATCCTGAGCACTCAGTAATTTACTTCTCAACCGTCATGGAGTGCCCGCTATGCAAAGGTACTGTTCAGGGCCTGGGGTGGAAGGATGACCAGGACAGGAGGTCCCTGCCTTCTGGAGTCTGCAGTCTAGCAAGGGAAAGAGACAAGGTCCTTTAAGCTCAGTCTGAAAGGCATCCTCTAGGGGAAGTGTGGGCTCCCCTGGGAACCCATGGAGGGGCACCTGATCTGGCTCCTGAATCCGCAGCCCCTTTGATCCCTAACCTCTCGCTGAAACTGCAGTCTCTCCAATGACCTGTCACCACTTCCAACAAACCATGCCCAAGGAGTAAATTGATGATGTTTTCCTTCATGCCACTGCCCTCCCTGCCGCCCATTTCGTGCCAGTGTAACCGGCTTTTCTACGGGACTCTCGCTGCATTTCCGATTTCCCTTAAATTCCTCAGCCGGGCAGCCACCCACCTCTGCCAGCTCCTCCTCTGTAATTGCTCTCAGCTCTGTTTCCTGCTTTCTATTCCCATCGCCATTGCCTGCGGCCAAATCCTCACCACCTCATTCCTGCACCATTTAATATTTATAAATGGGCTATTTACTTATTCAGAGGAGGTTAAAAAATACCTAGGCAGTTTATGTTCATGGCCGAAAAAAAATTGGAAAATCCAGATAAATAAAGAGAAAGGAAGGAAGAAAAGAAGAAAGGAAGGAAGGAAAGAGAGAGAGTAAGGAGGGAAAGGGGAAAATAATATTTCACTAATTACATAGCGTCCCTATTAATGCTTTGAGAGTTGTTCTTCTAGACTTTTCCCTGTGGTATCTATATATATAAATATTCTCATACATACAGATGCAAAAAAAAAAAAAACTTACACATTGTGATTATGTAATCTATGTTGTTTTATAGCCTTTTTTGGATGTAATCTATATGATTGCCTTTTTGCATCTATAAATATAATTATTTGTAATGACTTTTTATAGCTGCACAGTAATTGGAAATAATTTGCCCCTTGATCTCCATGCCATTTCAACCTATTGTATACAGTGCTGCTAGGTAGTCTCAAAACTTGATTATTCTTGCTACTCTTCTGAAAAAAAAAAATGCAGGTGACTTTCTATGGCTCCCCGTCCCTTTCTATAGGACTAGTGTTCTGATTTCCTCAGTCTTAAGTATTCCTTCCTTCATCTGCACTGGGAGCTATATCCTTTGGACCATAGTTTGGTAGTTGTCATACTTTCACATTTTGTATTGTACATCTTTCAGGAAGGTAGGTCCTCAGGGATGTGCAGAGACAGTCTTGGAATTCTCCAACACCTGCTCACTACCTCATTCCTTCCTTGGCTCATTCTCCTTCTCTCCTTGGTGTCATTGGCTGTCACAAGATTGCCAGGTCATGAGACTACCAGACTTCTGAGCTCTGGCTCCTACTGACAATGCAATATGGCGGGGTCCTGATGCTGGAGAAGCAAACAAGGGACAGGCTCTGATCCTGGATGGCTCAGGAGCTTAGATTGCAGTGAGATGAGCACTTAGGGAGTTTAGTTGGTGACGAGAAAGGAGGTGAGAGTGGGCAGTGCAGACCCAGGTGAGCAGGGTGCACAGAGGTACAGGAGGAAGTGGTCTTGGATGAAGCCAGACCTAGAATCTAAAGAACTTGGCATGGTGGGCAGCCTGCCAAAAGCAGAAGCCAGATTGTCACTATTGGTGTGATCATGGAGAGGAAGGGGGATGAGAGACCCCCACAGGAATTCCTCATTCCACCCATCAGACGTTTCTGATTAGGCCAATTAAATGATGAGGCACATCAGGCCAGAATGGCTAATGCTTCCCAGTAGCTCGTAAAGAAAACCATGACAAATTGCTGTACTTTTGTGATTGTGATCATAGAACTCAATTAGTGAAATTCACATATCACTGGGACAATCCAGATTATTTTATTGAACTGGCTGGATTATTTCCCCCTAGTATTCCAAAGACTGTGAAGCTTCTTTTTTTTTTTGTATCCAGGACTTCATTTTCCTTGTCAAAGTCTTCTTTGTATTAGGACTAGTTCATGTCAGTTTTATTCACTGATTTAAAGGCAGAGAGAGGAGGGGGGGAAGCACTCTTGAGGGCACATTTACATATTTGTCAACACTTTAAAACTAGTAAAGACGTAACTGTACTTCCCTAGGGAGAGCGTTTTGCAGTTTTTAAAGATAATATGTAATTCTGCAGTTCAATATTTGTGTCCCTTTAAAAATTACATTCCTTTTTGCTGAAGTCTGTACCTACTTAGGATGTAAATTGCTATTCGTTTTTAAATCAAAGAGATAACTTGTTCCAGTTTTTAATAAAGAGACAAGGAATTATTCAGGTTTCACAAATAGAGTGTTTTGAACTTCGAAGGACTTTCCGTTTGGTCCACCCTCGTCAGTACACAGAAAAGGAACCAGAGGCCCTCAGAGGTGAAGCAATTTGCCTAAAATGACACGGTTAATTAGGGATTCAGCCAAAACCCCAATCCAGGACTTCTGGCTTTCAGTCCTGTGACCTTTCCACTGTTCCATGCTGCCTGCTGCTTTCAAAGAAAGAAAAGGGGTGGGGATAGAAGGAGAGGGGAGGGAACAAGGAGGGGGAAAGGAGAAAAGCAGAAAAGAAAGGGAGGAAAAATAAAAAAATAAAAAACCATCCAGAAAGGAAAAATTGGAGAATGAAATTGGCATTGCTTTAATTCTTTTATCTCTTTATGAGAGTGTAAAAATATCCCGAAGTGCTTTAAAAAAAAAAACATTTAAAAATATATCAGGATTTGTGAAAAAAAAAAAGGAGAAGAAGAAGAAGAAGACCAGGAATATTTGTGATATGCTAATTAGAAAGTATCTCATTATGCGAGAAATAGGAAATTTGGCAGAGGGAGATGCTATTCAGAGTAACTTAAGGAAACTTCAAAGGTAGGACAAAAGAGTGTTCTTTTTATTTATTTGATAATGGGTGGCTGCCATCAAATTTCTGATAGGGTCTGACACCTTCATAATAAACCCTATAGAAACCGGGGGAATCTGTCAGACACATGGAAGGAAAAGCAAACAATTTCATTTCCACCCGCATCTCCTCAGGAGTGAGACGGGGCCTTTCCCAGGGTACTTGCCTGCCAAACGTCTTCCTGTAGAAACTTGTCAATGCCACCCTTAGTCGTTTGCAAAGGATCATATTTTGGCAGCCATGCTAATCACTCCAAGGTGACCCTCTGTTTGGAGAAACAAATCCTTTTCAGTTGTTATGGTACACTAATCCAGCGATGCAAGTAGTTATTTGAGAAAAAAAAAAAATCAAAGCATATTTTCTCCTCACTACAGCTTTCTCCCCAGCTCTCTCCTAACTAGAAACTTCCAAAGTTTCTAAATGAAATGGAGAAAAACACCAGAAACGGGTCAGATTTCAAGTTAAGGAGCAGACAGTACCTCCTAGATTATAGAGGGAGCTTCCTCCACTCCTGGGGAGTCCAGAGACCTCCCAGGTGAGAGTGGACCGACCCTTGGCCATGGCAGACCCTCAGTCCTGCCTCCTTGAGACACAGTGCCCTTTCTGTCCCTTGGACTTATTTGTACCAGAGCAGTGCTGGTGTGTTCCATGCAAAGGGGCAATCACCCGTGCCCCCACCACTGTGGTGTTGGTAGATCTGGAAGAAAATGCAGGATCAAGGACATTCAGCCACTCCTAGCCCGTGACAGCCTATTGGTGGAGAATGGTATGGGGAAACACCAGAACCCCCAAGCAGCAGTTCTGACTTTGGAAGTGACTTCTAGGAGAGTTCAGTAAACACACGAGCCAAACCAACTGGTTTGGGATCTCAGTTTTGCTTACCAGCTGTGTGACCACAAACAAAGTACTTCTCTCTGAGGACCTCAGTTTCTTCCTCTGTAAAATGGGTCGTGGTGAGTCCTTGCAGGAGTGTTTTGAGGATACAGCATGGTGACATACATAAAACGCTGGGCAGAATATAGGACTCATGGTGGGGGCTCAAAAATAGTCATAATTATTATTTCTGTATTTATGATTATGTAAGCATGAATTCACCAGCAACCATTTTACTTTAAATCAGAACTCAACACCAAAGAGAGCCCAGATGAATCTACTGTCAGTGATTGCAAAGTGCACACACCCATGTAACCACTGACCAGGTAGAAGCTAAACATTACCAGTACCACGGAAGCCTCCTCTCCCGTCCCCATGTGCAGCAGCAGTCCCATTGCCTTCTTGCCAAAGGTAGATGTTCCTGAACATCTAACACTCACAGGTGGGGTTTCCTAGACTCCAGGCCCTAGACCACAGTGGACAAGGTAGGCAGGTTCTTGTCCCCGTGAAGCTTACATTCCACAAGGAGCTGGACAAAAAGCCACCTCTGTGAATCAGTTAAAATCAGATAAGGCTGGGTGTTGTGGCTGCTGGCTGGAGATCAGCCCCTGGAAAAGGGTGCTTCTGGGAGGCTGGTGAACAAAACCCCTTCTGAGGAAGAGGCAAGACTGGGTGCAAAGCCACCCACGAGGAGGAGGAATGGGATGCGCTGGGAGGATGAGCTGGGGTTGTGTTTGAAGCATGGGACGAAGGCCAGGGTGGCGTGAGAACGGGGTTCTGTCATGGCGGCTTGGATAGGCTTTGAGAACAAATGGAGTTTTGAGATCAACTGCTGTCAGCACTGTGAGAAAAAGTGGTGAGGAGATTGAGAAGAGGTGAGATTGCCTCTTCTCCACTTCCTTCCCACAGGGTCCTACTCAGGATATTGGATAACGCGTTTTCTTTTGCACACAGGATTTAGTTGATCCTCTTGACCACCCTGTGGGGTCTCCAGGAAAGGGCTGGTTATTTCCTGTTAGAGGTGAAGCAGTTGGAACTACCTTAAGCTGGCTGCAGAACTCTTCTTTTTAGCACCCCCGGCCGCCCCCCCCATCTCAATCCTCAAAGCAGACATTTAGTTAGCGTTTCTGGTTCATAGCAGAGATTTGGAGCAGCTCCGATCCTCCTACCTAAGAAACCAATTAACTTCTTCAGGACACGGGTAGTCTTGTGTCTTCCTGAAGGTTATTTGTAGAATATTAGTGCTGTGGTTTGGATGTGGTTTGGATGTGGTTTTCCCCCCAAGGACTCATGTGCTGGAAGCTTGGTCCTCAGTGTGGTGATGTTGGGAGGTAGTTGGAACCTTTAAGAGGTGGGGCTTAGTACAAGGTATTTAGGCCACTGAGGGTGCTACTCTCAGAAGGATGGTTGCTGGTTTGGTGGATTACCTTAGTTGTTCTTGTGAGAGTGAGTTATTAATAAATGAGCATGACTAGCCCCTCTCCACTCCCTGACTTACTATCTTATTGTGTGGTCTCTCCATTTAACACATGCTCCTGACATGATGCCCTCCACCATGATGTGATATAGTTGGGGCCCTTGCCATGCTGTTTGAGCTTTTAGCCTCCCAAAGCTGAGAGCTAAATAAACCTCTTTCCTGCAAAAATTGCTTAGCCTCAGGTATTTTATGATACCAATGAAAAAAAATGGACTAAATAATTAATCACATATACTACTTACGAAAAAAGGAATCCCAGGTCAAATACACATGAACATGGTACATGGTGCCCCTTACCAACCCCAGAGAGTCTCAGTGTAAAATGTTAGAAAGGTTCTGAGAAACTCTGCAGGGAAGATATATCTTAACCTTGTTATTTTCCACTCCATGTTATAGAACCCCCTTGTATAAGCAACATCCATTGACATCTCAAGGAATTCAAGTTCTGGAAATGCCATTTGGAAAGCACCAGCCCAGAGCACTGCTATATAGTGTTTATTAAATGGTCTCTTGAAAGAGTTCAAGTATTTTCTGAGCCTGAAACTCTTCTCTGTGTGAAAGGATTAGAAACAACATTTGTAAAGTACTTCCATATGTTTAGAATGAAGAACCGGGATGAATGGAGATTCAGAGTGTTGAAAATCATAAACCCACTTCTGTTTTGAGCACTAATGTTAATTACTTTGCCCTCTGAACCCACGGTATTTCCATTAGTAGTGTGTGGTGATTTGCTCATGCCTCTGGATCCTACGATCTCAAAGTAAGAGCCAGTCTTATCCGGGTTAAAAGATAATTGTTCTAAATCATGCATGGCTTTGAATTTGGATTATTATCTACAAAGATATATTTATGTAGGAAAGAGCCCCTGTGGTCACGTGTGGGCATCTATACCTGTTTCCATACAGATGGCTCCTCTTTTAATTTTTTTTCTTGCTCTTACCGGCGGGATTTGGATAATAATATCTGAACCTGCAGGAAATGTTTTTGATAGGTGCTCACAGATCCCCACTGAACTCTGGTGAAGTTTGTGCAGAAGTGCCTGATCCACTGCTAACTTCAACTCTGTTGTTTCTCACAGAATTTTCCCATCTCTAAACACCTTTTTTTTCCCCTCTATTTCCCTGCTCCAGCTGTGTGTTGTCTTTATTTGGTTAACTTTGTGGGTCTACACTTTTAAAAATGTGAGTGTTGCTTTATTTTAATAATTCATATTGCCTGGAATTCTGCATTTTTCAATTAGGTTTTCAAAACACAACATTTAGAAATATGAGAAGACACAGAGGTAAACAGGGTCTTTGCTGCAGGACTTCTCAGTGCCTTTAGGATTCTAATGGGTATCCAGAAGGGGCATAGAAGAGTTAGTAAACACCTGTCTCATCCTGTAGCAACTTGTAGAAATGTTGTTCTGCAAATCTCACTTTAGCTAATGCTGTTCCAGGATCAGATCCAAGTCTGTTGACCTGGTTTTCCTTAACTACTCCTCTAGCATCATGTCCCAATTACCTCTTGGAGATCTGTCCTAGCAAAACTGATTGTTTTATAATCCTCCTAAAAACTCTGCATTTCCCCACCATGAGTCTCCTCTTATGATATTTTTCTCATTCTTTCCCAACAAGCTTGGTATGCATTTCTTTCCTCTGCACTTGGATGAAAAGATCACAGTTCTTCAAGTCCCAGTGCACCTGGAAGACTTTCCTGACCACCCCAATCCCCCTCTTAGAGTGGCTTACCTGTTCCACACCTTTAGCTAGTACTAGGAACACTTTGCCTTTTGGTTTATCACATATATGCTGTCTCTGCTCCTTGAAGCTAAAACATGTACGTGCATGTGTGTGTGTGTATGTGTGTGTGTGTGTGTGTGTGTGTGTGTATGCACATATGTGCGTATGCATATGGGTGATCCCTAATTGAGCTTTGCAGACAGTGGAAACTCCATTGAATGAAAAGGATCGTTGATATTTCATTTTGAAGATGGATGATTTATCTCTCTCTTCCTGGATACGAGGTTCGAAAGTGACCGTGGTGGGTGAGATTGTGAGTTTACCTACCTTGTAGTCCACCAGGGGGACAGAGGGTACAGAAAAGGAATGAAGGATTGCTTTAAAACTGTTGCCACAAACAAACATATGAAGCACTTACAGGGTGCCCGGCTCTGTGAATAAAAAGCACTTTTATTTTCCCTAAATGAACTTACAGTCTGTTTGGGGAGATAAATATTACAATGCATTTTAATAAAAGGCCATGCTAGCAGTGTCAAAGACAGTTCTAGACATAGAGAAAGGAGGCTGGCTAATTTAAGGCGCAGAGGGCTGTGGGAAGGTAGATAGAAGGAATTTAAAGGATGTAAAGAAAGACCCACCAAAGAGAAGACAGTGATTTAGGCTAAGAGAACAAGATGGGATTAGGAGCTTGAAAGGGGGAGAGGAGATAAAGGAGGTTGCAAGCCGAGGAGAGAAATGGCTTGCGCAAAGACCAGAGGCCAAGAAAACCCTGACGTGTAGGCTGCGTGGGGGAAGCTGTGGAGACAAAAAAAGAACTTTCCTTGGGGGTCATGTTCAAGGCGAGCCTCAAGAGGCCATTAAAGCAAAAGTTTAAGCTGCTGAGTGATGGGTACATTTATGCACTAGGAAAAACGGAAGAGGAGTTGACTACAGATGAGTAAAAGCAAGGTTCACCCGAGGTGGTCCGGGATCCATTGCTCCTGGGTGTTCCCAGCAGACCTGGCCAGGAGGAGGAGAGGTGACGTGGCCCCTCACTGGTGGTGACAGTGCTGGTGACCCTTGTCTTTCCAAGTGCATTTCGCTTCCTTATGAAATAGACAACCCAGGAGCCTTAAGCTCTTGTTGTGACCACAGCTGGGCATGCTCTCAGGACAAATGCTCAGCTCATCTCAGGAACATAAACTACCCCTGAGCCTGGTCTTCACTTGCCTGGAAACGTGAGTGCTGATTTTCCAAGTGGCTTTTTTTTTCCCTCCAGATTTCTCTAACGGGAGCCTCGAGGTATCCTATTATGGAGGGAGGAAAGAATGTTTTCCACAGAGAACTTGTCCCAACACCATGAAGATCCTGTTTCTCCCAGTGTTAGGGGGTGGCGGGTGGAGGGACAGGCTTCAGAGCTTCAGGGCATTGGATTGAAGAGCCATCTGCTTGAATCAGGCATTTTGCCTGATTTATGAAGAAGACAGGGAAAGGGTGGGCATATTCTACACTGTTCTCCTAATGAGATCAGCAGCGTTGGGCAAGTGCCAGAGGCCCAGGCACTGAGGTGTTTGTTACTTGATGTCATTGTTGGTTTTTCTTTAATTGCTCTTCAGCTTAAAGTTTCAAAGCCCTTTATTAGGGTTCCTTTGACAACTTCAGCAATTTGTATTTTTAGAACTTCCAGACTTTGATTTTTTTTTAATATTTATTTTTTAGTTGTAGTTGGACACAATACCTTTAATTTTATTTATTTATTTTTTATGTGGTGCTGAGGATCGAATCCAGAACCTCGCACGTGCTAGGCAAGTACTCTACCGCTGAGGCACAACTCCAACCCAGACTTTCATTTTTTAACAAAAAAATTACTAGATATATTTTTTACACTGCTTCTTTTTAAATATGTTTTTAGTTGTAGATAGACATAATACCTTTATTTTATTTTTATGTGGTGCTGAGGATCAAACCCACTACCTTCCACATGCAAGGCAAGTACTCTACTACTGAGCTACAATCCCCGTCCCACTGTATCTTTATGTATATAATGCCTCCCAACTAATTAAAATAGTTTGTAGTATCTCCTGTATTCTAGGAATTGTACTGTATGCCAGACATATGAAAATTCATTTCATTCTCCTAGTAATCCATGGAAGTAGATCCTGACTTTATTATCACCACAGAATCAGTTTGGAAGCTGAAATAGTGAGTGGTACAAGTTGGATATCCATTATCTGAAATGCTTGGGGCCAGAAGTGTTTCAGGTTTCAGATTTTGGAATATTTGCAAATACAAATGAGACATCTTGGGCATGGGCTCACGTCTAGACATGAAAATCCATCGGTTCATGTTTCATATACACCATATCACACAGCCTGGAGATGATCTTCTGCAGTACTTTTGGTGCACCTGTGTATTGTCACCTGAGGTCAGATGTGGGATTTGCCACTTGTGTCATCATGGCTGTCAAGTTTCATATGTTGGAGCATTTTGCCTCTGCAGCAAGATGGTGTCTATGAGCACACCTGGTGTAACCATACCTGTAGGGACCTTGCTGATGGTCTTCCAGGTCTTGTTAGTTGTCACTAGATAGAAGCAGTCATGTAGTAGCATCAAACCTGTAGGTACCCTGCTGTTGGGCTTTCAGGCCCCATTCAATGTCCCAAGATGGAAGCTGCCCCAACTAAAGATGGCAGAGGTGGCAGCACAGGTAACCCAAGATGGCGGCAGCGGTGTCCCAAGATGGAGGCGACTGCTTTCAGAGATGGGGATGGAAGGGCGGGCCTGTGATGGCATTGGATGGCCTGTGCTGTGACGCAGTGCTGTGGGGTGTAGCAGTGCAGCAGGCAGCTGCCTCCAGGCCCTGTCTGTTGTCCCGTGGTGGAGGGTACCACATGGGAAGGTCTATGGCAGTGGCTCCAGTGTCCCAAATGGAGGCAATCTGGGTGGAGACACATGCTGGTAGATGGGAATCTGCAGTGTGGTTGGGTGGTCTCTCTTCGGGGGTGCGGTTGGGTGGTCTCTGAGCTGTGAAAAGTTGGAGCATTTTGGATTTTGGATTTTTAGATTAGGGTTGCTCAATAGTACCAGGAAAGGTACACCTGAGATTGGAATCCAGGTGCCCTAGGTTTGCAGTGCACACACACACTCCATTATATTACTTTTTCTCAGGTAATTTTTGTATTTGCTGCATGTATAAAAATGTTACCCACGCCGTTTTTCTAAAAGAAAAAAAAATTCTATACTTTAATGTGCTAGATAGGAATCATGCATTTCCTACTAAGTTTACCCCTTTCCTTTCTAGAAGTTCTTGTGGAAAATATAAATGATATTAAAAATCTGCAAGGCAGGCTTGCTTTTTAGGAGGTGGTTGTACATGTGGAGTGGCTTGAAGGTCACAAAGGCATTTCAATGTTAGCATTGGTTTAGATGAGTCGGGTGGTCTTATATAAGTTACTCACTTCATGAGTCTCCATGTAAAAAATGATTTCAGCATTAAAGTTCCTTGATGCTAACACAAAACAGTGGGAAAGAAAGAGTTTTAAATATTTCTGGCAGAGTGCAGAATCTGGGCTGGTTCCTTTTAGGATGACCAAGTCTTAGAACTTTGCTGGAAGGTGTGGAACTAGGAAAAGCAGGGGCAGAAGGGACTCCCAAAGAAATATAACCTTCAGATAAGATCCAGCTTGTATTCTTGTAATTTTTTCCTACCTTTCTTACTGGCATGTCATTTTCATAGAATTATGTTTTCCCCCCAGATTATAAATTACTACTGTTTGGAATTTTATCACTGTTTCCTGTTAGCACAAGCATAATCATCACTAGCAGAAGGAATAAAGGTTAAGAGGGGTTTGCATTTTCTTCAGTTCTTAGTTTCGTTGTGAATCAAATTTAACTTAAACCCAACACCTTGACATCGCCTCAAGTTTTACCAGTGATCGTTATGCTTCATGGCATACTATTGGAGTGGTTCTGACTTTTAAATCAGGTTGTCATTCCCATTCTAAATTGAATATTTGATCTGTATGATTTCCCTTTGGTCTCTCATTGTTGATTGTGACATGCTACTGTACAGAAAGGATATGAGAATCTAATACATCATTTTCATGGAAAAGGACATGTTTTGTTGTGTGGCCTTGGGCCTTCTGGTTTTCAGTAGTAGAAATTTTTGAAGTATATATTGTTGGATTGCCAGTTAGGTTGTGTAAAAAGAAAATCTGAGATCAACTAAATTTTACATGGTTTACTTGAGTAAGAGACAAGTTTCAGAGCTGGGCACCATTCTAGAACAAAGATGTTTCAGAATGCTATACCTCACCATGTGTATGGATTATATTTATAGCCAGAGAAAAAGAAGGTGACATACAGAAGTAGCCTGATTGGCTACAGCTCGCATTTGTCTTATAAGGGTGGGGTCTGATCCATCAGCAGCCTGTGACTGGGAGAGAAGCTTACTTGCTGTGATTGGCTGAGACTCAGTTGCTTGGTTACTAAGACATGCACTTAGATTAGGGCACAATTTGTTTACACATCAAGCCAGGTGATAGTTCACTATGTAGAGAGGTCACTTTGGGCCAAATTTTATTACCCACGTACAGAGACAGTTTTCAGTTTAACAGTTTAACATTTGTAATTAAACTTGTTTTCACTGCTGATTTAATAGACTTAAACTCTGTGCTCACTTTAGAAGGTGTAAGATATTAGATCATGAAAGAGATGGAGTAGGGAATATAGGTCTTAATATATGCGATGAAGAGGGTATTTCATTTTGTAAATCAACACAACTAAAAGTTGAAGAAATTTGCCCTCATGTTTGGTACTGTGATACAAATTAGAGAAAAGAAAAAAGGCTCTCTTTTGTTTATAATTCTTTCCCCTTCCCTTCCTGTTGCTGGGAACTGAACCCACATCCCTTGCCCTTTTTATATTTTCATTTTGAGACAGGGTCTTGCTAAGTTTCAAAGGCTGGCTTCAAAACTGGAAATTCTCCTGCCTCAGCCTCCAGAGTCAATGGAATTACAGGCATGCAATACTGCACCTGGTTATAATTCCCTTTTTCCCTCCTTGAGTAGGCTCTGTCTTACATGTCAAGAGATCAGCAGCCAAACTTTTGATTACTATGTTTCAGCTCTAGAACTGCTGATAACAACTTCATATGTTCCAGAGTAGATCAAGGTGGCTATGTTCGCCATGCATACATTTTTCAAGTGGCTGTGCCTCAAGTGTGGAGAACGTAGTTTTTCTCTAAATCTTCACTTTTGTTTGATGACAGCACTTTAGTATATTTCATTGAAATTCTGTTTGACTTCCAGACTTCCAGATTACCTCTAAAACTCATTGAGACTGTGTACTGAAGGGTTAAACAGAGATTTCAAAAAATACAGCCTAGGAAGAGAGGAGTAAAAGGTTAAAACTTGTAAGACCAGAGCCCAAGGACAGAAGGACAGGATGATGCAGTGGTCCACTGCCATTTCTGGGGCAGGGCTAGTGAAGGAAAGGAGTCCAGATGAGCTTTCAGTGAGTGCTAAGTCTTGTTTTTTTCTTGAGCAATTCATCATCTGTAAAAGCATAGGAGAAGTCCTCATTTAGAGCAGTATCCACGCTCCAGTCAAGATACTGCTTTCTGGTAGGACAAGGGACCAAAGACCAGCATTAACCTCTTCTTTTTCATCATGAGAAGGTGTCCTCTTTAGAAACTCAGAATCTCTTTCCCACACCAGCTCTTCTCCCTTATCGATGATTCTTGGTTTGTAGCTTTCACTTTTAGTTTCTCCATATTCATCGGGCCCCTTTTCTGGTCCTGATTCTAGGCTGGGCTCAGCTTTTCTTTAGAGGCATCTTGCAGTGCCACAGGGGGAAGCAGACAGGGATGCAGCCCATCTCAAAGTGCCAAGTGTTACAGTAGACACACACACACACACACACACACACACACACACACACACACACACACCCGCCACTGGGAGCTAGGGCTGTAGGAGGAGGAGCTGATTACCTGGGAAGGTCGGAACTCCTTCAGCTTTTTATTCATGTAGTGTGAAATTTGCAGGCTAGGGAAGCAAATTTATATGTTGTGTCAACCTATACCTTGCAGTGTATGCTAATCTAGGATCTGGACACTTGCTCAGCACGTCTGTAATTGCCCTGAATGTAGAAGCTTCTCAGTGTCATCTGAGGGAAATGTTAGGAGAACATTTAGACACAGGGTCAAAAAATCACAGAAACCAATTTGCTAACAAAGGCTATGATGCCTCCTCCTCCTCCTCCTCCTCCTCCTCCTCTTCCTCCTCCTCCTCTTCCTCCTCTTCCTCCTCCTCCTTCTTCTCCTCCTCCTCCTCCTCCTCCTCCATAGCAATCCTCCTCCATAGCAATAGGGGATCATTTCTTTGCATCATTTCTGTTTCTGAGCTGGGTGATGGAAGATGTGGATCTTACTCAGGATGTGAAACCTGCTGGTAAGGTGGCACAATCTGCTTAGGTAAGGTTTGCTCAGGTGTACTTGAAAAGCTTGGGGAAATGAGGAAGTGCTAAATAAAGTGGAGGACGTTGTGGTATAGAGATACTGATTGCTGAAAAGGAATCAGAGGCCCAGTTTTCCTCTTGAATGCAGCAAAGTGAGTCCATGCTTCCTTGTTCTTTTAACTTTTATTCCATCCAAGGCATCATCCTATTGGATGGTGCTGCCCGCGCTTAGGGAGGGTCTTCACTTCAGTTGGGTGTCCCACGTGCCAATCATTCCTAGACATACCCTCATTGACATACCCAGAAGCCTCTTAATCATCGCCATCTCTTAATACAATCAAGTTGATAATTCAAATTAACCATCACCTTATGGAATTCCAAGACCTTACGGAATCTAGGAAGCGTGGTAACAGCTGCTCACAGCACAACCTCAAGTGAGTGGAAATAAGGAGCCTGGCTTAACTGAAGTTTTTTATGTATGAAGAGTAAGCCCTTTTGTTAAGACTAAGCTCTTTTATTAAAAAGCAAAAAGAGTAACCTCTGCTGCCCATTTTTCCCCCCTGTTCCTGTCCACCCATGAAAATATGTCTTTAATATAATGTTGGGTGGAGATGCCCTTGAGCTTTCCTGGTTTATCTATTGTTTTGAGGATTTCCTAGCTTTATTTGGCTTTGGTGTTTGTCCTTACCATAAGACGTGAGGATGTAGCTCTAGGAGATTTATTTTCTGTAAGCTTAAACAACCAAATAAACATTGATTATGTATTTATTTGCTGTGTGAGGGTTCTGGTTAGTGAAATTAAAGCACCCCACTACTGTAGTGTAAGCTGTTTTTAGTGTACATGATGAACAAGCTGTGTATCTTACAACACTGTTTTGCCATGAAGAGGAAAGAAAATAGACAAGAAACCGCAAACCACTCCTTAATAATGCTGTCAGAGTTGTCAGAGGGGGCTATAAACTGACTATCACGGAAAGCTATTCAGATTCCACTCAGAATCTGTATCAGTGGTGCATATATAGTGATGGGTACAAAAAACCCATTTTTATGATATTCCTGAGCTCTTTCTTCCTGTAGCAGTAAGAACTCCATGAAAGGTTATAAGTTATAATGTATCACTTTTTCAACTTGCTGACTTATATTTCCACCATTGGAAGTAACTTGTATTAATATATCTATATAACACATGATCACACAGCTTTGAAAATAAGAAATTTATGTTCTCATTCCTTAGATTACATCAATAAAGGTGAAATTAGGCCTGTCAGAATAGTTAGAACAGTCATTTATCACACTATTAGCTGGTCAACTCAGAATTTACCTTTATTAATTTTGACTTCACTAATTCTAAATTTTGTGACTACTTGGGTAAAAGCTAGACTAGGTTTACTTTTGTGAAATTTATGAACTAGCTTGTTACATTATACAGTTGTGTAAGTGGAAATAATCAGTGACTATTTCAGGTATCATTTCTTTGGAAGTTCCTGTACACTTGAAAATAATGATAAACTGTTTAAAAGTCAATTAACAAAATCCTGGAAATGGTTTGTATTAATTCCAACCTTCGTTGTAGCAGGACCAAGGAATGGGCTTCTGACAGCCAGTCATGAGGATCTTTCCTGAGATTTGTTTATGAGCTGATCTGGAACATACCAGAAATGATGATCCCTTGGAAAAAATTGATGCAGACAGTGAAGAAACTGATCCCATTTCCTAAATTTTTAAATAACCACCAAAGTCTATTTAATTTCTGATACAGCTGTGATATTCTCACCCTACCATCTCCAAACTATAATGCTGTTATACAGTTTACTAGTACTAAGTAATATAGCTGTAGGATGATTACAATGGCTTTGTCTTGGACACTTGCATGATACTTTAGCAGTATATGTGAGTCTCTTATTAACCCATAATTATATGAGTTAATCTATGAGTAAATGACTGTTTTCATCCTTAAAAGCATTGTCAAACTCTAATACCATTTCTTTCTATTCATCAACTACAGGTTACATGGCTATTATTATTATTATTATTATTATTATTGGTACCAGGAATTGAACCCAGGTGCATTTAACTACTGAGCCACATCCCCACTCCTTTTTATTTTGAGACAAGGTCTCCCTAAGTTGCTTAGGTCCTTGCTTAGGTGCTGAGGCTGGCTTGTGATTCTCCTGCCTCAGCCTCCTGAGCCACTGGGATTACAGGCATGTGCCACCATACCTAGTTATTATTTTTACTATTAGTTGTATATTAAGAGTCTTGTACTTGAAGTAATTTTACCCACATTTCAGATTACATTGGCTTTTCGTACTTTGGACTATGATAGGAATTAAAAATTTATAATATTATTTCTTGGGACAATGCATTCTATAATTGGTTGTGGTTTATAAACTTTAAGTAGAAGAGGACCTCTGTATATATTTGATTTGTAAGACTGTGTTCATCAGCATTCTATCACTCTAACAGACTACCTGAAAAAATTAACCTAGAAGGAGGGGAGATTTCTGTTGGCTCACAGTTTCAGCTTGTTGCTTTGGGCCTGTGATGACACAGATCAGCAGGGAGAAAGTGTGTGGTGCAGGAGCTGCTCACCTCCAGGGGAGCAGAGAGGGGAAGAGAGAAGGAGAGGGAGACACTCAGACAGACAAACAGACATGCATAGAGGGGCCAGGGCCCAGTATTCCCTTCAATGGCCACCCTTCCACCTCAACTGACCTAACTTCCTACCGCTGGATCCCACTTCCTAAAGCTTCCACCACCTCTCAATCATGCCACAGGCTGGTGATCAAGCATTTAGTACATGGGCCTTTGGGAGACACTCACTGAAACCATAACAAAGACTGAGAATAAAATATATTTTAGTAATACAACCTCTTCATATTTAGAACTTTCTTTGAATGATTCTTATAGCCTTTCATCTTTATCTTTCAAAGTTATAGTTATGAATATACATAACAGTATGCTAAGTATTTCGTTGTTACTATATTGAATGTGGAAATGCTAATTAATAGAATCCTGTTTATTGATTACACGATATTCTTAAAAATATGAAAAGTGTACTTTTTTTTTAAAAAAAGAGGAATTTCTTTTCTTGGTTTTGTAAGCCCTTATCCATGGAATTTACTGAATGTAAAAATGTTCTTGCATGAAATCTTGAATCTGTGATTCCATCCTGAAGGATACACTTAAGAAACCTAGAAATCATGCAGATAACTGACTACAGTGGCTTACCTGAGGTCTGCCTAAAATAATTATGTGCTTTTAATTTCTTTGATTTTCTAATCTGTTTTAACTGATATGAGAACACAGTGAGGATTATTCTGGTGGGTGGACACCATTCCTTCTGGATATTGGAGGGTGCCATTCAAGAATGGTCTTGAATAGTCTTCATGCTTCAAGGTCAGATCTGCTGCTCAGGGTATGCCCAGAATTTATCCACTTTTTTTGCCTCTTCAAAAAATTAGTGTCTTTATCTTTGTCTCTTTATCTATTGTGAAATATCTTCAGGGAATAAGAATTCTTTGTCTTCTTCTTGGCCACGCTTTGGAAGGCTTGCCATTTTTTTTTTTTTTTAGTGCCTTTGATAGGCATCTCCTGTTCTGTTTTTAAATCTTACTAAACTTGAAAAAAGGTTTTGAACCTTGAAAGGCATGTATCCTGATCTGCTTTCAGTACTAAGGCCAGTGAGTAAAATTATACTAATTACTTTTATCTCTTAGTCACTTTAGTTTTGGTATGAGAACATTTTGGTGTTTGTGAGCAGGCTTTTGTGCCAGAAAAATAACATAAAACCATTGCTCAGAAAAATAGTGCCATTAGGAGCCATCAGCAGCACATAATAATGGCAATTAATGACAATCAGAGGCCAACTTACTGCTGGCTATATCTGACATTTTTTTTTAAAGGAGCGAAACATATGAAGTTTATTTTATTATTATTTTTTTCTACTTTGTGTAAGTATTTTTACATCTGCTTGTGATTATTCTGCCTTGTAACTACCACCTCAGGCCCAGTTTCTTTTTTAGGGGGAAAAATGAATTCCTTATGTAATAAGTTATAGTTTGGAAAATTTCTCTGACAGACCATGAGCTCTTCTTATGAAACATTCAATACAAGAAAAAAAAGTGCAGCTATAATTCACTACAGAAATATGGGTTTATAATAGAAAGACTGTGGGCCTTATGTTAGTTACTTTTGTAAGGATGAAAAATGTAATAATTTAATATGAGGTGTAACAGTATGAAAACCAACCAACCAACCAACCAAAACCCCATCACTGGATACACCGTAACTGGTTTCACATCAGAATGGCACCAAGCAGAGTCATTTGGAAAGACCTGTTTCTCATGACTTATGTATTCACATAGACTCTAAAGGAAGTTACAGATAGATTCCTGAAAAGGTGTACTCACTTTGTATGCACTTAAATCACAAGTGTGTTTTACAATTTCTAAATATTAGGTAGAAAGGCAAAGACTGTGTCAGAGACTTGAAATAGCCTCTTTAACACTGATAACCAGAAGACTTCTTGCAGAATGTGGTTTTTAAAATTAGAAGCTGCGTATGTTGCAACCTAAGAAGCAAACCCTAGAGCTGTTGCTAGGGTAAGTGTACCGCTTTGTGCCAATAGCTGAGTCAATAAACAAGATAAACCCACATCAATTGATGACTCTGGTGCTCGTAACTTATTGACCATCTGCTTATAATTATTTTTTTAATCCTGTGTTTTCTCACCCTACAATATCTGTGTATCTGACACTTAGGAATTCAGATCTGCTATAATGAGATTAGTGAGTGCTCTTTGTGATTCTGCTGTTTGCTTTTCAGTGAAAGTTAAAAAAAAAAAACATCAAGTCCTTGGAATCAATGATAAGACAGAACACTTTCACATAGTCACGTTCGGAGATTTGTGTGTAAGCTGCGAGTGTCACTTCCCACATTCTCCAGTGTTACTTATTTTTCAGAAGCAGGTCTCTTTATTTTAATATGAAGTCTTCTCCCTGTGTGTTTCATTCTGTTGAGATCTTCAGAGGTCTATAGATTTTTTTTTTTTGTATTTTCCACAAATGAAAATGTCCGTGAATGGTTGATATTTGGGGGGGTTCCTTTCTGGGTTTTGAAAGGGCATTGAGGATGGCCTTGACAACATTTAGGTGACTGTGCTAGTGGCGCACACAGTATGCACACTCTCTCCTGGGACACTGGGCTTTGGGATTGTTTTTATAGATGCTGTGGGAGTAATGATTCCACTCTTTACCACGTCACAGGAGTGTTGAAAGAATAAGTAAGATGATGTATGTGAACATGCTTGGAGTTCTTTGGGAGAAAGCTATTTAACTCAGGTAGGTAATTAGTTTCATCATCATTTTTATTTGTGCTTCTTCTAAAAATTGCTCAGGGAAGCTCCACAGTGAGACAGTGTTTTGGTTGTACAAACAGAACCTCCAGGGCCAAAGGACAGGTAAGTGGTGCTGTTTTCCTAGGAGTGTAACTTCAGGGCTCTGTAGGGAGTTTAAAATGACATCTCAAATTGAACTTCTCTCCAGACGTTCTGTCCCCTCCAGCTGAAGCTCAGCCACTTGCTCTCTGAGGAACTCTTTAAGAGCCCACTCCTTCTCCCATATGATTAGGTATCCGGGATAGTTTTGCTGTGGCTCTCATGAAGCAAATGAGTGGACAGTCATTCTGTCTGTTTAAGAGAAGGGGTATTTGGACTCAGCTGTGGTTGTACCAGTCTCCTAGAAGATGGAAAGGAACACATTTAGGAGACCTGGAGAGGGGAAAAGAAAAGAACATCACGGATGTGGTTTGGATAGCGTCTCCTCAACCCAGGCTGAAATTTTGTTTGCCATGGTGAAGGTATTAAGAAGTGTGATTATTAAGAGACCCATGAAGAGTTTACCCTCATGAATGGATTCACGTCATTATCAAGATAGTGGGCTTCTATAAAAGGAGTTTGGCCTTTCTGTCTGTCTGTCAGTCAGTATCTCTTTCTTTTCTTGCCTCTGCCTCTGCCCTGGGATGATATAGATGAAGCCCTGGCCAGATAACAGCACGATGGTTTTGGAATTCCTAGACTCCAGGACCTTAAGTAAAATAAATCTGTTCTTCATAAATTATCCTGTCTCAGGTGTTGTAGTTACCCCTTTTTCTGACATTCATTTCAAGATCCCCAGAGAATGTCTGAAACCACAGATAGTACCAAAGCCTGTATTTACTATGTTTTTTTCCTTATATATATGCATTTCTATAACAAAGTTGAATTTACAAATAAGGACTGGTAAGATGTTAATCGTAACAATAAAATAGGATGGTTATAACAATACACTATAACAAAAGGACTCTTGGAACATCTTATCGTACTGTAATTGTCCTTCTTGTGATGATGTGTGATAATGTGTTGCCTACATGTTTAAATGAAGTGAGATGAATGATGTAAACCTCATGATGTTGCATTAAGCTACTATGAGCCTTCTTTCTTGTACACAAGTTCTGCAATACTGCAATAGTTGATCTGATAACTGGGATGTCTATTAAGTGACTAATGAGTGGGTAGCATATACAGTGTGGATACACTGGACAAAGAAATGATTCATGTCCCAGGCAAGAGAGAATGATAAAGCGAGAGATTTCATCATACTTCTCATAACAATGCACAATGTAAAACTTAACATATTATTATTTCTGGAATTTTTCATTTAATATTTTCAGAACACAGTTGATTGAAACTGTAGAAAGTGAAAGCATGGATGAGCAGAGGATCCTGTCTTCTGTTATAGCAGCAGAAAATGGACTAAGACAATGTGCCCAGCCCACATTTGGAGCTGCATTTGGGATGTTTTCTTATCAGTGACATTGTGGAAAAGGCTCCATGCCTTGGTAAAATGATCCCTCTTAAAGTCAGTTTTCTTTGGATATGCTGGAGTATTCTAAGCCTCCCTGAAGTCAAAACTGAATTTTAAAAAAAAGTCTTTTGGTATTTACTGCTTCTCAGAGAAGGCAGACAGTCATGTGGTCAGAGCTTAGACTTATAGAATAATTTTTAAGCTGCTTCACTCTTTGGTTGACTCCTACAAAGCTCAGAGTGTCTTAGGAGTACTAAAGATAATTAATGAACTTTGTTGACTATTTAAAAAGTATTTTTAGCTGTTGTATAGAATTCTTTCTGATAGTATTGTTCTTGATTTGTAGAACTGTTCATATATATATATATGCAGAAATATGTCTATCTCTATATAACATAATTTTACAGTTAAAATTAAATTTGCATGTCTTGGGATATCATTGGTTTCTGTACTTTCTCAAGAGTAGAGTCAGATAATTTTGAATAGCTCCTATTCTTCACTTTCCTCAGACTTAGTGGCTCTATGTTGCCCCTCTCACTGGCCAACATTCTACCCTAAGTGGTCACCAGCAAAGCCTATGACTAGGGGCTAGAGGTGACTGGCATTTGTGGAGAAACTGAGCACCAATTCTTCTAATTTTTACTCTCTTAAACAACAAGGTGACTCCTTCCCTTTTTTCTCTCTCTTCCTCCCCACTTCTTCTAGGCTTCAGTCTTATGTAGTTGTGAATACCATGTCCAAGGTTTTAGAGGATGGGGCAGATGGAAAGAGGCCATAATGGTTCTGTTTTCTCCTCCTTCTTGAGAACACTGTCCCAGAGGCAGAATGACTTTTTGTAGACAACTGTGCACTGGTCCCAGGCCAAGGCTCCCTTTGGAGGAAACAGCCTGTGTCAGCATACGATGGGGCTCTGGTACCTGGGGGGGCTCTCAGTCCTCTGAGCAGGTGTCAGAGGCTTGTCCATCTCCTGCAGCCCTTTGACCCACCCCGCCATGCCTCAGTGGTTGGTGCCCTGTTTGCAAAGCCCTCTGAGAAATTTTGTGTTGGGTTGTGTTTCATCAAAAGAGGGATAAACAGCCGTGTGAACTTAAAACCTGGCTCTTGAGAAGCATGGAGTTTTGCTAATTTTAGTCTTACATGAACACCTTAGATACTGTTGACGCAGAGGCCTGACTTTAGCTGAGGAGCATTTTGGCAGGGTTCACCTTGAACCCCACAAGTTCCCCAAGAGGTATAGATCTCTTGATGACCCATTTTCTGTTTCTTGGGGACTCCTGAACCCTGTCTCTGACACACACGGTTCTTTGACAGAGGCTATTACCCATCGCTTGAACTTGAAGGGGAGACTCCCAGGTGGGCTGGTGCATTACCCGCATCTTGGCAAGGCCCCAAGCTCTTGGCAGCCTCCCAGGCGTCCTGTGGAGGCTGTGCGTGACGCCTTCCCCAGTGAGCAGCAGGCCTGGGAAGCCTGGGCTTAGTTTCCTTTGGGGAAAATGCCAGTTTTGGCTCCACAACTGAGTTGGCTGTGACCAGTAAAAGGGATAACTAGTAGACTTCTTGGTATTCTTTGTTTATAGTATTAATAATCAGAAATAAAGCAATACCAGAAAGAGATTTTTAAAAATCAAAGTAGTCAGTCATGTTACACTTGGATGGGGGGAGAGGCTGCCAACACCAAGTGATTTGAAAGATGCTGAAAAGGCCCACTTGTTTGTGATTGTCAATGTGCAGTCAGGGACCCAGAACCTCCTGTTCTGTCTACCTACCTGCCCTGTTGTCTGAGCCAGGTCACATTGTCACTGGGTCCCCTTGCTTTCTTGTCTGCAGAATGAGTGGCGTGGACCAGGTATTGCTGGGGAGATAATGTAAACCAGTGAAATGGGCTTCCTGGACCTTCTCTTCTACTGTTTCTTGGGACATGTGTCCTTCTGAGTTCCACTGTGACATGGGAATTGAGAAATATATTTCTAGTTTGAGAAAACTTGACAGTAATGTACGCACCATGGTACATAGTCATTGGCTGTTAGCTTTTTTGCTGGGGAGGAACACAGAGCATATATTGGGGAAGGTCTTGGAGAATATAGGCCACTATTTAGCTTCAGCCTTCACTGCCGTTCAGGAAAAAAAAAAAAGTTCCATGTTATGATATCTGTACAACTTCTCCAATTTTGTAAACACAGTTTTGAGGACCCAAAAAACAAATGAACAAAAACAAACCAACAAAAAAACCCACTTACATGTGGTAAGCCGACCAGTTTTCTGTCTTTGGGTCAAAACCATCTCTGTGTTCTCTTTGAGTTCAAAGTTTTGTGAGTTTCTGATTCTTGTAACCTCCTGATCTAGAACCTCCTACTCAAAAGTGTGGTCCGTGGACCATCACATCAGCATCTTCTGTGAGCTTTAGAGAATGAAATATCTTTCA
The DNA here is from genome assembly GCF_052094955.1 of Ictidomys tridecemlineatus. Lineage (NCBI taxonomy): Eukaryota > Metazoa > Chordata > Mammalia > Rodentia > Sciuridae > Ictidomys > Ictidomys tridecemlineatus. The sequence goes on from NC_135490.1 coordinate 33,225,685, forward strand.
GACTCCTGATTGGACCTGAACAATGTGCATTTTAACAAGATCCCACACATTTCAGAAAAGATTCTGCTAAAATTTTTTAGAATAAGGGACAACTTAAATACCTGCTGCTGTGTTAGTGTGAATCCATTCTTCAGATTAAAAAAAAATCACTGAACAAAAGGACGAACGAGTCAGAATACATGAAGACTAATTGTGATGAAGGCAGAAAATCAAGTCTGTGACTTTTGTTGCAATACTCTTTTCCGTTCTCTGCATTGCTGGGCAGGAGGCCTGGAGGCTTTGAGCCTCTGCCTGAGGATAAAGGGTCATTAAGTTATTAAGAATTTTAAGCACCTACCAGATGTCACACTTTCACATAATTTTTCTGAAGCCCTGATGGCGGTATTTTGAATTATCACTCGAATTTTTTTAGAATAAAAAAACAATTTGCAGAAAGCTTAAGTAACACTCCAAGGCCACTTGCTCAGAGGGAAAGAACTGTGATTTGCATCCAGGAGAGCTGAATCCTGGAAGAGTTGTTCAGTACAAACTTCCTTTGCCAAACTTTGCCAGGGTTTGGCCTTGCTGGGGACATTTTTTTTTTCTTTTTTTTTAGATTCAGTGAACCTGCCTGGTAAAGGTGCCATTTGTAAAGTTTCCAAGAATGAGAATGACTAAAACGCAGGCCTGAGACAGCTGTTTCAAGTCTGTGGTTTTATTTTTTGATTGTTTGGGGGAATAGCTATTTCTTAGGTCTTCAGTAGTGGGGGTTTGCCCACTAAGAAGTGAGAGCAGCCACAAAATCAGAAATATTTGTCACTTCATAAGGACCAATTATCCTGTTTTAACAGTTGTTTCTGCATTTAATCCAGGAAGTTGGTTCCTGATTTTGATTTTGAATTAGAATTGCAGACAATAGTAAATTGGGAACATACAGGCCTCCGCAGTGTTGAAGGGAAAGGGAATGAGTGTGAATTTAAAAAGCATGCTTCATTGTGCACCTTTGAGCAAAAATTTTCCTCAGTAACGACCTGTTCAGTTTCGTATTTAACATTTCAAAGGATTTTGAAGGACTCTGCCTTCTCAAAAGTTGCCAAAGATTTTAGCTATTGTCATCATTAGGCTTTCAAAGCAGAAACTTTGGGGCTACTTGAATGCCAATGATTTTAATCCTAACCTTTGTATTGAGATTAGGAGCACAAAGGCCAGCACTAGGGGGGTAAGCTGTTTCTCTGTTTTGTTTTTCTTTTCCCAAAGAATTACAGTGAAAGCTTTCTTCTCGGAAATTGTTCTTTACTCATTGGTAGATGTGTGTGTGTGTGTGTGTGTGTGTGTGTGTGTAGGATGATGAAATCTGCACAATGGTGTCTGTCATTTAAAAAAAAAAAAGATATCTGCAGCAGCAAAAGGACTTGGCTCTATACATCAACTTCGTGTGCTCACAGTCTGTTTCCAAAACAGATAAAGGGCCATGAAACTCTCCCAAGTTATAGGTGCCATTATTTGAATGTTGAAAGGGAAGACCTGTGTGTGGGGTGGAGGGGTTGGTGTATATTAGCTACCCTATAATGACCTCAGGAAGCTTCCTGCCATCCATCCTGTGCCAAGGGACCTCCTGGGGTCGCACTCTGTCATTCTTCCCCACCCCCATGGACCCTGTGCACCACTACTCACATGCCTTCCTACTCTCAGACAATGTATTGAATGTGGATTTTTTTTTTTTGCCCCCAACAGAACAAAAACTCCCCAGAAGCTCCCAGGGGCACTATGGTAGCATCACCGTGGAGGAAACCACAGAATTCCTCAGTGGGTGGCTTCTCAAGTACTTGCACATCGGCCTGAGTTCAGAATGTATGGGGACAGGGGCAGATGGTTACTACCGCCGTCCCTTGATGTCCACAGGGGAGTGGTTCCACAAACCCACGGATACCAAAATGTGAGGATGTTCAAATCACTTATGTAAAATAACAGTGCCAGGTGGGGTGGCACACACCTGTTATCCCAGCATCTTGGGAGACTGGAGGCAGGAAGCCAATGATTTTGAGACCAGCCTCAGCAACCTAGCAAGACACTTTCTTAATATTAGAAAATTTAAAAAAGGCTGGGTAGGTAGCTTAGTGGTAGAGCATCCTTGGGTTCAATCTCCAGGACTCGGGTGGCAAGGCTGGGGGAGACTTGTAAAATGACAAAAATGTTTTTGCAGATAACCTACACACATTCTCCGTTTATTTTATTTTTTGGTACCAGGGATTGAACTCAGAGGCACTTAACCAGTTTACCACATCCTCAGCAACCCCCTTTTTTCCCCTGTATTTTATTTAGAGACAGGACCTCACTAAGTTGTTGAGGCTGGCTTTGAACTTATGATCTTCCTGCTTCAGCCTCCTGAGCCACTGGGATTACAGGGGAACACTACCACACCTAGCTCCTGTACACTTTAAATCATTTCTACATTCCTTATATTTCCTAATACAATGTAATTGCTGTGTAAATAGTGGTTATATTGTATTTTTAGGGAATAATGACAAAAAGAGTCTCTACATGTTTAAAGATGCAATTATTATTATGATTTGTTTTCCAGCATGTCTTCAATCTGCAATTGAATATTTTTGATCTGAGATTGGGAACCCGCTGATACAGAGTATTGACTGTAATTTTCTCCTCTAATGTCAGCTAAGGTTAGTGAGCCTTGTGCAGCCACAAGTTAAGGTGAGATACACCTTGACTACAGCCTCCGTCACTGCGAGGTTAACTCCCTTGGGTCGTGCGCCTCCTTTCGACATTTCTCAATGGGCCATTGCATATGTCATCTTCCAGGAGAAATCTGGAGTGTAGTTTCAGAAGTCCCAAGTGGTGTAGTTGATGTGCTGCTGACTAGTTGAGGGAAAGACTGGTGCAAACCATATGTCCGGCTTCAGAGGATGCTTGTGGGATGGGAATAGAATGGGGGAAAAAGTGAAGAAGAATGACGGATCTTGAGATGAATGGAGAGGCGTGGAAATGAGGGCTATGGAAAAGTGACAGAAGGACACAGTGCAAATAGCACTGAATGGAAAGTCAGAGGCCTAGGTCCTAGACCACTTTGTGCTGCTCACTAGCTTTATAGCCTTGGAAATGTCATTCTGTGCCTCAGTTTCTTTAGCTGTGCAGTATGAGTGTTAGCGACTTGAGAGGCTGGAGACAGGAGGATCACAATTTTGAGGCAGCCTCAGCAACCTTAGTGAGACACTTTCTTAATATTAGAAAATAAAAAAAGGTTCAGTATGTAGCTTAATAGTAGGAGAGTAGGGGACAAGGATTTAAAAATATTCTTTTTTTTTTAAAGTTATTAGACTATTTGGTTCTAATCTAAAAAACCTAACAATGAGCCTACCAACCAATCCAACCAGCCAAAGATGTTCTAGTGGAAAATAAAAACACGGTGCTAATTTTTCAGAGCAATGGAATGATATTGTTAGAATTTTACAAAGAGAATGTCACAGCCAGATCAAGGACAAAGATAATGTTTTCATCTACATGAAATACATTCATAAAAACTGTATTTGGACATCAGGAAAATGGAAGAGATGCATTAAAATATTTAGGTTAGAATTAACTTGGGGGCTGTCTGATAAAATGAGAGATAGGGAGTGAAAGATCATCCAGAAAAGATTGTGGGAGAATGGGATTTGACAATTCTCGGTTATTATCCTCTCCTTTTAAAATGTGAACAACCAACATAACATAACGTTTTAGCGTCTTGTTAAGACAGATAAAGAACATTATGGGATAGTAGTTACAGCTATTTGGTTCAGGATAGGATTTAGTGATTGTTTTCACTTGTGTATACGAGCTTTTAGAGATTTGTTTTTCAAGGAATACCTGTTATTGTTGGAGATTCAAAATTGAGACCACTGCTAGGTGCTGTGGTGGGTGCCTGTGATACCAGCAGCTTGGGAAGGTGAGGCAGGAGGATTGCAAGGCTGAGGCCAATCTCAGCAACTTAGTGAGATCCTGTCTCTTAAAAAAACAAAAGTGGGGGAGAAGCTGGGGATGTGGCTCAGTGGTGAGGTGCCTTTGGGTTCAGTTCTCAGTGTAAAAAAAAAAATCACTGGGTGTAACTGTCAACTGCTACCTCATTGGTTGGGTTCTTCATGCTTCAGGTACCAAGTGAAGGAGAGATGCTAGAAACAACTGCCAACTGTAATGAAGAAGATTGTAGGGTGACACGGGTCTCTGAGATCCTTTCTGCCTCCAGTGAGACTGAAGTAATAGTCTTTCCTGAGTTCCAACTACTGGTGAAGTTGCCCATAAACTCAGAGATTGTACATGAAAGAATGAAAAACCTTGGCATCAAAAGGGCAAGAAAGGCTGGGCACGGTGATGCTCCACTGTAATCCCAGCAGCTGGGGAGGCTGAGGCAAGAGGATCATGAGTTCAAAGCCAACCTCAGCAAAAGCGAGGCACTAAGCAACTCAGTGAGCCCCTGTCTCTAAATAAAATACAAAACAGGGCTGGGGAGGTGGCTCAGGGGGTCAAGTGCCCCTGAGTTCAATCCCAGGTACCCCCCTCCCACTGCAAAAAAAAAAAATGGCAAGAAAATTTTAGACCCAGTCATGGAAACCAAGAAAAGGTGGGGTCAGTGAATTGAAAGGATGTCTCTATGGCACATTTAAATGAAATAGACTCTTGAAAACTAAGTTCAGCATCTGTGAATATCTGGTGAACATGGGAAAACCTGTTAATAACATCGAAATCTCTATTTAAGGTGATGTTTAGGCAGAAGTGCACAGAAGCAGTCAATTTTCCTGTGCTTAGTTATGTTTTTCTCATCTCCACTCAAGCCTATTTCCTACTATGGTTTACATTTTTCATCTGATTAAATTCTCTTTGTGGTATATGAGCCATCATCCATACAGCCTCACAACACCGACAGCTAATGGAAAGAATTGTTATAGATACAGACAACTTTGGGCATTCTCCATTCTAGGGGTGAAACTTAATTTGAACCAACAACTTTAAAAATAACTTATTTCGACTGGTTTGAACTTGAGCTGACCTAGAACTGAATTAATTACATGTAATGAGGGTCCCATCTAAAGTGCCATTCTATAATACACTTTATGACCAAGGGGGCTATGTAAAAATGTACGGATAAGTGACAGCTATGAGGATTTCAGGTCTAATGGGCATAAACACAACTCGCTGTTCCGAAAAAATCACAGTGAAAACGTTTGTCTTAAACAGATTTCAGCCTGTTTGATTACTGTCATTATTATTAACAAGGACTTCCAAAATGGAATTGGGGAAACTGAATCCCTGACATGAAATGTCATTCCCTTGATTCCAGTTAGAGGCTTCTCTGTTTTTCTGTATGTAGAGTTTTCGGTTCATTGATTCTTGACTCAGAATACACATTGATCCTGATGGGTTCCTGAGTGCTGTGTTCCCACTTTTTAAAAGCAATTGTGAAAGAGAAAACAGGGCTTTCCCCAGACGTAGAACCGTTTCTCATTTCCAACTGAGTCAGTTAACCCTAGGATATTGTAAGAGTTCAATAAAAACTAATTTGGTTAAATTCTATCACTTTATCTGTCCTTATTCTGGAATATACCTCTGATTGCATGTGCAGGAACAAAGGCAAGACTGCTCGGGTCAGACACGTATCTTTCTTTCAATGTTTAAGTGCAGTGCTTAGTTTTTGTAGTCGAACAAATGCACTGTAGAATTTTAGCAGCTGTTAGACTTTACTATGCCTGGGTGCGCTTTAAACGGCTTGTCTGACATATTTTGCTTCTTATTTTTAAGTGGGCTTCATATTTCATGGAATCTTATCACTGGAGGAGACCTTGGAAAACTCCTGATCCAATGCCCATAGAGGTTAAGAGACATGCTCAAGTTCTCAAAGCTAACATGTGGCAAAACCAGGGCTGGAGCGCCAATGTCCTAACTATTGCTCCAGTGTTTTGGATACCTTATTTATGAATAAGATTTAGTAATATTCTTCATCTCTGTCCAGACTCCTAATTGAAAATTTTCTAGGAAATGCGTGTTATTATTGGAGAGTTAAAATTCAGATCATTTTATTTAGCTGTTGCTTTTTTCTTTCCATTATACTCACTTTCTAATTTACATAAAAGTAGAGAGAATAGACAGACAAACCAAATCAGCTTCAGTGAGTTTTCAGTTTATAGTTCATCCTCTTTCATCTGTATCTCTAGCTACTCCCCTCTCCTCTCAATTATTTTGAAGTGAACCCAGACTTAGTTTTGATTTATAAATATTTCAGTGTGTGTCTCTAAAAGATAGACACTTAAAAATAACCACAATACTATTAATCTGATAACCTAAATAAATTATCAGTAATTCTATTATATTATTAAATGTCCTAAAGTCATTCTTTTTGATCTATTATGAGTATTATATGGCCTTTTTATTTTCAAAAATGTTTTCCCTTTCAAAGGAGAAACAGACTCTGTCAAGAATGGTGAGTGTTTTAGGTCAATGGAAAGAGACAGATGTTGTTAAGGACTCTCAATATCACTATTAAAATGAAGCATGGCTTTATACTTGCTAAGGAACTTAATAGATAGTCACTTAATTTTGGAGTGTTCTAATTCTTTCTACCTAAACTAGTAAATTTTAATATGATGTTTTCCTAAGACAGTGCAGTTATTTCTTATGTATCTCCTTGTTGAAGTATCATCATCTTAAAGAAACTTGTCATTCCAGTAAGGGACAAGGTCAAGGTTACTATTGCTAACTGATCCTGAACCGATTATTCTTCGCCTGAGCAGGTGCACATGCCCTGTATTCCTGGAGTTCAGCTACCTGGTTTATACTTAGAAACATCTTCCACTCACTACGGGCTCTATCCCAGGGAAGCATTCTAGGGGACTTGGGTTGATTCCTTTGTGAGGCATGGTTGATAATGCATTTCCCATTTCTCCTACTTCTTTTCAATTTCTTTAGTGATGGAAGCCGAGAACTGGTTTTGAATGCACATCACATCCCATTAGTACTCTAAGATCGGCGTGGGATTTTGTCTTGCAGAGTAAAGGGGCCCAAACAAGGGCTTCATCGCTTGTCTGCTTCATGAGAAAGTGAGGCATTTAGTCAAGCTGGCTAGAATCAGAGAGAAAATGTGTCTTCCTGAAGGAAAAGTTTAGGGGGAGTTGGAGTGAAAATCGGAAATGGGATTTTTTGGGGAGCCACAGTCATGAAAGAAAACATCTCCATGAATGAGCTGGTGGGGAAGGATCGGGTGCAGATGGCAGGGTACCCAGGGGAGGGCAGGATATTTTATGTGCTCAGGGTACTGCCTTTCTCATCAGGACCCTGAATGTGGGCAGTGGGGGGACATGTGATCCGACAGTCATTCATCATCTGCTGGCCTAGTCAGACTGAGTTCCAGGGCAGAGTCCACACCAGTGTCCTGCAGTAACTGGGGGTCACGCACACACCTTTGTGATGAGCTTGCAGTGTTTTCTCCCACGGCCCCATCACATACCCCACCCCCACCCACCTTTGTCAGTTTGGAAAAAGTCCTCCTCCCTCACCTTTCAGAGTGTTGTTGTGTTTCACTCTTTTCTTTCTGCCCTTGGCTTTGGCTGGTCCAAGAGGAAAAGTATTTCAGGAGGTGGGTGGAAATGCCTTAAGTGGCTGATAAATCCTACCTGTAGTTGGAACAGCTGATTTGCAATTAGGAATGAAGACCCAGATGTCTAGAGGCCTGCATTTTTGTGGTCACCACTGCAGTCAGTCCGGGGCCTCCTTGCCATGCTGAGTTATGGTGATTCTAGCTCTGTGCAGGGAGACCAATGAGGATCCTGCATCTGAGGGCTCTGTGCTGGCCAGCTGCCTCACATCTGCTCTGTTAGTGGTGTTGAGGAAGGAAGAGGAAACGCCTCAGCTTCTGGAAGCTAAACAATGTGGACATTCAGCCTGATGGATGAGTCAAATTTCTGCATCTCCCTTGGCCGATGGACCATGTATCCTAGGATCTGTTCTTTAACTATGTTGCTGCTTGGCCTGTGGAGTTGTAGGAACTCCTCATTTAAAATGTTTGTGTTTTAAATTCATGGATTACAATTGGCTAGTACCAGATGCCTGAAACCAATAGAGAAATTTAACCCCCTTTCAACCATGTTTACACGGAAAAAAATGCTTTCAGAATTCTAGTGTCAACATGTCTCTTCTCAGCCCTTTGCCATCTGAAACTGCTGGCTAGAGAGAAGGAACCGTTTCCTAGCTCCAGCCTATCTGTCACCAGAGATTAGGGCCCAAGTGACAGGGCGGGCACAGAGGATTCTGGAAGGGAATAGGAACAGGGTGGAGAGGCAGGGATCCTATAGGGTGTGAAGGCTATTTGGCTTGTGATGGAGTTTCAGATGGTTGTCAGGTGGTGTAGACAGATGCAAGGTAAGTAGAGTTGTTGTCTTGGACCTAAGACATACTTTGTAAATTGAATGTTTCTATCTGGGGGACTTTTCAATAACACAGATTTTGAGAATGTGACTGCATGCCTGTGAGTCCACTGGGGGCCCTGCAGGATCAAGAGAAGGGGACAGAAAGCTAACATTTGTACTCACACGTGTAGCCCTTGGCTTTGCTAGGGCACTTCCCAGGTACAGAATGAAGAGAGAACCAGGCTAGAGTTAAGTAAGTATTATCAGGGTAAGATACATAGGAAAGGAGAATCAACAGCTGGGTCTTTTCCTTCTAACCATCTTTCTCTCAAATAACCAGTCACCCAGCCCTGCCCCAATCACTGACATCTCACAGTGAACACTGAACAAATGATCCTTAATATCTGCCCTCACCATCATCACCTCACATCTCCCCCAGCCACTACCTCCTACAAAAGGATCATGCTAAGTTCTTGAAGGGTATGTTCTCATTGAGATTCTTTTCCATGGCCGATCAACTCAGGGCCTGCCCTGCACAAGAGTGTCCTAACCAAGAGGACACCATTTATGTCAGGGACATCATGGATTGGTACAGTATAGTCATTGCCACGGTGGTTGGAGAGGTAAAGAAATGTGTCATTAGAAAGGCAACTTTCTTTTCTCCTAATTGTTACAAAGGTCTTGTATGAGCTAATGGAGGCCTTGAATCTACCCACCTTCCCCACTTGGTAATCAGGCATGTTCTACTAATGACTGATTGATGAACTAGTTGTTAGCAGGCACCCTGCTGAGCACTTTACATCCATGTTTATGTTTTTCTTTACACAACATTAGGAGACAGTTATTTTTTCCCATTTGACCTTGGAGGGAATAATGGCTTAGCAGAGATTTTGGACTTTGCCCAAGGTTTTGCATCTAATGAGTGTTGGATCTAGGATGTACGTCATGCTCCAAAGCTCATACCTCTGTTAACACTGTAGAATGGTAGCCAAATATCTGAGGCTTGTCTGAATCCTCCCATCCCATGGGAGAAAAATAAGGTATTGGAGTTGTCCTTTTTTTTTTTTTGTAATTCTTCTGAGAACTTCATTTTACAAAGGATGAACATTCAAGGCTCTAAGCAAGAATCTCCTTAGCTTCTGCCCTCCCATGAGTACTAGTCCAGGTTGAGTATCTCCAATAGAAATGCTTAGGACCAAAGTATTTTGGATTTCAGAATTTTGGGGGTGGGGTGGGAGGTGTACAGCTACTTGACTATTTACACATGTCATGAGATATCTTAGGGATGGGACCCAAGTCTAACACAAAATTAATTTATACTTTACATACATATTATATGCATAGCATATATAATATCTTTATATAATATTTTAAATAATTCTGTGAATGAAACAGATTTTCACAGTGTGGAATTTTCTATTTCTGTCCTCATGTTGGCACTAAAAAGATTTTGGATTTTGGAGGATGTTGAATCTGGGATTTTTGGATTAGGATGCTTACCCTGTAATAGTTCCCATTTATAGCATTTCCTCTTTCTTAGGCATTGTTTTAAGCCGTTCACATGTAGTGTCTTATTGAGCTTTAGGGCTCAGCCTTGAGCTCTGTTGCTATCCCATTTTACAGGTGAGGCTATTGAGACCCAGGGATGCTCACACGGCTGCATTTTACTTGGGCAGGCGGGGCCCACTGTCTTCCTAACATGCCACCTGGATCCCTGGGTATGAACCATGCTTCCAGTTCCCCCCTGGGCTTGAAGGAGAGGCCAGACTGCCAGCTTCCCAGGGCCTGCATGCATTCTCTTGCCTGTTCCTCGCTAATCCCATGGCTACTTCTTATTCTGACTTGCTTATTTCTGGGCCCTGGGGCTTGGCAAGCAAAAGCAGGAGGTTCACATGGCTTCACTGCAATGAGGCAGACTCTTGCTCCTGTTAATGAGCATTAAACACCTGAGTTCTGTCCTTCCCCTCCCTCTCCCCCCCGCTGCACTTTAGAAAGTGCCCAAACCACTCAAACCACACAGTCACGCTGGTGGCCACAAGCAGAGCTGATTTTCAGTTGGTCCTTGAGCTCACTGAGCTTTGTGTAAAGGAAGGGGGCGAATGGTCCCTTTTTCTGGACCCTAGAAAACAAGCTGCCTCCTTCCTGTGTAAGGGAGGAGCAGGTTTACCAAAGAGAAAGATTTGCTTTTATAAACTGTCAAAGAGATACTTGATGTGTTGTTGGGCTCTGTCTTGCCTGGTCAATTTCTTTCTTTCTTAATGAATCTGGCTTTGCTTTAGGAGTTCGAAAGATTTGAAGAATTGTCTTCAACCACACTGTTGTGGTTTGAATGTGACTTTTATCCTCCACAATTGTTGAAGTCTTAAACCTAAATAGCTCAGAATAGCATCTTATCTGGACACAGGGTCCTTGCAGGTGTAATTAGTTAAGATCAAATCATGCTGGAGTAGGGTGGGCCTTAATCCAATATGATTGTCATCTTTATAAAAGGGGAAATTTGGACACAGATATGCACATAGGGAGAATACCATGTGAAGACAAATATGATAAAGCAGAAGCCAAGGAAGATGAAAGATTACCAGCAACTTCTGGAAGCCAGGAGAGAGGCAGGGAACAGGCCTCAGAAGGAACCAACCCTACTGACCCTTGGATTTTGATCTCCATCTTACATTGTTGAAACCATTTGGTGGTTTTGGTTACAGCAGCCCTAGCAAACTAATACAAATACCTTAAATGAATAAACAATAAATACAAACACAGGGTTAACTAAAATTGATAGACTTGAGGCCTTTGCAAAGGTGGTCTTTCCTTTTTTCTAACATTGCAGCAACTTAGAGGACCTTCACTCTGACAGGATCCTGGCTGGGGACCTTCATTAGGAGCACCTGTCTCGCCCACCTGTCTCTTCTCCCTCCATGTCTCCTTTCCACTGGGCTGTTGGGCCTTTTCATAAACCCTAAATCCCAGAGACACTCTTCTTTCAGCTTCTAATTGCTCTGTTTTCCCACCTCTTCCTTTAAATCTTTCCACTTTGGTTAAAAAAAAGAGTGTGTGTGATGTATGTATGTATATGTTTGTATGTATGTATATGTGTATGTATGCATACACACACATATATACACACAATACACACATATATATATACACACACATACACATACACACACACATATATAGATACATACATATCTATCTTCTTTTCATAGTCTGGAAGTGAAGTTACTACCCCCTCTCTCACAGAAGAAAATCCACCCTAATTTTAGATTTTGTCCCCTCCCTTAGTCCCAACAGTGCCTTTGCTCTCTGCCTGCATTTGGATATCATTGTCTTAGGCCTCGCTGCCTTTGCCTGGCCTACTTCTGCCACGTGTTGCTCAAGTCAGAGCTGAGCAAGCCAGGGAAGCGGGGGACTGGAGTAGTCTGAGGCCGGAGGTGACAGTAAGCACGGGTGGGAACCCTAAAGGGGAGGCAGACTAATGTGAGAGACACACGCCAACACAACAGGAGTGGGACATCTGACCAAGAACCAGAGACAGGGGAGAAGAGAGATGTATGTAGGGGCAGGAAGTCAGATCAGACACCCTCTGGAAATTAGTCTCTGAGATTTTGGAATAAAACCGTGTCACCCCCACCCCTCAATCTCTGGGTTTGACCTGTCTCTCTCTTGTGGCTTTTGGGTTGTGCCTTATCTCATTTCTAGGATGTTTTCCCCTGCAGAGAGAGGTAGGGAGCAGCCAGCTGTCTGACTGGGAGGCTGTCTGGCTGGGAGGTGTGATCACATGGACATGCCCTGGTGAGCTGAGACTAGGTGTGGACTGCAGATTGCGTCTGGCTTGTGTTCTGAAACACGTGCACGTGAGCAAGGTTAGGGCTTGCCCCTTTCCTCTGCTGCCAGTGTCTGTGGCTTGGTGGACTGGAGGGAGCCCTTGGCCTCTTGGAAATCATGCTCCCTCATTCCCTGTGCAAACTGAGAGAGCAAGAGGGAAGAAATGTCTGGAAAATGCAGGTCATGCTGGACTTCATGTTCCCATGATCTTGTTACTGGCAGCATTTGCCATGGAGATTTTTGTCTTTGTTTTTTGGTAAATGGAGTCATGAGGCCAGTTTGGTATATGTCTTGCCAAAACTTAACCTCTTGCCACAAATGTTTGAGTCTTCATCTTTCTACTCAGGGATGAGAGAAGAGAGGCTAGTTACCCTAACACGCTAATACTTGACATTAAAAAGTCTCTGAAACTACTGGTAATTTTTCTTGGGTCACACTTAGAATTTGTTTCTCTTATAAAACAAAACAGATTATCTTGACTGGCTTCTTTTCACTTAAAGTAGGGTGACCTTAAGTTCTAGTTTGCCCAGGAGCATGCTGGCTTAAATGTTTTGTTCTAGTGTAATCAATAGCATCCTTTGTACTAAAAAAAAAAAAAAAATCCTAGTTGAATAAGTAACGTGGTAACTCTAATTAAAGTTCCAGCAAACTGTTGCTAGGTTTTCTGACCTCCTATGTTTGAAATAAAAAATACCATGGCACCTTTAACATATCATGTGAATAATCAGAGGAAGATTTAAGGTTAGTATTCATAAGCTTAATTACTTAAACTGCTAAATATTGAAACAGATTTTAAAAGTCCTTCAAATAGTCTTAGCAGAAGTTTTTAAATAATAACATCTCTATATTTTTCATTTTACATTGCCATTGAAAACGTTGTTAGTAATTATTGAAGGGTATCACACAAAAGTCCTATCATTGCTGGAGTTAAAGAAGATTTTTTTTTGGTTCCTGTTCTGGAAATAAAATCCAGGGCCTCACATATATGCTAGGCTAGTGCTCTACCACTGAGCTACATTCCCAGCCCTAAAGAAGTTATTCTTAAATAAAGTCTGGAATTTAAATATTTGGAGCCTTAGTTTTTACAATTACTGTAATTTGATGAAACAGGAAATATTTGAGTTTTGCTTCTTTTTTGATATATGATTTTAATTGTTCAGTATAACATTTCCTTAAATTGCAGGAAGCCGCGTGTTGGAAAAAGGATCCAGCCTTTAAAATCCATCTGTGTTACAGTGTGGTTTTTCATTGGCTTGGGAAGCAGCTCTGTGGTGACCTGCAAACAGAACTGAGAAAAAGAAAACTTTCAAGATTGATTAGTCTGAAGGAGGCGTGTGGATTTAACTCTAAATCTCATGCACCATCTGTATAAATGTGCTGGGAAAGGTATTTTAGTCATCTGGATAAATTTGTCTTCTAGTTTACATGCACATATATTCATAATAACTTATTAACAAGATAACCTAAAAATTGGGGATATTCTAGCAATAGAAAGACTGACATGAACTTCATTCAGACCACATAAACCACAGTGAACAAGAGAAGCTTTAAGTTTAGTTACTGCTCACATTAGGCATGATAGAAATATGGTGGATAGGGCAGAAAAAAAAAATCCTGGTCTAGAAATCCTAAGACTGCAATTCTAGTTCTTTGACCTCGGTATGACTTTGGACAAGTTGCTTCTGTCTCAGAACCTTGGGTTTTTCATTTTAAATTCTGAAAATAATCCCTGACTTCCCTGCTTTGCTTATAAGGCTCAATAAATTGTAAAGTCCTGTGTTAGGTTTTTGTCACTATAATAAATACCTGAGATAATCAACTTATAAATATAAAAGATTTATTTTGGCTCAGAGTTTTGGAGCCAAAGGATCCATTGGTTCTGTTGTTTTGGGGCCTGAGCCGAGGTGTCACGTCACAGTGAAAGTACATGAAAAAAGAACAAAACCTGGTCACTTCATGGCCAGGAAGGTCACTAGAGGGCATAGGGGCATGCTCTCAATGACCTAAAGACCTCCCCACCTCTTCAAGTTTCCACCACCTCCCAATCCTGCCTCCTTGTTGTCTAAGGCTCCAACACATGGGCCTTTGGGGACATATAAGGTCCTAACCACAGAAAGTCCTAAGCAAACATAAGGCAATATTTATTTTTCCCTGAGACACAAGAATTCTTACCGATTCGTGGCTATGCAGGATATTAGAGAAGATGAAGTAGACATAACATTTGTTCCTTTACTATCCTAAATCTACTTTATAAATCCATGGCATCTGATGCCCCTCTGCTAGGAACATAGCACCGAAGGGGGCCTACCACTAGCATATGATGGCACACATTTATCACGGCCCTGCTGGAGTTTTGAGATGAAACTCGATTCAATGCTTCCGCTGCCAGGTGGGGTCTGCACAAGCTGTGGGCCTCTGTAGCCAAGAAATGTTGCAGCTCTTAATGGCAGGCCATGCCCCAGACCCCGGCAGCTCACCATCAATTTCTTCTTCTTGTCTCATGAATTTGAAGAATGAAATCCACAGACCAGGATGAGTGAGTGTAAGAGTAGGGTCTATTGAAGAATAGACACAGGACCAGAACTCTTGAAATGCAAGAGACCCCATAGCAGGTTTTCTTCCGTGCAGTGTGCTAGTCTGGGGGTTTATGAGCACCTGAGTCACTGCTGTTGGTTTAACCTTAATTCCAATTAGGGTTTGTAAACATGCTATTAGTCCAAATTTATGCTAATTAGAATTTGGAAATGTACTAACACGATTGGCCAACTCCCCAGTCCTGACTTCTAGCCAGGTGTCGCACTTCTGTTCTTTCTCAGCAGGTCAGGAATGGGAGGTGAAGGTTGTCTAGTGGTCTATGCTTGCAGGTTCTGGGCTGCTGCACCGCAAGTAGCAGGCTTCTGCAGCAGGTGTGTTTTACCATGTGTAGGTCTGGCCACAGAAGGATGACAGACCGTAGCACCTTGGCTTGCAGCACCTCAGGACCGCTAGGCCTGCATGGTGGGATCCATGCATGTCCCAGGCCGTGCTTGCTGCCCCCCAGCCACTCCAACCCACCTAGGCGGCCATTCCACCTCTCCACTGCTCTGCTGCCTCTTCTCTGAAAGGCCTAGTAGGCCAGCAGCCGGGCTTTGCAGCCAGGGAGCCATGTCACTATTTTTTGAAATGCACCAGGCATAAAATGATTAAATATGTGACATTTTTCCTGACCATCCCATTTTGAATCACAAATGGCATTATTTTCAGTCTTAGGAAGTGGTATTGCTTTCTTCCATCACACATATTACCATTGCATATACTCTATACAATTTGCTAAGTAATGGCTTTAATGATCTCCTCCCATTAGGGTGGACTCCTTCATGACGGAAGATTTTGTTCTAGTGGTTGTTATAGAGTTTTGCTTTTAAATTTCTGTTTCCCAGTACTTATAACCATAGCAGGTGCCCTGTGAACATTAGATCAATAAACTAAACAGCCTTGGTTCTTGAGGAGATCATGAGCCAGGAGGAGGGCAGGCAGATTTTTTTTCTATGGCATTATCTTGTACACAGAGATAATAGGAAGAGCATCTATTGTTGTATAAGCAAATCAAGGACTTTTAATTGCAGGGAAATAGGAGTGCAAAGAAAGGAAGATGGAAAATCTTTAGAGAACTGACCTTATTTTATGTCTTGGAGGATGAATGAGGGTTTTTTGAGGAGACCCAGGAGGCACTAAGCATCCCATGTAAACAGGGCAGCTTCCAAGAAGGCTTGAGATGGGAAATGAAAACTGTTGAGGGATGGACATCGCTCGGTGCTTTTATACATTGCAGCAAGTGCCCAAGATGATTCTTTGGGGCATCGGGGGAAGATGTGAGAACTTTATTTGTAGTGATTTTTTTAAAAAAAATAAAACTAGAAAATAAATGGAAGCCTTAAAAATTGATACCAGAATGGATGCTGGGTGGGTCAGTTTTGTGGCGGCATGTTCCACAGGGGAGTCTGGCGGTATCACTAGGTGGAGGCGATTTCTGTGTGGTCCAAATGCTGTGTTTTACTTTAGCATATTGCTTCCTAATGCACTTTATCTGCTCATTAAATGGGATTTGCAGCTCCCATAATTTTCATGATTTTGTAATGAGTGGGAGAGTAACCATGAAAAAATACTTTCTACCACACAAAAGTCCACTAATGTGGCAAAGTACGTTAAGGCCCTGTTCAAATGAGATACACATCATTTACAAGGATGACAGCTACATTTTTGTGTACTGGCTGCAGTCTGGCTGGGCACAAATCACAAGCCGCCACAAAGCACTTGTATCTTCAAACAGGAAACTTTATTGCCCCAACTCCACCAGCACTCCACGCACACTCCCCGGGAACTCTCCCCAACGCCACCCACGCAGCTCCTCCAGCAACACCCCACACACCAACCGGAACTCTCCCGGGGAACTCTCTGGGAACACCACCTGGTTGCATGCGCACTCACCTGTGAGAACTTGATGGGAACTCCAAAGTAGCGGGCGCCCGCTGGAGGCAGCAAGAGCCATCCTATTACCGGACAGTAAAAGTCTAATATACAATTGAATCAATCCAACATCATCTTAATGGCTCGCCTCTCAACCATTACTTCTGGCAAAATGCCAGGGGCCATTCCAACTGGCTGTGGCTCTCAGCAGGTACTGTTTTGAGTACAAACAAATTGGTACTGTCATGATCATCTGAGGAACCCAGCTTTGTGATGGTAGGTAGAGTTTGGGGGTCAATAGAAGGAGTGGTGTGAAGAAGTTCATGAAGATGTCATGGTGAAGGTGCCCTTCTACCTCCTGAAGTCTGACAGCAGAAGCAAAAGTTAACCACTTGTTATTTACGCACTGTAAGCCTGAGATGCACATGGAAAATTAAAAAATGTACTTAATGGATTGTTAAAATTGTCAGCCATGTAAATCAGGCAACTTAATTTCTACTCCCCCGCCCCCAACTTGTCAAGTTTGGTGACTCCCATCAAGTATTGTTTCATTCAGAGGCTTATTGAATTTCATGAGAAGAAACCTGGTATTTGTCTGCTTGGGGTTTAGATAGACATGGGATTTGTTGTCTGGGTGAGAGGCCCTCCTTGCTCCTGACTTTATTAATGATCATATTTTGGTGCGATCTTTGTCTGTTTGAAGGCTGATGAGTATAACTTTAGATTTGAAATATAGTGGCAGCACATGCTAATTTGTAAAGACAGTGCTTTTGACGGAGACAGTTTGAAAGGCTGGTTGCAAAACTCAACTTATGGGCCACACACTGAGAACACAGTGGACTGGCTTCTTTCAGTTAGGTGAACAGCCAGATTATGGATTCTTCTTCTTTTACTTATTTTAGCTATTTTGATGAGAGGCATGAAAGCTTGATAAAAGAGCCTTTTGGATGTTTTCTCAAAGACGAGGCATAGATTTTATTAAATACCAGCATATGCAGAATAAATACAGATTCTGCCGCTCACGTCTGGTAGCAAGGTTTATTGAGCAGAAGTAAGTGGCTTCATTGTGCCCAGCCTTGTCAGAGAAGACGCTTCCGCGTTTCCCAGTATCCCCAACGGTGTTCACACGTGACTTCTCCCTGAGACTTCTTCATGCTAGTCAATATAAAAACTGAAACATATAGTCTGATCTTGGCCTTAAACTGTTAATGAACCCAGAGACTGATTCTGAAGTTCCATTCTTTTAATTGAAATGCTTGTTTTGAAGGAAGCATTTTAACAAATAAATTAGGTATATGATCACATGTAGTTTATCATATATTTTGTTGCAATTTTTAATATTTTCATTTTGTAGCGTGGTCTGATTTCATTGAAATTTGTGTTACTTTTTGTGTTGTCTTTGGTAAGCAGAGCTGGTTTTCTGTTTAAGGGCTCCCTCTCCTAGCCCAGTGCCTTGGCTCAGGCCTTTAGGACATAGGAAGGCGACAGAAACACACAGTATGGTGACAGATGGAGTGGAGTGATGGGCCTGGGCTGCATGGAGCAAGAGCATTAAGGGACAGGAGCAGTAGGGATGGTTCCTAGGTTCTTGTCTGGGAAGACTGGATGGTGGGAACGTACTAACCACCACGTCTGGAAACGTGTGCCAAGACCCAGAGGCTGGAAGAGTGACGGGAAGGTGATGAATTCAGCGTAATGAGCAGATTGAGCTTGATGGTTCATGGAGTATTCAGGGAAGACACACAATTGACAGAAGGAAATAAGGACTTGGGGATCCAGGGGAAGGTCTGGGATGGTGAGGAATATTTGGAAATCATCCACTAACAGAGGTTAAAACAAAGCAGTGGATGTTGTTGAACTCAGTGGATAGCGAATGGGAAGAAAGGGTGATTGGAGGTGAATCTGAGAACACCTGTACTAAATGTGCAGAGGTGTAATCAAAAATAGGTGGGCTAAGTGGAGTTTTAAGAGGAGAGAGTGGAGGTGATCATCAAGCAAGAAACCAAAAGAGGACCCAAGTTCTGAATGGATTTGGCAATGGTCAGATTCTCAGTTCTGTTATAAGAGGAAAAATGTTAGTATATGTAATTAGAAATTACTTAACACTGAGAAGTACTGTGAGGACAAGGGCCATAGTAGGTAGCATGAATGAGAAGTATTAGAGAGTTCAGGAAAAGGGAGATCAAAATTAAAAAGACTTCCCAGTTTCTATGTGTGGGGTCACCTGTCCATCAAGACTGGCGACCTCTATGACCTGTGTCCTCCCCCACCCTGCCCCTGCTCAGCAGGCTCTAACTTGGCCATGCTTCCTGTCCACTCTTCTCCATTCTGTGGCTGGAATTCAAATCCAGACTCGCCTCATTTGTTGTACCACTTTGTTTTCTGTATTATTTTCCACCCTGTGGCTTGGTAACTTTTTTTTAAACAGCTCTATGGAGGCACAACTTTCTTGACAGTTATCATAAAACTCATCCTTTTTGAAGCGTACAGTTTGATGTGTTTTAATAGATTTATGCAATTGGGCATCCGTCATCAAAATTCAGTTTTACAGCATCTGCTCCAACCCCAGAGTTCCTTTGTGCCTGTATGCAGCCAGTTCTCACTGGATTAAAAATCATGTCCAATTATGTCCCTTCTTTGCCTAGTAGTCAGTGTGCCCTCTTTCCTTTTGCATTATCCTCTGGTGAAGGCCCCAATGTGAGAAACAATAATATTATAAAATAAGTGCTTCCTGAGACTTTAGAAGCCATTAAGAGATGATGGGCTGGTTTTGCTATGCAAACAAAGCAAGCAATTCCTTTCTTCCATGCCTGTGACCGAGCTCCAGGTCAGAGCAGAGGTGGGCACAGCCTACTTAGCATAGGGTGCCCCAAAGTGATGAGACCTCAGGTGGCTGGGGAAAGCCTCACGTGGTGATGTGCAGGTGTCCCCGATTGGCTTCCATCCTTTCACTGTTCCTCATCCTTTTTTCCCTCTTGCTATTCTTGTTCCAGAAAAGCCGCATTTGAATTTTACAAGGTGTCCTAGATACTGTCCCACGCACCACACCCCTGTGCTCTGCTGTTTTCCATGCCAAGCCCCGGTGTAGGGGAATCTGGGTCATCACTGAAGCATGTGGTGAGGGGACCTCCTTGCCCTATGCAGAGGGGAGCAGGGGACTGTCCTGCACCCAACATAGTTGTACATCTTCAGCCCTGAAAAGGGTAAGGCCTGGATCAGAAGTTAAGCTTTGGGTACATGGATGATTCCAGGCTGTGCAGAGAACTGCTTCCTTTTCTTGAGGTCACAGGTCACAGCAGGTCATAGGTCACAGGACAAGACACCCTTACAGTTATCTTTATGCATCTGGAAATGTTATAAGGTTCAGATTGGCCCAGCAAAAGTACAAATGGTCCCATTTACAAATTGGCAGTTAGGGTATGATCAAATGTGAAGTGACGTTTGAGCCAGGTCTTTAAAATAAATATAATAATGAAGATTTGGCTTTAATTCAGCTTTAACAATTATTGGTTTATTAAATAAGAGGAGGATGCATTTGAAAATGCAACATTTGCTAATGTATTTAATATCAAATTTAAAGAGCAATAATGTCGGTGTCTATAAGGTTTTTTTTTTCTTTTAAAAAAAAAAGACTTAAAACATTTTTCTATGGGTCTTTTAAAAACTCATTTTCCAGTAACGTTTGGGTGGAACCTGACCATGTCAGTGTGCCTTTGTGCTTCTCTTTTGTATTTATGATCTGATATTAGGCTTTGTTTTTAAATATAATAAAAGAAGGAACGTGTGCCCCCCCACCTCCCGTGTGTGCAAGTAAGGCTCAAAGAACGATTCAAAAACTCATCCTCTGTACCATGCTTATACAAAGCCACTTCTTGACTGTGACCTTGTTGTTTGAACTCTATTCTTATGAAGTGCATTTGCATCATTGTGTAACAATCAGCCCCATCCATCTCCAGAACTTTTTCTTCTTCCCAAACCGATGCTCTGTAACCATTATCCCTGTCTCTGGCACCTGGTGGGCCTCTTTCTCCTTTGCTTCTCTGAATTTGGCTACTCTGGGATTCTCCTATAAGTGAACTCATACATTTGTCCATTTGGGACCAGTTTATTTCACTTAGCAGAATGGCTTGAAGGTTCCTCCGTGTTATAGCATATGTCAGAATTTCCTTCCTTTTGAAGGCTGAATATCGTTCCATTTTATACCACTGTGTGTATGAGTATGTGTGTGTGTGTGTATGTGTGTGTGTGAGCTGGGGATGGAACCCTGGGCCCTGTGCATACTAGGCAAGCACTCTACCATTGAGCTACGTCTCCAACCCTATACCACTTTTTCTTGATCCATTTATCCATCAATGGACACTTGGGTAGTTTTCACTTTTCTAGATTCTCTTCTTGATCCCTACTGAATGCCATGGCTCCAGAGCACACTCCTGCTGGCCTGCATTTTATTTTCTTCTTTCTTGTTCTAAGCTAAGTTTATGGAGGCCGTGTCTTTAAGCTCTCTGACTTAGCAGCACCCTGGTGTTAGTTGCAGCATCCCTGCACATCACTGGGACTTAACCTGTTTAGTTATATGATATGAACGTGGTTCATGGGTAACCCGAAGGATCTAGAAAAGATTCAGAGTTTTTAAATGCTCCTTTTCCTCTTAGAGCTTGATTAGCATTTGGGGGGCTAGGTTTCTCATATACACCAACATTCAAACGCTCAGAGAGGTCTGGCAGGCCTGTTTTAAATAAAATATTTTCCAAACTTACTTGACAATAAGCTCTCTTTTCAAATCACAGCTGTGAACAAGTCTTGGACAAGCATTCCCTGCAGCACAGCTTTGAGAGATGCAGTACTAAAGGCACACATGGGGGGCCACAGGAGGAGAGAGCATCTTTTGGGAAAGACCATAAAGTGCTAGAGCTTTCTGATGAAGTTCTAACTAGGAGTTGCCAAAAACATCTTTCAAATGTGCCCCAGGGACAAAGCCTTGGTCACTAACTTACTGCCATAGGAGGGCATATGTAGGTGAACATGATTATATGGGTGTAGATATTCATCTTGTAAGAAATCCCCCCCCCCTCAGTTTTCCATCTTACAAGCCTCTGAAAGCCTCAGTCCTTCAGGGACTGGCTCTTTTTCTGAAGTCCTCTGTTTCATAACCTGGGCCACACAACCACCTTACACCAAGGTGTGTATGTGTATTTTTTTAAAAACTTGTTACTCAGTGTATTTATAAAATTAAACTGCTAGTATTTTTTTGTAATTCATGTTCCAGAAAGAAGCAGAAAGATAAATTACTATCAGATTTAGGACTCTGATTTTTATTCAAGAAATATTTGAATCACAAAGTTCCATGCTTATGTAAATGCATACACACTTATTCCTCTTCCCATGTTGAAGTCATGTTACTACATCAAAGCCATGCTTTGCCAGAGAAGAGGCCAGGGGCCGTTTGGTTTCAGTTTCAATGGAATGTACATGAAAATTCCAATTTGATGAATTTAATGCACTAATGGACGTTGCTAATATTGTATCCATGACCTTCCTTGTATCTATGATGCTATGTGTTTGGAAGATTCTGGATTGAGATTGATCTTCTCTGGGCTACATGTTCAGGATCAGTTCTGTTACTTCTTACATTTAAATGCTTACATTTATTTATTTATTTTTTACTCAAATCAACCTTAAAAAAAATTACTTCAGTAGTTCAGTTTCTCTCTGATTTATTTTATCCTACAGTTTGTAGTCAGTGTGGACTTTTAATTGTTGGAGGTGGGGAATTCTATATACAGCAAAGGTTGTTTACAGATACTTAGACCATTAATTAATGTTGAGTATACAAATGGTTCAAATTCAAATATCAAGCTTTGCTTTACTTGCTAGCTTTCTGTTACTATAAGAAAATACCTGAGATATTAACTTAAAAAGAACAAAAGGGTTTTTTTTTGGGGGGGGGGGCTCACAGTTTTAGAGGTTTCTAAAATCTGCTTATTTTTAAAATAAGAAAAATAGAAACCATAACTCTTAGAGTTTTGACTTTGAAAAGCATTTGATCAACTCAAATTGAAGATTAAATTCCCTTTACTCAACCATTAGTTTTATTTAGAAACACAATGAAATAATTTCCTTGAATACTTAATTACATCTGTACATTTGATGTATTTTTTTTTTAGAGTGGGGGGAGAGAGAGAGAGAGAATTTTTTTTAATATTTATTTTTTAGTTTTCGGTGGACACAACCTTTTTATTTTATTTTTTTTATGTGGTGCTGAGGATCGAACCCTGCGTGCCCCGTGCATGCCAGGGGAGCGTGCTACCACTTGAGCCATATCCCCAGCCCTGATGTATTTAATTTTTAAAAAGTTGTTATTTTTATCAAGGTAAATACACACAATAAACTTATAATTTTAACTATTTTAAGGATATAGTTTAGCAAAATGAAATAAATCCAGAACATCAGCATCTGTCAGCACCGTCCATCTTCATAGTTGTTTCATCTTGTAAATTAATACTTTCTACTCCTTGATTCTCCGCTAGCCCCTCCCCCACTCCTAACAAACATCATTCTCCTCCGAGTCTCATAATTTTGACTATTCTGAGTCTTCATATGTGTGGAATCATACACTATTAGTTTTTTTTTAAATATATACTTGGAGACATTTAACCACTGAGCCATATCTCTAGCCCTTTTTATTTTTATTTTTAAAATTTATTTTGGGACAGGGTTTCACTAAGTTGCTTAGGGCCTTGCTAAGTTGCTGAGGCTGGTCTTGATCTTGTAATCCTCCTGTCTCAGCCTACTAAGTCACTGGGATTGCGGGCCTGCATATTTGTCTTTTTTTAAAAATTTTTTTAAAAATTTTTTAGTTGTAGTTGGACACAAGGCCTTTATTTATTTTATTTTTATATGGTGCTGAGGATCGAACCCAGAGTCTCCCATGTGCTAGGTGAGTGCTCTACCGCTGAGCCACAATCTCAGCCCA
This sequence comes from Ictidomys tridecemlineatus, assembly GCF_052094955.1. Classification (NCBI taxonomy): domain Eukaryota; kingdom Metazoa; phylum Chordata; class Mammalia; order Rodentia; family Sciuridae; genus Ictidomys; species Ictidomys tridecemlineatus. The sequence goes on from NC_135490.1 coordinate 33,249,295, forward strand.
CCTAATTGTCTTTTTGTGACTTTTTTTAATATTTATTTTTTAGGTGTAGATGTACACAACACAATGCCTTTATTTTTATGTGGTGCTGAGGATCGAACCCGGGTCCGGCCCGTGCTAGGGGAGCGTTCTACCGCTGAGCCATAATCCCAGCCCTTTTTTGTGACTTTTTTTCACTTAGCATAATGTCCTCAGGGTTCATCTGTGTTGTAGCATGTGTCAGAATCTCCTTCCTTTTGAAGGCCGAATGATATTCCATTGAATATGTATACTGCATTTTATTTATCCATCCATTGATAAATACTTGGATTGCTTCCACATTTTAGCTGTTGTGAAGAATGCAGTTAAGAACATTGGTGTATAAATATCTCTTTGACACCTTGCTTTCAGTTTTTTTTTCACTGTTGTTTTCTGTGTTGTTGCTGATAGTCGCCATCCTAATGGGTGTTAGGTGGTACTTTATTATAGCTTTAATCTGCATTTCTCTAATTATAAGTGATGTGAGCATTTTTCATGTGCTTTTTGGCCATTTGTGTATCTTCTTTGCAGAAATATCTTCTCAAGTTCTTGGCCATTTTGGAATTGGGTTATTGCGTATTTGTTGCTGTGTTAAATTTTAGGCCTCCTCTATATATTCCAGATATCCATCCTTTATTATATTTATGATTGGCAAATATTTTCTTCCATTCTGTGTCTTGCCTTTTTTTCTCTGTTTCTAATGTCTTTTGGTGTATACAATTTCAAAATTTTCATTAAGTCCAGTTCATCTGGTTTTTCAAGTCATACTCTTACACATTTAATTTTTAAAAGGCAGTTGATGTATCTGGGAAGGCTTCAACCCAAATCTTCCCCTGTGCTTCATAGGCATTCCTTAGTCACCCCCAGGTATTGCTAGCCCCTGGAGCAATAACTATGAATAAAATAAGAACAAAGAGCAACAATCACTAGAGCAAAGTCTTAGTCTCATGGAGTTTACATTTTATTATCCCTTAAATTCCTTAACTGTTACAAACTTCATAAAGTTTTAAGTGAAGAGAATTTCAAAGTTAAAATTCTTACCCTTTTCAATCAAACATTACAACTCTAAAGTCAATGACACAAATGAATTAGAATCGCAAAGCAAATCTCTCATTAGTGTTGCTAATATGTTTGTTATACAAATACCATAATCACAGATTGTCCTTAAGCCTGATTCAAGAATATTATTCTATAAAATCAATTTGTATTATCATTTCTTTATTTAATGCTAAACTTTTCTATTACTGAATACTGGGGTTGCAAAACTGAACGTGCTTGGTGGACAGTTAATGTCCCACATGCATGATTGGCTCAGGTAGATGGAGAGAGATGAAACTGGGACTAAGGATGTGGGGGTTACAAATGACCAAAGTGAATCTTTTCCACATCACAGATGGATACAATGAGTTTTAATAGTGGCTACACATGTCCAGATAGGGCTCATTTCACAATATACTACTTGCCAGATGAAAACCTTCTATTCATAACCATTCAAAATATTTGATTCGATGAATCAATTACCTAACTGCCCTTCCTCTCCTACTTTACCCTCTGGTGTGATTTAACAAACACAGCGTATGACTGTCAAGTTCTCCTGTGTCAGGTTGTTTGGCCCTGGCCACTGGATGATACGGCTGTCCTACTAGGTCTGCCTTCAAAGTGGCTCAAAGAAGCTGTAGCCCTCCTCCCCAAATATCCATCAACCCACCCCCAGTTTTTTAGATGAAGAAGTTAATATTTTTTCAATTTCAAGTCAAATGTGATTCAAATTTACTTTCTGGAAAATTCCTAGCTGATTCCTCCTTTCAAACAAACCCCCTTCTCTAAGCCCTTTCTATATAGAAATTCTAAAACTATTGCTGTTTCTTTGCTTTAAACCCTTCAGTGGTTCACATTACACCAGGAATAGAGTACAAACCTCTAACATGGCCTGCAAGTCCTTGCATGATCTGGCTCTCCCCTCCCTCATGACTTCATCACACACCTCTCTTTCACTCCAATTCCAGCCACACTGGCCTTCTTTCATTTCTTTCAACAGAAGCGGACTCTTTCCTAGCTCAGGGCCTTTGCATGGGCTGTTCCCATGTTTTCAAACATCATTTCCCAAACTCTTTGCTTAGGTAGCTCCTTATGCTGTAGGTATCATCAGCTCAACCATAATTTCCCATAGAGGTCATTTTTTTTTTTCTTCACAGAACTTATTGTATCTCTCAGCACCCATCATGGTGCTAGCTAGCATATACAAGAGTCAAGAATTATTTGCTCAATGAATGAATATCACAGTTGCCAAAGGTATCACCATTAGCCTTAAATCAAACTATTATAGTCATTCATGTAACCATTTTTGATTCATGGGAGGTACTTAGTGTTGAATAGAGATCTCTAAAGGTCAGTATCTTCTGCATTCATTTATACAATTATTTTTATTTTCCTTTTGGTTCTTTACACATTTAGCCTATAGCTTCTAAAGCTGTAGTCTTTAGGCTCTTAGCAGTTCTTTTACATTAAAGGAGACTTTTAGCAAAATTTTAACTTAAAAAAATGTCACTAAGCATTAGCTGATTGGTTTACAGTTGGTAATAAATACTGATCAGTGTAAATATAAGATCCATAAGAGACTTAGTGGTCATTTATTTACCCCTGGTATCCCAAGGGAGAGATCATACTGGCCGCAGATTACAGAGGGCAGCCTTGGCATACTGAACGATGGACGCTCTAGTTCCAGATTCTGCAATGCCTCTGACTGGTTTTCCAAGAATCTTGTTTCTCTCCCAAAGAATTCAACCCTTGGAATAGCACCAGGTTGTGCTAGAACTTCCTGAACATTAACCATTTAAAATCCCCTGGCGTTTCGCTATCAGCCTAAAGAGCATATCCCTAGATTTAATATCCCTGTCTTTGCATCTTGGCACCTGTGACTGTGACACAACAGCCTAAAAAAGATTTTGAACGTTGCGTTGTCACAGGTGAAAAAGAATGCTCAAACGTGAAATAAAATACAATGTTAAAAGGGAAAATATTCATTTTTGTTGTCTACAGCTCGAAAGCATTTTTTTTTTTTTTTTGAAAGCCAAATAGGGGCGGTCTGGAAAAAATGGCAGTAGGCGGATCGTGGTTGGGGTTCGAAGCAATGTGGCCAGGCGCCTTTAACTCGGCGTGACCTCGGCGTCCCGGGCCCAGCGCCCCGGCCCGGGCGGCGCATCGCCCCCTCCTCCCCTCGCGCGCCGCGCGCATTGTTGTCCTATAGCGATTGGTGGTTGGACCAGAAACAGCTGTGCAGAGCCGTGGGTGTGCAGGGGCTGTGGACCTGAGTGCAGCCCCGGCGGCTGGCCGTGACTTACGCCGGGGATCCTGGGGGAGAGAGAAGCAGCCGAGGCCACTGGCACTGCGTTTCCAGGCGGCGTCCGCCCGGGCCTGCGCGTCTGCCGCGGTCGGAGGAGCTCGCGCTGGCGCCCCCTCCCTCTGGCTCTGGCTCACTTCGGGGTTGGCGCAGGTGGGCAAGGCAGGGCACCGCAGCTCTCCGGTTCCCACGAAGCCTCGCTTTCTCGGCCAGGGGGAGGGACCATCCTAAAAATATGTAAATATCCCAGCGCTGTCTTAGGCTGGGGCGCCAGCCAAGGTCCCAGCGCCGCCTCGGGGTGTTTTACATGAAAATGAGAAGCCTGTCAGGATCGGAGGCGCTTCACTCGGGGCAGCTCGGTGATTAGCAGGAGACCGGGCGGCTGTCCTGCTTCCTGCCCTTCCACACCCGTTCTGCGTGCCCGCTTCTGAGCCGCGGTGCCAACGCGCGGGGTCGATCGGCGGGCTCGGCATCCTTGGCAGCCATGGCTCCCGTCGCCGCCTGGGCCAGTAAGTAGGAGCATGCCTGTGGAGGGGGGCACATGCGTGTCGCCGCCGCACACACCCACCCACCCACTCACCCACACCCACACGCGCGCACGCCACCCGGAGCCTCGGAAGGAGGAAGATTGACGAGGCGCCGCAGTCGCCGGGACAACTGGGCTCTTCCTGGATTCCGCAGGAGCCCGCCTGCCTTGCCGCAGCTGCTGTCTGCAGAGCCTGCCGCGATCCCCGTGCTCACGCGCCCCCCCTTCGAACCACGGGAATGAGAACTGCCTCCCAGGGACTGCAGGGGAGGCCGAGCCAGCCGACGCCGGGGACTGCGGGCCGCACGGCTGATAGGCCCGGGGGGACACGACTTGGACACTGTCATCCCCACGCCTCGCGCTGAGCCGCCGGGCGCGGTGGGGCTGCGGCCGCCCCTCCGGCTCCCCGGGAGCCGGATCCCGGGTCAGCCTCGGAGGCCTGGGCTTCCTCATTTGTTTGGGTCTTTTGTGCCGTGGCTCACAGTTGGCTAAGCACTCCTGCGCTGAATCGGGCCATTGTCTGCGCTCCCATTGCTTTCACGCTGCAAGTCTCGGCGCCCCCACCCCGCCCGCCCCCTCCCCGCCTCCTCCTGGCCAGGGAGCCTCCTAACGTGCCTTTCCCCCCAGGAATCTGGAAGCTATAAGCCGGGCGGATTGCAAATGAAGTGTAATGCATTGTGGGACGTGTGTAAAATCGGAGCCTTCGCCGTGGGGGTGTGGGGGGGCGTGGGGAGGGCCGGACCCGCCGCTGGCGGTGTAGACGCCGACGAGGAGAGGCTGGGAAAATGTGCGCAGAGTCCGCCCGGGTCGTGCCCGCCTTAGACGGATGAAGCAGCGCGCTGCGCCCCGGCGCTGAGGCCCCGAGGATCGGGGCAGCAGGTCGCCCTCCCCACCATGAAGAAGACCCGGAGCACAACATTGCGGCGAGCCTGGCCTAGCTCGGATTTCTCGGACCGGGCCTCGGACCGCATGAGGTCCCGCAGCGAGAAGGACTACCGCCTGCACAAGCGCTTCCCCGCGGCCTTCGCGCCCCAGGCTTCGCGGGGCTACATGACATCAGGTTGGTAACCGCGTTTCTGCCCCCGGGCCGGGTTCGCGGGGCGTGCTCGGGTGCGCGGCCACCGGGGTCCTTGGAGCAGAGGACCGGGCGGTGATGGATGCGATAAGTTATGGGGAAAGCAGGGAAAAATTAGCTCACATCCACCATTTTGTACCTCCGCAAGATCCACAGCAGGCCCTCTCAATATGGGGTTTGGGAGCTATTAGTTAGGTAAAATCCGGGAGGGGGGACGAGCCGGGCGTTTTGGCTGCAGGGAGATAAATGACTGCAAGCTCCGGCGCTGCAGCCTCCTTGAGCTTTGTGAGAGAGCCTGCGTCCAGTGTTGCCCGCAGGACCAGGCTAGCTTGCTCCTGCATTGTGGTCAGTTACCTTACTGGGTATTTAAACGGCCCCCTTTTCTTAAAAGGGAACAGGTTCGATGCACCGTTCTGGATGGTTCGAGTCTGGGGAGATCCCTGCATACATACATCCCAGGCTTCTCCGAATTGCACGCAGGGAACTATGTTGGAGCTCATTGAATGCATTCCGTGGGGTAATGGTGTGTATGCGGATTGAATACTCACATGATTCTGCGTGGATTTAACATATGTTGCTTTGAATTAGGTTGCATGGAAAGAATGGAGGCAGTATCGTGTATTTGCATGTCAGACAGAAAGGACAAACAAAACGGTAAATGGAAGTGAAGGCTTCAAAATAGGTTTCATCTTAAAATGCCATGCGTTAAAAGCCTTTCTGAATGAGCTGGTTCTTTGGAAATAAGGCGGAAAGGCTTTGGTTCGTGATTTGGGAACCCAAGGATAATATACTTGAAATGCTGAAGGAGGAAAATCCTGGAAATCTTTCTTTGCTCTCTCCTTGCTTGTTGTTAACCACTTATATGTAAGGATGTGTATAAGATACCATTTTTTAATGTATTATTTTCATGCTAAAAAGAATCAATTTGCTTCTAAACACAGTGCAATGGAAAAATCAGAATTTGATTTTAAACCACATACTATACCATTCTAAGCTCTGTCTTAAGTGGGAAGATTGTTTTAAGCTTGTGGTTGATACTTATAGTCAAGCTTTCCTATCTTTCTCTTAAAACAGCAAGTCCTTTTAAACTGGGATCAGCATCTCATGCTTTAAAAATGTCTTGTGACCACATTTCCATGCATATAAAACCTAAATAAAATAACTATCTTTTTTATTGCAAAATCAGGCTACATAAGGATGTTGTAGTATTTTGGCAGTAAGGCTCCCTTGATTTTCTCTTTCATGAAAAGCCAAATTTGTCAAGGAAGTGACAACTACAGTTTATACTTCTGTAATTTGAAAGTCACTGCTGTGGTTGCTGTATTCTTCAGACTTGTGACAGAAAAAATTGAAATATACCTAGATCCAAATCTAACCTCAAAACACAAATGTACATAAGCCCAAGTCTGCACTGAGTGTTCAGATAATCCTGGCTTTCATATTCTTAGGGTTTGAATGTCTTCATTCCACATTTAGCAGGCCTCTCTTTTCTGCCTCCCCAAGGAAAGATTTAATTGTGAAGGTATAGGGGGACAGGTGGCCATAATTTCTTCAACAAACCTACAAGAGTCCAATAATCTCAAGCTCATTCCCATGGAGACTATTTTTTGTCTATTTCGGCCTTGCTTCATTATTATCATCACATTTATAGTCTTTGCAGAAGAACTTCTCTACTATTGCCAATGCTACAAGACGTTTTTGAGGAATGAGGCTTTTAATTTTATAGGATTTCATTTCTTGGCCTGCAGAAGGTAAGATGGTCTTTTGGTGATAAGGAAAGGTAACTTGTTTCAGGTTGGTGGTGTTTTGCCCAGATTGTGTTCAATTACAGACCACAAGAAGAGCTGTGTCATTCATTCAGCATTTTGTGGAGTGCCTCCTCAAGGCAGAGTGTCTTCCTGATTCTCATGGGTTACAGAGTTGGTTGGGTAAGATGCAGTTTCTGCCCAGGGAGGGAGAGCTGTTATTTATTTTTTATTTTAAGTGTTAATGCATGGAATAAAAAGCAGGTATTGGTGCTAATGGGAAGGAACAGTAAATATTAAGACAAACACCTACAGTGAGCATTGAGAGTCGGTAAAGTCAACTTTTTTGGGGGGCGGGTAAGTTGAGGGAGGGAGCATCTTATCTCTTTCTTTTCCAAATATGGCTCCTTCATCATGAGAGTACTGACACAAACAGATGCTATATTGAAACTCTTTGAGATCATTCGTAAGAAGTTCTCTTCCCTTTAGGGAATGTAAAGGAAATCCACTTGTATGCAGGCAGTTGCTCTGGGTACAAACAGAGCTTTTGCCACATAGAATAGAATAGAAAAGGAATCAGCTTAGATATACATGGAGCTCTTCACATTTCTTTTTTTCTATTTGTCCAGTCATTTGCTTTTATTACTACTCATATTATCATACTTCATTTTTAGTAAAAAGAGTTTTTGGTGTGAGTAAATTACTTGAGTTCAAAGGACAAGATAGCCTCCTCAGAGATGTACTAAGTCATTTAAAATAGCTTTAGCTAAAAAAACAATTTTTCGAACTCTCCCAGCAAATATTCTTGAAAAACAAGGGATTTTTTTTTTTTTTAACTTTGGGAAATGAGGGATCCTAGAAATACTTAGAAATAAATGTTACTGGTGGTCCTTTTGGTCTAGCATACTTATTGAGCACACAGTGGGTGCTTCAAGCAGAATTGTAGGCTTCTGTGATGGCTTTCTAATGAGGCAGCACCATTTCTAACTGGTAATAAGTAATTACCAGTGTGGAACGTGATTTATGGCAGTGGATTTGACATTTAGCCTTGGCCTTTGATATCTCTTCAAGATAACTACATTTCAGAGGTTAGTTTAGGCACACATAAAACTAGCCTAGGTTTTGCAAAAAGACAGTTTTGGAAGATTCTGAAACTTTCAATCTTGAACACCATGCCTTCTATGACTGTTTGAATCTCTCCATCCATGCTGCCCAGTCTAAAGTAATCCTAAGAATTCACAAGCCTCCTAGCAACCAGGAAGTTCACAGGCCAGGAGATGGGTTCATTGTTCCCTTGCATATTAATTTCCCATTGGTAGTTTCTGAGCAGAAGGGGGGAAAATCATGCCTTTTGTTCAAATCAAGACGAATAATAAAATGCCCTGGGCATTATCTGAAGAAGAAAGGGTGTTGAATAAAAATGGATGTGGGATCATGCTTTTGCATTTTCTAAAACTGGAACTTGTGATATTGACTAGAGATAGAAAACTCCCCACAAAAAGGGCAATCTGTATAACACTAAACACTTCGTATACACAAACATGCTCATGAGCCACTATGGAATAATTTTGAAGGCCCCAAACCTGTTGTGGATGAAGCCAGCAGAACCTCCTGTGTTACAACTGTGTGAACTACGACCTCTTCATCCAAATGATGCTAACTTAGAATTTCCTTCACTTTCTCTTTTAGTAGCCCTGGGGATGAGTGCTTCTTCATATTCCATATGTAGTACCACCAAAGTTTAGGAGGCATTCTTATTAATCGAGATTGCAAAGTAATTTTTTTTTTTTTTTACTTGACGGGTTCTACATATTTATAAAAGGTTTTGCTAGTGAAAAAAAAAAGAAAGCACAGTCGTGGCAGATTTTGATTTGATACTTGTCATTTTAAACAGCATCTTTAAGGAATGAGGTAAACTTTTTTTTTTTTTTTTAATACTATGGCTTTTAAAGATTTGAAAAGAAATAAGACAAAAGCACCAAACTGATATCTTAAGAAAATTTAGATGAGTTTTGTTTGCCGATTTAACGAATATAATCAGTGGGGAGGAGTGGCCAGGGCACCACTTGATTAGTTTACTAGTGTCCATTTTACAGAAACTAATTCTGGGGCACATTTGACTGTGTGTTCCAGTTCCTTATGCTCTGTTATTTTAAGAGACGTGAGAGTTTTTTGGGAGCGGAGGATGGACGCTCGAGGTTCTAATCTGGGCCTGCCAGGAACCAGCTATGTCCCCTGCGAGTAATATGACCTCCCTCCATCTGTAATGAGGCCTCTGGTTCCACTGCTTCCATTACAGAACTGGGCTCCGCAGTGGCTCTATAATGAGCAAGTGCAAGACTTCTAAACACTAGCACATAAATTGTTAGAAAAACCCTTTGCCCTTTTCTACTTATTGGAGTCATGTGCTTTTTATATGTGGGAACAGTGCTCATGTTGCAATGAAATTCTGTTTCCTGTCATCTTCAAACCTTACCTTAAACGAATCGCATCTCGGGGCTCGCCCTGGTGACCAGTAGGATGGGGAGAGGATGACAGATGAAGACCTGGCAGGTTATAACCGTACTCAAGTTTTAATAAACAGCATCCTGTCGCCTCTTTCCCCATTCTTTGCAGAGGTCCCTTTTCAGCCGAGTTGTTTCAACTGTGTTTTAATTTGAAACTACCTATGTTGACTCCTTTCGTTAGGCATGTGGAAGTGAGGAATATTGCACTTGGTGGTGAATGACTTTATTCTTTATTTCCCAAGAGAACATGAATGTGCTTACCAAAGGTCACCTCTCTTAGTATTTCAATATCTTGTACACTCTTGTGAAGGTTTTTATTTGAAAAAAAAGGAATATGAGTATATTGTGTAAAAATCTTAGAATATTTACACCTCCAGAGCAATCCAGGCCTTTAGTTCCTTGCACCCCAGAGATGATGGACAGTTCAGACAATAGTATGTTTTGGGGTCAAGATTGCTTATGTTGAATTCATGTGTAACCAGAAAGAAAAATCTGTTTAAAATCCTTGCTAGTGCCATAGTGCACTAACTTTTCAGTTTAGGACAAGCTTTTGTAGATTAGTCATAGAGATGGTGTGGTATAAGGAATCAAGCAAAGGCTCTTGTAGTTTGAGAATATGAATACAGTCAACTCTAAATTAACTTTAGCAATAGTAACAGAAATGAAATGACATGGGTAATTTTTAAAGTAGGTAATAAACTTTTCCTCAAGTAATAAATCCCTAGACTATTTTTATTTGACATTGGAATGTGCATCCAGTTGGCCAGAAAATCCTGTTGATTTCTACCACTTAAGTTTTTCCAAAATAAGTCTCTTCCTCTTCATCCTTGCTGTTTAAATCTTCTTCTATTCTGTTACAACATCTTCCCAGCTGACCTCTTCCCCACTCTAATCCATCCTCCATGCATCCCAGAGGAATTTTTGTTTTGATTTTATTATTTTTGATCTCTCCTAAAGTAAAATTGATGTGTGTCATGAGTGTCTAGGGCCGGGAGACCTGCTAGGAGGTATTGGGGAGGCCACTGTGGTGATCACAAAGTCAGAAGTTGAGTGACCCTCAGAGAAAGAATCATGTTCTCCAACACTACTGGGCATTAGCATGCCACTCTGAAGATTTTTTTAAAAAAAAATCATGCCCATATGCTTTGTTTTTACAATATCTCTGATGGATGTGAAGTCACAGAGTATGAAGTCTTCATGGTAAGATTTACACCACCATTCCTCCATCTTCCTCTGTTCCTTCTCCCATCACCCTGTGTGCGCCCCAGGATCCGGGAGCTCTTTATCCTCAGCTATACTTGCTGCCATTATGTATCTTTGTTACTTTATGTGCCCCTTCTTAGAATGTACTCCCCCTGCACCCTGTCTGGGACTGTTGGAATCCTATTGAACCTTCCAGAACCAGCACGGCCCCTGCGGTCTCTTTCAGTCTTTTTCCAGATCCTTTCTGGAGTGAATCTCTCATGACATTTGTTTGATACTGGGTGTTACAGCAACACAGTCATGTGTTGTACCAGCAGTACCTGTGCACCTCCTGTGCAGGACAGTGAGCTCCCAACAGTGTATCTGTTTTATTCATATCTGTTTTTTGCCAGCAACCACAGGGCTTGGCACTGATCAGGACCCAGTAAATGTTTATTGATTGAATGATTAAAACATGAGTTCTCTTGAAAAGTGGATGAAGAGATGTCTTGAATTCTTGCTATGAGTTATTTCTTTTTTTAAATAAATATACACCCTACTCTCAGATCTGACCCTTGAAGAATCTCCTACTATGACTGGTAGGACCAGCTGTCCATCAGTGGGACACTGGAAAGCAGTAAATGATAGGATATAATCAAGAGTCAGGTGGGGTGGTTGATAGGGTTGGTGTTGGCCGCATGGAGTCCTGAAGGAGTGGGTTAGGATTTGAAGAGATGGAGAAGGAGAAAGTTTAGGGGAAAATTGAAGTGTGAATGAAAAGGAGAATGGATGTGTGACATTTGTCATCCTGTAACTTTGGGGTGTAACTAGAAATGATGTGTAGGTTTCAAATCTCAGGTGGGATCTTGAAATTTGGATGGGTTCAAGAGTTTAAAGGGCAAGTAATAGATTTGTGACTTTGGGAGGGAAACCAGGAAAGAACATTTTCGGAAATGGTGTCTGGCAGCGGCTTGCAGGACAGAGGGACGTTATGAGCCTGGAGGTGTTTTGGGGGCCTTGTGGTAGATCACAAAGGAAGATGACATGGGATCATCGTAGAGCCATGCTTCTCAACACTGCAGGTGCACGGCACCTTGAAGATTTTTTTTTTTTTTAAACCATGTCCCCATACCACCTTGTCTTAGTCTGTTTTGAGCTGCTATAACAAAATACCTGAGTAACTTGTAAAGAGGTTTATTTGGCTCGTGATTCTGTTGACTGGAAGGTGCGAATGGCATGGTGCCAGCCTCCTGGCAAGGTTCCCCTCACCCATGGCTTCATTACAACATGTCCAAAGGGAACTGGCTGTGCACAGAAGAGACAGATCACGTGGGGTTGTCTCACTTTATAACCCACTCTCAAGAGAGCTAATCCAGTCACATGAGACCTAACACACTCCTACTGGATAGGCATTAATCCCTTTCCAAGGGCAGTGACCTCATGATCTAATCATCTCTTAAAGCTCCATTACCTTGTGGAACTGTTACAGTGGGGGCCAAGCTTCTAGCACCTGACCTTTGAGGAGCAAACTACATCCAAATCATAACACATCTGTACTGTTGTTTACTTAATATTTTACTTTCAACTTGACCCACTCTTTATTTAAATGAATTAAAAAGAAAATTCCCTTTCTGTGAAATTATGGGTTTCACTTGCTAATTATATATATTTTTTCCTAATCTAGTAAAATGAATATATCACTCGTTCAGTTAAAAAATATTTAACTAGGTACCACCTAAAATGAGCTCATGTACCTGATTGGAACTGCATAGTAGAACACCTGTGTAGGCCAAGGAAGTAGAGATGGGAGGGAAGAGGAGAGAGGGAGGACCTGGGAGAACAAAGGAGCTGGCTGTTCTTTGTACTTGATTGGATTTAAGAGGTGAAAGAAAATAAAAGGGGAACCAGACCTTTTTTTTTTTTTTTTTTTTTTTTTTTTGAAAGGATTCAATAAATGACCAGGAAGCTGGGAAAGGTGGAGCAGATGAACAGTTCTGTTCTGGACTAACAGATGAGCTAAGCAGAGGGATCTTGCAGGCCCACGGTGAATAGTAAAACTTATGGGGACAGGTTGGAGGTCATGCATGCAGCAGTTGTCAGTTGAGAACACGAGGAGCGTTTAGCTTTTTGTACTTTATGTTCAGCTTCTCAGAGGCGAACAGATGACTTAGGTTATTTTTATTTTCAGCAGATGGAGGGTCAATTGGATTCCATTGACTCTGAGTTCTTCTTGGGTTTTAAAAAAAACCTGGAAAATCGAGGTTCGGATTGCTTGGAGATGGCTCTCCTGTTTGTAGGAGCAAATGGTGGTTTAATTTTTGGATTTGTTTTATTAGTGTTTGCTTTGATTCAGAAGCTACTTTTTTTGTTGGTAAAGGACTATGATTCTGGTATCTATAGTGAGGTTTGGAAAGAGGTAGACTGTTGCAAGTAGCTCACAAGAGATGAGGACAGCTATGTAAATACCGTGTATTTCAAACATCTGTCATATTCAGGGGAAAAATTATGGCTTAGGTAACTCATACTCACAGTTAAAATCTCCATTTATCTTTCTACTTTAATCCATGATGGCTCCTCTAGGCCAAGTTTTCTCTTTTTTGAAGATAAAAGAGATATTTGGCACATGCCTGTGGGCACTTGGGGTAGCAGAACGAATACCTGGCCTTATCCTTCTGATGGCCATAGTTTCAGAGGGAGGAACCATCTAGCTTTGCAGTTCATAGCCCCACCTCACTCCTACTGCAAATTCCTGTCTAAGACAGCTAATAGACTCTTCATTGCTTTTAGCACATCCGCCTTTTGCTTTGAAATAATTTCATTATTAGATAAAATGAAGGCCCCAGTAGCAATTGAGGTGCATTATTGGTTATCTTTTTTTTTTTTTTGGTACCTATTATCTGAACCTCTCTCTCATGTCTGTGTAGTTCCCCGTTCTTATATATTGAATATGTCCTCCCAAAAGATACAGTCACGTTCTAGTCCCTGGTACCTGTGAATATGACCTTATTTGGAAATAAAATATTTGCAGATGTGACCATGTTAAGATGTGGTTATACTGGAACAGCGTGGGCTCTACATCCAATATAAATATGGATTTCTCTTTATGACTAGGAGATAGAGACACCCACCATGTGACGATAGGGCACACCTCTGAGAGAATGTATACATCTGCCATCATTTTTCTGTTTGACCTTCCTAGACTGGAAACTCTTTGAGGGACATGGCTAATACCTCCCTGGGCTTGTATTCCCAGTGTCTAGAAAGTGCCAGGGGTACAGTTTGTACACTGGAGGAGTATAACCATATAGATATGGTCTTGGAACCTTCTGGTAGTTACAGTGGGATCTCTGTGTTCCATTTCTTTTTTAACTTTCGGCCTAGATGGCACCCTGGGGTTGAGGGTAAGAGACCTGAGGGGCAGTTGTCACTGTGTTAGTCATCAAGCTGAACTCTCATGGGCTAACAGAGCACACAGGTAAATTAGGGCAGTTTCTCTGTCCACTGGGTTGTACAAATATAGGCTTCTCTCAGGATTTTAAAAAACAGTCCAGCCTGTATCTTTGGAATAATCATAGAACAGTGTAACTTTTTTTTGAATCCACCAAACATTTAAGACAAAACATTCTTTTAGATTAGATACTAGTTCTTTTAACTATTGATGGAGCTTCCTGTTAGCCGAGTGAAACTCACTCGAATTTTCATTTTGATTGGGTTTCAAATAATTGAAAGAAGTATTTGGACATGTTTTTTCCACATTACTGACTGGCTGTTTGTCATGTAGACAACAGACATATGCTGATAAACTTCTAAAAAGTCTGTTTAGTCAGAGAGTTAACAAGACAGAACAGTGAAGATGGTCATAATGTCAGGTGGATTTTTCTACATTCATAATAGTGGCTTCTGTCTTAAGTCCACAAAATGCCTTTACGTATAGCTGTAGAGCATCATGATTTGGGGCTTTTAAATTTTATTTATTTAAAAAAAAATTTATGATGGTGTCTTAGCAGCCACTTGCTGGCCGTGTAATCTTGAATCTTGGCAGCGTCTGTGGTCAGTCTATTCTGCTTCCTTATATGTAAGAAGAGGCTCGTGTGGATTATATGAGCAAATGCAGGCAGAATGACTAGCACAGTGCATGACACAGTGCAAACTCAATCCATCTTTGCTATTTTGTTATTATTCTTTTGGAACTTAACTATGCAAGAGTGGTCAAGCCTAAATGTTTTGCACCTGAGGATGCAGAAGGATGGAGCCAACTTAACCAGGGTCAGATGGAGTTCAAGGCACCTTTGAGTCAGATTCTTAGCTTCATGCTTAATACTCATTCAACCACAAATCACATATTCCATTTCTTATTGATTTTGGTGTGTGATCTTCTAGGAAAACCCACAGAATTATTCGTTTATCTAAGTGGGCTCACTTGTCCTTGAATTTCCAACTTTGGAAAAATGGTAAAGAATCATAGTGTACTCAATATTCCTGTGAAATATAAATCGAAGAGAATTTGGCTTCTTTTAGAGTCAGGGAAATTGTACCCTATCTCATCAGACCCAGTTTAATCTGAGGTACTTATTTTGGCTTTTCAGTGGAAAGTAAAGGAAAAAAAAATGCCTCTTGGGAGCAGAGGGTGTATATGTGTGTGTACACGTGTGTGCGTGTGCAGTAAAAATGACTCATACAGAGACACAACCTGAGAAAGGGAAGCTGAGGTGCTTCGTTCAAGGCCAGTTTGGAAAGGAAAGCCCCTTGAACTCTTCTCAAAGCCAAGTGCATTTTTCTTTCTTTGGTGAGTTTTTAAAAGTAATATTGGTCCCAGAGGAACCTCAGAGTTGTATAGGAAATAAAGAGAGGTGCTACGGTTTGGGTCCACCTTTCACAGGTGTTAATATTGCAGCTGCTTTCCTGGGAGCAGATGGTTTGGCAGCCAGACTTGGGGCTCTGGGATGACAGCTGAGCCAGGATCTGGGGGCTCAGAGCCACCTCTGTGTGCTGTGTCCACCCCAGTTTCCATTTACCGAGTCATTCCAACATGTTGCCCCTCCCCAGTTTCCCCTGAATTCAGATCCAGGAGAAAATACCTAAAGACAAACCTGAAGTGATTTGCTTTCTATGGTTACGGCCAACAAAGGAGACTTCAGAAGCCATCTCCACTTGTGGCTCCGCAAGCCTGAGCTTTTGCTAAGCCTGGTTTCTGGAGCGCACAGATCCTGTTTACCCACGTGTGGTACCTGCTTCATGGGCAGGATGTAAACACGAGGAGGATGACTAGAGTGTGTTTGGGCTGCCAACGATGCACTAGGTCGTGTTGTGTACCCTCCTACCATAAGTGCCAGATGCGAGGTTGCCATGGTCAAACGAAGCTATCCGTGTGGAACTCTTTCCTCTCCAGTGAGGCCCTACAGTGTCCCTACACTGGGAAGGATTCTGGGGGCTTGCTGGGGGTGTGATGAGTGGGGATGCAGTGTCTTGGAGGCAGCAGCCCTGGAAGGTGTAGGACATAAGCACTGACTTTTTCTCTCAGTTTGAAGCGTGTTTTAGGGGTGCTTCTGAGATTTAGCTCCTATGAGAGGGAGCCTCCTAACCTCCTAACCTCCTAACCCTCAACTCACATCGTCCCCAGGGAAGGGAACCATTGTTTATTGAGCATGTACTGTATAGGCATTACCTCATTTAGGCCTCAGAACCATCCTTGGAGGCAGGCACTAATATTTCAAGCAGCACAAATGGCAAATATGAGATTCTGTACATATATATGCACAAACTCATGCCCATACTTTTCATTGAAATGTTTGAATACTGTTAAGCATTAGTAAAATTAATTTCTTATTTTTGAATAAAATACTTAATATTTTATTTATTTATAATATTTCCCCAATGGTTTATCTTACACTTACCCTAAAGTGGGGGCATCCCATTTTAGAGGCCATGTTATATAGAAAGGAGAGATTTTAATCTTCCCTGCATATACTAATGAGTCTAACTTTAAATAGCCCCGTGTTCTTTGAAAATAATCTTTATTCAGCTCGCTGAAGTTCTAAGAACTACCTTGTCTTACTGAAAGAACAAAAGGGCCTCCTCCAGTACATCCAAGGGTGAGGCAGGGGACCTGCTGGAGTATTTTTCCTAATGCCATTTCTTACCCTTCCTCCTCTTATCACTGTGGGGTGGGTTTTTCGTGCCCTTCTGAGCTCCTCTGCTGTCTTAGTTGTCTTGATGTTATCACAAGCTGTCAGTCATGCAGTGAACATCCCGGATTCTTGGAGATGAGATAGTTGCATTGCACAAGTCCTAGGTCTTAACTCATTTTGCATGAGGTTCCTGACAACAAAATGAGCAACTTCAAATGCAGAGGAGTCTCAAACATTCCCATGATTTTTTTTCATTTGCAAACCATTTTTTTTTTTTTTACTACTTTCTCGTTTTCTCTTGTACTGAGTATATGGATCTTGACTTTTTTCGTTGTGAAAAATTGCTGAAGAAACACTGGGTTTAGTGCAGCCTCGCTTTTACCATCTGTTGTAAGAATTTAGACTGAACATTATTCTGAAGATAACCATAGGCCAGGAATCCAAATAATTGAACAGGCTGACAGGACATGGCACATTAATTTAAAATGACTGTAGCAGGGGGCAGAGAAGGAGGAGTTGTATGGGTCTGCCTGGTGTAAGATAAGATTAAGCCCAGGATAATCAAGAAATTAATGCACTAGGAATTTTGGTGAATATGATAAAAATATAGGTGTTTAAAATTGGGTGAATCAGCCATGTCTTAATGAGAATCAGGTAACGGGTTTCGAGTATAATACATTAAATGTGTATTATAAAAACCTTCAATTTGGAAGGGAAAAAGTGTCCCTGTGACTCCCCATAGATGAGTCAGTCGATTGAGAAAATCCTTTCCAGTTTCCTCCCCAGTTTTTCAGTGGACAAAGAGGATGAATTCAGTAACCCCTGGCAACATAGTGAATGTGGATAATAAGAAAGCATAATCTTTAGTTAGCTTTGCTAGTAGGTGGACTTGCAGAATCTAGCACCTACTTTATCCTTGGAGTGTGTAACACTTAAAGTAATACAAATACAGCAAACTCCTGCTCTTTAGGCTATTTCAGAATAGTCACCATGCTTTAGGATATATATCTTCCCCCCCAAAAGCCAAATTACTTTCAAATAATATGTAATCATTAGAAATGATTTCTTACTAACCCTTCCCTGGATATATGACTAACATCTTCCAAAGATACTTAAGAAATACAGCATAAACTTGTTTAGAATCAAAGACATCAAGATAGATGAGCTCTCAAAATGTGCAAGGTCAAATTCATCTGGATCTCATTTCCCTAAAATTACAATTTTAAAATTATCTCCTTAGCTATTGTTTTAATCTCTCATTGCCTTCCTTTTTCTAATGATTTGCCAGGGACAGGTTTAATTAGTAAACTACTTCTTTACAGAAAAGAGTTCAACAATATACAGTAAATTCAGTGTGTAGTTCTGCAGTTATCTAAGTTAGAAGACTTTCACAAATGGATTACGCCCTGTTCCTTTGAAAAGATAGCTTGTTCTTTAGGTGCAGATATATTTCATTCTATAGACCCATTCTTCCTCTGCTTTTGTTTTTTTTAACAGTAATTCCCCATTTCCCCTCCTTGGTCCTAGTCCCTGGCAGCCACCATTCTGTCTCTGTGAATTTGACTAGTCTAGAAACCTCATCTCCGTGGAATCATACAGTATTTATTTGTGACTGGCTTATTCCACTTAGCATAATGCTATCAATCAAGCTTCATTCATGTTGTAGCAAGAGTCAGACTTTTCTTCCTTTTAAGGGAGGAGTAATATTCCATCATATGTGTGGGTTCCCTCCATCTACCTTGTGGCTCTAGTGATTAATATTTCCACGAACATGGGTACACTGATATCCAGGTCCCCGCTGTAATTCTTTGGGGTACATAAGCAGGAAAGGAGCTGCTGGCTCACAATGTAATTCTGTGTTGAATTTGTATGAGAAACCACCAAGCTTTTCCACAGATATTGTACCATATGACATTCCCACCAACAGTGTGTGGTTGCACTACTCTTTTCTAAAGTCTCAACATCTCTGTCAATGTTTGTTATTTTCTAGATTTTTTTTTTTGGATAGTACCAATCCTAATTGGTTAAGTTGGCATCTTAAGAAGTATGGATACTTGTAGCTTCACTGAATTCTTTCTCACACAGAGAAACATGGAGAATTTTGGAAGCTTTCATTACAGGAAGGCTATAGTTGCCCCAAAATAACAACAGTAGAAGGTAAAAGCAGAGCTAACTTGTCCAAAAGGGCTCCTACTTTTTTGTGTGCTTTTACTTGAATCCTATTTTCTTTCCAAATGAGGGAAATAATTAAATATAGGCGTAATAAATTTCGGATTATTCACATTTTTTCCAGTTTGCAGTGATACAATGAGGTGGTGCTGGGGGTTATAATGATCTAAGCCCTCAGGCTCAAGTTGCTTGAGATGTAGTTAAGAGCACAGAATATACTTCGGGGTGCACTGCAGAATGCAAAATGTTGGACTCGTGAAAAGTCACAAGTCCTTACCGAGGGGCTGTGAGAGGTGCGACATGAGTTGTCAGGCTACATTTGGCAGGATCAGCACAGAGTTGTTACCATTCTCACATTCTAGATAGACCCGTCAGGAAGTAGCCAAGACTGGAACATTCTGTGTAGACTGAAGTTCCTAGACACCATCTGTGGACCAGCGTTGGGTTGGTTCCTTCCGCACGATCATCCAGGGAGCTTGTTAAGCAGCCACACATTTTGGCTTCGTTCCCCAAGTATTTGTAGGCTTGGGAGGCGGCCCAGAACCTTATGTTTTTAAAAACTCTCTTGATGATTCTGATGTACAGTCAGGTTGGGTGGCCACTGATTTGCCGTTATCCAATTCACCATTCATTCATTCACTCATTCTCTTCCTCACGCGTTCAACCAGTATGGATGCTGGTGTAAGATCCGGGCACATGTGTTGGTTGGAGAGGCTTAAGATCTGTTCATGCCTTTAGGGATCCTGCAGCTCCCTGGAGACAGGCAACAGTTGCAGGGCGATATGGAGCTGTGTGGGCAGTGCTGGGACACAGTGTAGCAGGAGCTCTCCGCAGAAGCCTAGGAGATGGGAAGGAACTTGAGAGGTGCAGTGAGCACTGATTCTCTCTAAAAGGTTAATGAGAGTCAGCCCTGCAGGTAGAGGCTGGAAGGACAAGGACTGAATATAGGAGAGGCCAGTACAGATGACTCTGTCCCTTTGGAGGCCAGATAGGGGTGGTAAGAGATGAGGACAAAAGAGAGGAGAGGCAGGGATCTAAGGAGACCTGGTATTCCAAGTTGAGGAGCTATAATTATATTCTGAGCATAATGAGTCACCCAAGAATTTTAAGTAGGGTGTGTGACGAGCTGGGATTTGCACTGGAGAGAGATTATCCTGGCTCAGGGTGGAAAATTGATGGAGAGCCTTAGAGGGAGAAATTGATAGGCAGATTGTGGAGTAGAGAGGCCTGTGAGACTAACAGAGGCCAGAATGTTGAGGAATTCCTCGACAAGTGTGTGTTCTGTCTCCCCCTTAAAGCAGGACTTTGGCCCTCTTGTGGGAGAGGTGGAAGAGGTGATAGAGAAGATGGCAAAGAGTCAACATAGCTTCCAGGAGAGCTGTGTAAATAGTTGACGGGCCACGTAGAGAACCCAGCGGAGGTGGACACCATGAATTCACGTGTCATCTGATTGGTATGATCCAGTGGTTTTCATCAGTAGTGGTCTGCAATCTGAGAGCAAGAGTGGAAAAACATTTGGAAAGACGTTTGGAAACACAAGGTGCCCACACGGGGAAGCCATACCGTTGGTCCCGCTTCGGATGGTTTCTCAAGATGGCATTCTGAATACTTGGAAAGGGAATCTAAATGAGAAAGGCATTCAGTAGGTACAAATTTGAATCTTATTCTCAAACTCACTCTAAGACTTGCTTTAAGAATAGTTCAAATCAGACTGTATTATCATTAGGAATTATTTCTTAAAGACAGTTGGTGCCTTTTAGTAGCTGTAGTGAAGAAAAATTGACCATCTAATTACAAGACTTTGCCAGATGTGACTTGAGATCAGTCAATCATCCATTAATCTATCTATCTATCTATCTATCTATCTATCTATCTATCTATCTATCTATCTATCTCTATCTTACTAGCCCGAGTAAAACATACACCTGAAGACTAAAACTCTAACTAATTTGGAATAATTGGGAGGAAGACCTAAGTAAGTCAAAGATTTAAACTTTAGAATGTTTAATGAAATGGAGTCTTATTACTTGCATTTCATAAGTTTATTTAATGAATGGATAAATTATTTATAAATAGCAAATCAACTATTTCCATGTAAGAGATTGCTCTTTTAGTATTTGAAAACAGGTTATTGTTTCCATCTTCAGTAATTGATATAGTCCTGTGAAATCTTATTTATATCATTTAATTGTATCAACTTAAGGTAAAAGTAATTTTCAACCTGGCCTTGTCCATAATTTCCAAACTCCAAATTGGGAGATTTCAAATTAAAATGAGATTGTGTTACATAGGAGGATGAGGCAATTCTGCATCTTTAAAGACACATGGATTTATTTTTCTTTCTTTTAAAACAGAAGTGTGTGTTCCTTCGAGCTATTTGATAAAGATATGATTTTAAAGTTCAAAAGAAAGTAATACATAAGTAAAGATAAACAGGTAAAATATTCATGATAAATTAAAAAATAATAGTTGCAAAATTAAAATATTCAAGATGAGAAGCCATAAAATTAAAAATAAATAAAACATTAAAAAATGGTAAATAGCCATGAAATAAGAAACATGTTTTTGTTCAGGAATCTTCTAGATTTCATAATAATAATGTTCTCAGTTTACTGAAAGCCTATCAGGTACCAGATCATATTCTTTCATTTAATAGAACGACCATGTCTTTGAGGTTGGCACTATTTTTATATGAATTGATAAAATTCATTGATGAATATGGTTCATCAATGGCAAAGCTAATATTTGAATTCCAATCTGTAAATTTTTTTTTTGGATATGTCTTTGGTCCTGCATCCTCCAGTTAAAAAAAGCAAGTGGAGGGCTGGGGTTGTGGCTCAGTGGCAGAGATGTGAGGCACTGGGTTCGATTCTCAGTACCTCATAAAAATAAACAAAGATATTGTGTCCATGTATAACTAAAAAATATTTTAAAAAGAAAATATAAACTTATTATTATTTTGGGGGGTACTGGGGATTGAACTCAGGGGTGCTCAACCACTGAGACACATCCCCAGCTCTAATTTGTATTTTATATAGAGACAGGGTCTCACTGAGTTGTTTAGTGCCTCGCTTTTTGCTGAGGCTGGCTTTGAACTTTCGATCCTCCTATCTCAGCCTTCTGAGACACTGGGATTACAGGTGAGCACCACCACACCCAGCTATTTATATATTTTTACCTGGTGCTGAGGATCAAACCCAGTGCCTCACATGTGCTACCCAAGCATGCTACCAGTGAGCCACAACCCCAGGCCGCAAGTGGAATTTTAAAACAAACCTGTAAGAGAAGTAGGAGTTGGGAACTGGATAAGGAGGATCGATCCACTATTAATAGAAAAAAAAAGTGTCGTTGGGGCAAAAATGGTAATGTGTGGTAAGAATCCAAATAGTGCACCTCAATGACTCAGGTTAGTCATTAGCATTACTCCTTGACTTGGAGTATTTTCTAGTCAGTTATGTATTCTTTGCACACATGTTAACTTTTCGGTTGCTTTTCTAAGAGTAGAGCCTGTGCTGAACAGTATTTCAGGCTCAGTAGAGAAGGCAGCCTGAGTTGGGGTAGGGGTTCAGCACACAGACAGCTGTGTACCCTGACCCTGGTGCCTGACTTCTCTGTGTCACCTGTGTAAAATGGGACAATCATAGCACCTACTTCATGAGGTTGTTCTGAGCTTTAAACGTCTTCATAAATTAAGCTCTTGATCATAGTCATTGGCACACAATTTGTGCTCAACAAAGTCAACATTTATTATTATTAATAAGTTTCTAGTCTGAGCATACCAAAAAGCAGCTTTGACCGTGTAAAAAGGGATCATTTATTTCTGAGAACTTTTTTCCTCTCTTTTAGAGATAGATAACACATAACTGCTAGGTGATGACAATCCCCCTTGACTGTAGGAGTGGTTTAAAAGAGTGAAACAGATTGGCTTTGCAGGACAGACCTGGTGCTTTCTCAGTGCACGTGACTGATCTGGAAGTAGCAATTAAGACTTCACCATCACGAGGCTGCCAGCCGAAGTCGTCTGATAGGAGGTAGGAGTGTGCGTGTGTGCTGGTGCGACATGGTAATTACTGCCTTGTTTTGCCCTTTTGGGGACTTACCCAGGGCTCCACATCTGTGTGGAGCTACCCTCAGTCTCTTCTTGCTTCTTCCTTGGGAGATCCCCTGCTCTGTTTGCAGGTAAGCAAACCCCTCAGCAGGGCACAGGCTTCCCACCAAGTTCCCCAGAAATGAACTTGGCTTTGCACCTCTCCTTGCTGTGGAAGGATGGTCTTGCCATGACAGGAGCAGCATGATGGGGTCAGGGTGTTCAGTGGAGGGGACAAAAGTGCAAGCTCATGACCAGTTGAATTGGGGTCCAGAGGAGCCCCCAGTGCATTGTGTGAGTGATTGCGTTTATGTCTTTGCTCTGCGGCAGGCTTCTTCTGGTGGGTTGGTTTTCAGTTCAGGTCATCTGTCTTCAGTGCGTTTGTTCATTCACCCCTGGTTAGGAAGGGGCACAGCTGTAATGGTCCCCCCCTCTTTTTTGTACTTATGTTTTAGTTGTAGTTGGACTCCACACCTTTATTTCATTTATTTTTATGTGGTGCTGAGGATAAAACCCATGGCCTGGCACATGCTAGGCGAATGCTCTACCTCTGAGCCACAACCCCAGCCCCTGGGCCTTTTTTTTTTTGTACCGGGGATTGAACTCAGGGGCACTCCAGCACTGAGCCACATCCTCAGCCTCATTTTTGTATTTTATTTAGAGACAGAGTCTCACTGAATTGCTTAGTACCTCCCTTTTGCTGAAGCTGGCTTTGAACTCACGATCCTCCTGCCTCAGCCTCCTGAGCCGCTGGGATTACAGGCGTGTGCCATCACTCCCGCAAGATGGGCCATTTCTGTGGCTGGTGTGCACTCTGTCTTCGCAGAGTTGTCCACAAAATGCTGGTAGCTTCGCTGTCTGCCTTTATGGGAAGAAGACACACCATTGGGATTAAAACCAAACAGAACCAACACATACTTAGGAGGCCACTTCAGTACCTGGAGGAGGTTGGATTTTGTCCCCTCAAGATTGTTGAGAAATTTATGTTCATTTGGAGAATGATGTGGAGAGAGTGAATAAGTGGAGGCGTGGTGCTCAAGTGTGTATGAGGGATTGTACTCATTAACGGGCAATCAGGAGGAGGTGTAGGATCCACTTGAAGTCTTCCTGAGCCACAGATTCTAATCCTATGTCTTGTCACTGTGGGCATGGTCCAGTGACTAGGGAGTAGGCCGAGCCTGTCACTTCTTATCCAACCCAGAGTGGTTCTGTGGTCTCCCCTTCAAGGTTTTGAGATATGAGAAATTAAAAACTTGGCTTCTCGTTTGGAAATGGCCCTGAAAAGAACACCAACCACCACTGCTGGTGCATTTAAGAGAAAATGAAGACGTCTGAGAAGGGCATAGTTCTGATCCAGAGAAAGGAAAGCTTGAGAGAAAGTGTAAAATCCAAAATTAGCTGATGGTTTGTATCACAGAAAAAGTAACTCCTCTAACTGTCTCAAGCATACTCTAAAGGATGTGTTTACTTGCTGTCTTAAGGTTCATGTACACACTCTTTGAAGCTGAAAAAAGATAACTTAAAATGTTTAGTTATTGGGAAATTGCATAGAATAGTGGTCATAATTGAAGACGTGGAACTTGCCCAAAGCTTGGGACTTCTGCATTACCGGTAGTTAGTTTCTTTTGTGCAGCAGATAGGGTGAGACTCAAAGAGTTCAGAGCTGTACCCTGCACATCAAGTTCAGAGCTATAATTAAGTCAAATATGTTATGCTATTTTTGATCCCATAGTGTTATTTGCCTTCTCTTGCATACTCTGGCACAGATTTAGATAAACGTTTTGGGAATTCAAGGAAAAGAATGATCCTGGTCTGGTGAATTTGGAAGAAGCAGACATTCCCTTTGTACTACACAGAGTATAATATGTTGGGTTATTGCCATACTCGAATGCACTGGGGACACAGTTTATATCAATTACCAATTAATTGTTGGGCATAATTCAAGTATTTTACAAGAGGCAGAGAAAGTGGTTGACTCTGTGGCCATAGATCACACTAGGTTCTTCTTTTGTAAACATTAAAACCAAATAAGCAATGAGGCTCTGGATAAGGGTGGCTCTCACTGTCACCCCCACACATAACCAAAATAAAAAGACCGTTTAGTGACCTTGTGTGCTGCAGCATTGATAAGCTCTTGGTTAAGTGTCTGTCTGAGGTACAATAGGTATCTTGTGGCATTATGTTTCACTGCTCTGTGAGTATTTTTGCACAGCTAGAAAATATTACAACTAATTACCCTAGCTGCATGACTTTTGTTTTTAAGAAGGAAATGAGTTTTCAATATTCAGTTATGAAGTTTACTGAAATAATACGAAGCTATACTTCTTTCCCTTTTGGAGGGAAGAAGTCATATATTTTGGATGCTACAAGTTGGTTTTTTCGAATACCTGGTTCAAATACTGATCAAGATCTACAGTGTTTTCTTTATTTCTCACATGAAGTCCCCATAATCACATGTGGCTTCTAAGATGCTTCAGATTAAAGAGACTGATCATAATAAGCCATACCGATTAAAATAGAAATTTCTGTGGCGGGATAATAAAAGTGTCTTCATTAGTATCAACATAGCTCTTTACAGAAATATTTGTCTAGAAACCATAGGGTTTATTATTGTTGTTGTTTCATTAAAATGATTTTAAAACCAAACCCTAGCTTCTTAAGTAACTTTTCCTTTTATTTTTTCAAAACGTGTTTATGTATCATCTACTGCAGTGCATCATAATTAGTACATCTGATGATTGAAATCTAGTGCCTACATGCAAGCAGTTATATTAGGTGTCAGGTGTCTAGAGACCGTGAAAGACCCAAGGGTCCTGTTCCCATAGTGTGCACAGGCCACTGGGAAAGAAAGGAATGTTGTACTTACTCTGGGTGAAACTGAGTCTGGAGAGAAGGCAAGTCTGGAGGAGCCTAATAGGTAGGGTGACCTCAAAAACTACAAGACTTGGGCTGGTACAAGGGGTCACTGGATAGTTTCATCAACTGAGCAAGGATAAGCTGCATTAGTCCCAATCTGAGACTCAGGGTTGCTGTACTGTTAGGTTAAGGATTTTGCATGTTATTCGAGGCAATAGAAGAAAATGGTAGAAGGTTGTTAATCTAGACATCGATGTAAGAGAAGTCTGTTGTGGAAGGCAGAGGTGGGTTGAAGAGGGCAAAAGGGGAGAAATTAAGTGAGAGCTGTTTCAGGATCCTGGCATGAGAAGGTGACCATCTGGAGCAGATGATGCCAGATGATGTTGTGGACAGGTCTGACACATAATTGATAAAGATTGATTTATCAATCAAGGTCTGACACATGATTGATAGGATATGGCAGATGAGAAGGGAGGAGGGGTCACAGGTGACTCCCAAATTTCTGGTAAGAGAGAGGTGCCATTTACTCAGAGGGAGATGTCTTAGAGGAGCAGTTTGGGGTAGAGAATGTTGGTTCCATTTTGGACATGTTGAGTTGGAGGCACTTAGGCAGATATACAGGTAGAAACATTTAATAGCCCTGTTTTTTTTTCCTTTATGCGTTAATCTGAAAATCAGTCTGCACATACCAATATTATTGTTTATGGCTTTTAATCCTCATTAAGATCTTGAGTGCATAGATTTGTTGTGATTCACTGGAGGGATCTCGTCAGTCTTGAGTAATTTGTTACTATTTGAAACGTGGTAAAAAGTAGCATGGCTGTTCTTCTGGAAGCAGCTTAAATTTTTGCTGTGACACAGGAACCCAGCTTCCTACAGAGACAGATTCCCAGGCTCCCTGTCAGAATCCTGGAGATGTAGGTGGTTTTGCAGCTTCAGGACTCAAGAAAGGTCCCACATGAGAGCTCATCATTTGAACAACGTTTATATCTCCTTGCAGAAGACCACTTCAAAAATACCTTGTATTTATAAAACACTTATTTTAAAGGGCTTGCTTGGATTTTCCCACTCACCTTTAGAACACATATAGGAAGTTTGCAAGAGGCAGATTCATGTTCTAAATGACAATAGAGAATATAGAAATATGGAGTTGCTTTCTGAATGATCTAGGGATTAGGTTAGTGTTCAAATTAGCCTACTGTTTACCTGTGCATCAATAGAAAAACTTCACCTTAAGCTCTTGAGTAATATCCCTGAAGCAGATTATTAGGTTGGTCTCCAATATTTATTTGAGTGTGTGGACAGATACAAATACCCTACTATTCCTGAGGTGTTTTAAATGATACTGATTAAATTTGATCCTGTAGACTTAGCAAAAGACATAATTGGGAGTGGCTTTTCTTAAGCATGTCTAAAGCTCATGGAAGCTAAAGTGTTTGCATAAAAATCTATATAAAAAAAACCCAGGGAAGATTTGTGGCATAATACATTGTGCCCAACTCAGGTATTACTAATGATTTAAATTATGAATGTGGCAGTTAAAATGATAATATCTTATTACAATTTGTAAGGACACTGGTTATTCACTTCATCCTCCTTCTCCCCGAAGGATTTGAGTGTCTTAGGGAGAAACAGAAATAAAATACGATTTAAAAAAATTAAAAAATGGAAAAATGGACAAAGAATAAAAGTAGGAAAGTAAATAAATTATTTCCTGAATGTCTTGCCGTACGACTTTTCTTTTTTATTTTTAAAAAATATTTTATTTTTTAGTTTTAGGTGGACATAATATCTTTATTTTATATTTATGTGATGCTGAGGATAGAACCCAGTGCCTCGTGCATGACAGGTGAACACTCTACCACTGAGCCACTACCCCAGCCCCTTCTTTTCTTTTAAATGGGAAAAGGGAGACTTATTCAAGCACATTGATCTGTTTAAAAACTTTTAGTCCATATTCTTATATAGCTCATCTTTATTCTAGTCTCCTTAACTGACTTATCCAGTTACATAGCAATTAATGCCAGTTAATTAAAACAAATGTCCAAAATCTTTTTTTTGGTGGGGGGAGGGGTACCAGGGATTGAACTCAGGGGCACTCAACCACTGAGCCACACCCCAGCCCTATTCTGTGTTTTATTTAGACACAGGGTCTCACTGAGCTGCTTAGTGCCTCTCTGTTGCTGAGGCTGGCTTTGAACTCGAGATCCTCCTGTCTCAGTCTCCCAAGCCGCTGGGATTACAGGCGTGGGTCATCTTGCCAGGCTATAAAACAAATATCAAAAATCTTTTACTCAGCAATTCCTTGATGCCGGACCTCTTGTTTTGTTTTATTTTATTTTTTACAATAAATACTTTGGTAAAGCTTCTTTACCTAACCCTGCCTACACACACGACTGTCAAAAAATCAGATGTTCTTGGTGAGGGCTTCACTTAGGAGACAGAGGAGGTTTGGCTGGAGGGTTGCATCTGTTGGGGCATCACTCACTCACGGTGAATGCAAAAGTGGGCTGATCCAGGCTGGCTGCTGGAGGCGGAGCCTCAAACAACATGATCACCATGGCCTTTGGTGACCCAATTTTCTGATTTGGAGGCAACATTGCAAACAAAACAAAGTTTTAGTTTGTTCCATGTCCAGTTGTAATCCTGGAAAGATCAGCTCTTATTTAAACCAGGCAAAGCAGTTTGTGTCCATATGCAAAATGGAGCTCTAAGTGTAGATAATTGCAAACAGATATTTTCCAACATGGAAGACTAGCAAGACACTGGGAAGCCTACTTAGGAACACGCATCCTGGGGGTCTGTCCTATGTGTGGCCGACTCTACAGCCACCAAATACCAGTGGCAATTAAAGCAAAATTGCCTCATGTATCCTATACCTCTTTACAGGTATCTATCATCATGTTGACCACAGGGGGAAGAACATAAAACCTCATGGAAGCTCATACTCAGGGTTGTCTTTTCCTTCAGCTTGGAACATAGCATTTGGAGGCCAACTCCCTGGAAAATTACAAGGATCAATAAGTCAATCTCCTTGTTTCAGAAAAAGTGGAAGGAAAACTGAGGTGAGAGGGACAAAAGGTGGTCCAGCACTTGGAGGCAGGGCACAAGGGCTGACTAGTTGGTAGTTGAATTCTATCCCTGTCTGAACTGTAGCCTTGTAGCTGTAGCTTTAAGATCTTGAGAAAAATCCTTGAATTCTGTGATTCTTTCTTCACCTGTGAACACAAGTACTTATGCCTAATTTATGGGATTGTTATGAGAATTACTCCCACGCACCTGACAATGTGCTTGGGACTGGGATGTACTCTAAAACTGTAAGTTCCTTCTGCTCCCCTCTTCCAAAGAGATTTATAGTAATGGTGTTGGTGTTTGCATTTCAAGAGGGGATATCCAAGAGTTTGTGTTCTTAATTTTTAAGGTAGAAAACCTGTTACCCAGTGCATTATGTACCCTGTTGGAATGAACCCTCTGCATTTTGGATTTGGATTTTATGCTGCTTCAAAACACTTCTTGGAGAGGAAAAACAAAGATTACTTTTTAAAAATTACAAATTAAACATTTTTCCTTTAGGAGCTTCAGATAATATGCATGTAATTGTATTTCAACCTCAAATCCTCACCATCCCCATCCATCTTCCTAAGAGTAACTAGCTGTTCATCAAATTTAAATTTAAGTACTTCTGCTGTCCTCTCCAAGTCTTGGCAAACAGTTTTTTCCCTTTACACTGGTCTATATGAGACCTTGTCTCTCATTTGTTCTGATGAAGCCAAGTTAGCATAAAATGATACCTGATTCTATTCATTCTAACTGCTTCAGCACAGATTGTTTGTAGAGCTGTGATTTTTTAAAAAAATTTTCATTCTAATTTGTTACATATGATAGCAGCATGCATTACGATTCATATTACACATAGAGAGTGCAATTTTTCATGTCTCTGGTTGTATACAAAGTATATTCACACCATTCGTGTCTTCATAAATGTACTTAGGGTAATGATGTCCGTATCATTCCACCATATTTTTTATCCTCTTGCCCCCTCCCTTCTCCTCCCACCCCTTTGCCCTATCTAGAGTTTATCTAATCCTCCCAGGCTCCTCCTGCCAACCCCACCAAGAATCCGCCTCCTTATATCAGAGAAAACATTCGGCATTTAGTTTTAGGGATTGGCTAACTTCACTTAGCTTTATATTCTCTAACTCCATCCATTTACCTGCAAATGTCATGATTTTATTCTCTTTTATTGCTGAGTAATAAAATTCCATTGTGTATGTATGTCTTATCCATTCATCTATTGAAGGGCATCTAGGTTGGTTCCACAGTTTAGCTATTGTGAATTGTGCTGCTATAAACATTGATGTGGCTGTGTCCCTGTAGTATGCTATCTGTACCTTTGGGTATAGATTGAGGAGTGGGATAGCTGTGTCAAATGGTGGTTCCATTCCCAGTTTTCCAAAGATTCTCCATACCGTTTTCCATATTGGCTGCGCCATATTGCAGTCCCACCAGCAATGTATGAGCGTACCTTTTCCCTCACATCCTTGCCAAAATTTACTGTTGTTTGTATTCTTAATAGCTGCCATTCTGACTGGAGTGAGATGAAGTCTTAATTTTGAATTGCATTTCTCTAATTGCTAGAGATGTTGAACAGTTTTTCATGTATTTGTTGATTGATTGTATATCACCTTCTGAGAAGTGTCTATTCAGTTACTTGGCCCATTTATTGATTGGGTTATATGTTTTTTTGGTGTTTTGCTTTTTGAGTTCTTTATATACCCTAGAGATTGGTGCTCTATCTGATGTGCAGGTGGCAAAAATTTGCTCTCAAACTGTAGGATCTCTATTCATCTCACTGATTGTTTCTTTTGCTGAGAAACTTTTAAATTTGAATCTCATTTATTAATTCTTGATTTTAATTCTTGCACTATAGGAGTCTTATTAAGGAAGTAGGGACCTAATCCAATATGATGGAGATTTGGGCCTACTTTTTCATTCTGTTAGACACAGGATCTCTGGTTTAATTCCTAGGTCCTTGATCCACTTTTGAGTTGAGTTTTGTGCGTGGTTTAATTTCATTTTATTGCATATGGATTTCCAGTTTTCCCAGCATCATTTGTTGAAGAGGCTATCTGTTCTCCAGTTTATGTTTTTGGAGCCTTTGTCTACTATAAGATAACTGTAG
Source organism: Ictidomys tridecemlineatus (assembly GCF_052094955.1). Taxonomy (NCBI): domain Eukaryota; kingdom Metazoa; phylum Chordata; class Mammalia; order Rodentia; family Sciuridae; genus Ictidomys; species Ictidomys tridecemlineatus. The sequence continues at coordinate 33,280,107 of NC_135490.1, forward strand.
TTATGTGGGTTTGTCTCTGTGTCCTCTATTCTGTACCATCGGTCTACAAGTCTATTTTGGTGCTAATACCATGATATTTTTGTTACTATTGCTCTGTAGTATAGTTTAAGGTCTGGTATAGTGATGCCACCTGCTTCACTCTTCTTGCTAAGGATTGCTTTAGCTATTCTGGGTCTCTTATTTTTCCAGTTGAATTTCATGACTGCTTTTTCTATTTCTATGAGGAATGTCATTGGGATTTTGACTGGAACTGCATTAAATCTGTGTAGTGCTTTTGGTAGTATGGTCATTTAGACAATATTAATTCTGCCAAGAACAAGGTAGATCTTTCCATCTTCTAAGGTCTTCTTTCTTCCTTTAGCATTCTGTAGTTTTCATTGTAGAGTTCTTTCACCTCTTTCATTAAGTTGATCCCTAAGTTTGGTTTATTTTATTTTTTTTTGAGGGTATTGTAAATGGGGTAGTTTTTCTCATTTCCCTTTCAGAGGATTTGTCACTGATGTACAGAAATGCCTTTGATTTATGGGTGTTGACTTTATATCCTGCTACTTTGCTGAATTCATTTACTAGTTCTAGAAGTTTTCTGGTGGGATTTTTGGGGTCTTCTAGATACAGAATCAAACTGTCGGCAAGTAGTGCTAATTTGAGTTCTTCTTTTCCTCTCTGTATCCCTTTAATTTCTTTCATCTGTCTAATTGCTCTGGACAGTGTTTCAAGAACTATGTTAAATAGGAGTGGTAAAAGAGGGCATCCCTGTCTTGTTCTAGTTTTTAGAGGGAATGCTTTCAATTTTTCTCCATTTAGAATGATGTTGGCCTGGGGCTTAGCATAGATAGCCTTTACAGTGTTGAGATACGTTCCTGTTATGCCTAGTTTTTCTGGTGTTTTGAACATGAAGTATTTTGTCAAATGCTTTTTCTGCATCTGTTTTGATGATTATATGATTCTTATCTTTTAATCTATTGATGTGATGAATTACATTTATTGATTTCCGTATGTTGAACCAACCTTGCATCCCTGGGATGAAGCTCTCTTGGTCATGGCGCAGTATCATTTTTGATATGTTTTTGTATTTGATTTGCCAGAATTTTATTGAGAATTTTTGCTTCTATGTTTATTAGAGATATTGGTCTGAAGTTTTCTTTCTTTGATGTGTCTTTGCCTGGTTTTGGAATTAAGGTGATATTGGCTTCATAAAATGAGTTTGGAAGTGCTCCCTCTTTATTTCTGTTTCACAGAATAATTTGAGGAGTATTGGTATTAGTTCTTTAAAGGTCTTGTAGAACTTAGCCATGTATTCATCTGGCCCTGGGCTTTTCTTGGTTGGTTGGCTTTTGATGGCATCTTCTATTTCATCACTTTAAATTAACCTGTTTAAATTGTGTATATCATCCTGATTCAATTTGGGCAAATCATATAAGTCTAGAAATTTGTCGATGCCTTCAATGTTTTCTATTTTATTGGAGTACAAGTTTTTCAAAATAATTTATAATTGTCTTCTGTATTTCTGTAGTGTCTGTTGTGATGTTTTCTTTTTCATCACATATGTTAGCAATTTGAGTTTTCTTTCTCCTTCTCTTTATTAGCATGGCTTAGGGTTTGTCAATTTTATTTATTTTTTCAAAGAACCAACTTTTTGTTTTGTCAATTTTTTCAATTGTTTCCTTTGTTTCAGTTTCATTGATTTCAGCTCTGATTTTAATTATTTCTGGTCTTCTACTGCTTTTGGTGTTGATTTGGTCATCTTTTTCTAGGGCTTTGAGATGTAATGTAAGTCATTTATTTGTTGACTTTTTCTTCTTTTAAGGAATGAACTCCATCCAATGAACTTTTCTCTTAGTACTGCCTTCATAGTGTCCCAGAGATTTCAATACATTGTATCAGTGTTCTCACTTACCTCTAAGAATTTTTAAATCACCTCCTTGACATCTTTTGCAATCCATTGTTCATTTAGAAGCATATTATTTAGACTCCAGGTGTTGGAGTAAGTTTTAATTTTTATTTTATCATTGATTTCTAATTTCATTCCATTATGATCTAATAGAATGCAGAGTAGTATCTCTACTTGTTTGTATTTGGTTACAGTTGCTTTGTGGTGTAATATATGGCCCATCTAGAGAAGAATCCCTGTGCTGCTGAAATGAAAGTGTATTTGCTTGTTGAAGGATGAAATATTCTATATATGTCAGTTAAGTCTAAGTTATTGATTGTATTATTGAGTTCTACAGTTTCTTTATTCAGCTTTTGTTTGGACAATCTATCCAGTGGTGGAAGAAGTGTGTTAAAGTCACCTAGAATTAATTGTATTGTGGTCTGTTTGACTCTTGAATTTGAGAAGGGTTTGTTTGATGAACGTAGATGCTCCATTGTTGGGGCATATACATTTATTATTGTTATATGTCTTGTTGATGAATGGTTCCCTTAAGCAGTATGAAATATCCTTCTTTATCCCTTTTGATTAACTTTGGCTTGAAGTCAACTTTATTTGATAGGAGGATGGAAACCCCTGCTTGCTTCCACAGTCCATGTCAGTGGTACAGTGGTATGATTTTTCCCAACCCTTCACATTCAGTCTATGGATATCTTTTCCTGTGAGATGAGTCTCTTGGAGGCAGCATATTGTTGAGTTTTTTTTTTTTTTTAAATCCAACCTGCCAGTCTGTGTCTTTTGATTGGTGAGTTTAGGCCATTAACATTCAGGATTATTATTGAGACATGATTTGTATTCCCAGCCATTTCTGTTTATTTTTGGTATTTAACTTGAGTTGGTTTCTCCTTTGATTAGTTTTTCCTTTAGTGTAATACTTCTCTCTGATGACTTTCATTTTTGTTTTTCAATTCCTCTTCATGGAATATTTTGCCGAGGATGTTCTGTAGTGCAGGCTTTTTAGTTGTAAATTCTTTTAATTTTGTTTATCATGGAAGGTTTTTATTTCATTATCAAATCTAAAGCTTAGTTTTGCTGGATATAAGATTCTTGGTTGGCATCCATTTTCTTTCAGAGCTTGTTATATATTGTTCCAGGATCTTCTAGTTTTCAGGGTCTGGGTTGAAAAAATCTGAACATAATCTAATTGGTTTTCCCCTATATGTAATCTAATTCCTTTCTCTCGTGGCTTTTAATATTCTCTCCTTATTCTGTATGTTAGGTGTTTTCATTATAATGTGCCTTGGTGTGGATCTGTTGTGATTTTGTATACTGATGTCCTATAAGCCTTTTGAATTTGACTTTTCAATTCATTCTTCATGTTTAGGAAATATTCTGATATTATCTCATTGAAGAGATTGTTCATTGCTTTGGTTTGAAACTCTGTGCCTTCCTCTATCCCAATAACTCTTAGATTTGGTCTTTTTATGCTATCCCATAGTTCTCGAATGTTCTGCTCATGGTTTCTTACCATTTTCACTGTGTGGTCTACATTCTTTTTCAGATTATATATTTTGTCTTATTTGTCTGAGGTCCTTTGTTCCAAGTGGTCTAATCTGTTGGTGATGATTTCAATTGAAATTTTAATTTGGTTTATTGCTTCTTTTATTTCAAGGATTTCTGTTTTTTTTTTAGAACCTCTATCTCCCTATTGAAGTAATCTTTTGCTTCCTGTGTTTTGTTTATGTAGCTCTTTGTCAAAATGATCTTTTGCTGCCTGTGTTTGCTCTTTTATATCATCCTTTAATTCACAGAATATTTTAATCATGTACATCCTGAACTCCTTCACTGTAATTTCTTCTGCTGTGGTTGCCATGGATTATAATAGTGTGGTATCTTGATTTGTCTGGGGAACTTTCTTCCCTTGTCTTTTCATATTGCTTGTGTGTCTTCCCTTCTAGCTCTGTGGATCCTAGGCATTACAGTTTTTACCCTATAGGCTTAGAGTGTCCCTGTAGGAATCCAATACAACTCCTTTGAGTTGAAGGACAATGTTATCAGATCCCAATATAAACAGTATATACCCTAAAAACAAATGTTTGCCATTAAGTCATTTATAGTTTGGTTCCAATGTACAGAAATGGTGAATTCAATTATTATCTACAATATACTCAGTAGGTTTGTAAAAGGGGTTACAGTTTCTGATGGTGGACAAAGAACCAGAGGTGAGGAGTAGGATGATATGCTGAGGAGGTAGGAGGTGAGGATATAGAGTTGTTGTGTCTTAGGAAGTGTGAAAAAGAAATCTAAGGAGGAAGATGAGTAGCAGGAAAAGGGAAAGAAAGTAATTTTGGGTAGACAAGTAAGTGGGAAGACAGTAGAGTACATATGCTATCCCAAAGTTCTTAAATATATATTAAGAAAAATAAAAAGTGTTAAAATAGTAGAAATTAGTGGGGGAAAAAGAATATACAGTTCAACTATAATATACTATTCAGACTTCTCAGTCCTCAAAATCGTAATTCACGTAAAGTTCTTGGTTTCACATATGTTGGGGATGTGAGGGTGGGAGAACAGAGAGGGAGAGGGAAAAAAAATCTCTGGAAGGTAGAAACAGGTATTGTTTTGGTTGGAGATCAGTATCTTTCCTGCTTCCCTTCTCATCCAATAGGCGGGGTCCTCTGTTGTTAGCTAGTACCTCTGCCCTCAGGATGGTGAAGGGAACCAAGGTTTCACTGTGCTGGGTCAGTGGCTGCTGGGGAAAGGGGGCAGTTGGAAACCGAGTACCTGGCCAGCCAGAGTTCCAAACTGGGTGTTGCCCCCACTGATGATGGTAATGGGGAAGGTGACCCAACAGTCCACCACTGAAAGCAGGTGCCTCCATCTTGGGTCACCTTCCTCACCATCTTCAGTGGTGGCAACTCCCAGTTTGACTGTTGGCTCGTGTTGGGGGAGCCAAGCGATGGCTTGGGACAGTGAGTTCAGAGAGGAGCTCTGTGGCTGGCAGTGTGTGGCTGTCAGCTGACTTCAGAGCCTGTGTGAAGTTCCTGGGTGCAGGCCGGCTGCTGTGCATAGGGGACTAACTGCTGCTGCGGAGTCCCAACATGGCATCGACTGGGGGAGCCCCACATTGGTAGATGGGGGTCCACAGGACTGGTGGATGGATTTCCTGCGTGTGAGAAACTGCCAGGTGGTGTTGGTGATTTCTGTTCAGGTGGGTAAAATCAGATGGGTGGCCGAAAGTTCTGTGGGTGCTGATGGTCCTGCTAGGGTACCCAGGAGTCCTGGGTGGGCACGTAGTTGGGAGACCTACCCTGCCGTCGAGGCCTGGAGCCCTGGATAGGCTCAGTGGCTGTGATTCCTGTGTGGGATCAGGAATATCGATGGGGAGAAGCAGTATTCTCACTACTTGAGTTCCAGATCATGGAGCGACACAGAATGCTGTGTGTCTTGGATCCTGCCTGCCATCTTGGATCCATCCTGGACTGCATTTTTGCTCCTGTCTCATAGGGCTATGATTAAGATACATCGCAGAATATTTTCCCTGTAAACTTTTTGTGTATTTTCATTTGTCTTACACAGTGGATGGAACATGAAGTTGTTTTTTTTGTTTTGTTTTGTTTTATTAACAGAGTACCTTTTATTTTATTGTAAGGTCTCAGTGTCTCTTTCTTGTATAACACAGTTGCTCAAAATGGAAAATACTGATCAAAGTGCTGGATTGTGATTATACATGAATATTCTATAGGTAGAACTGTGTCTACAGATAATCAATGAAAAACTAAGATTTTTAAGAAACTCAGAACTATTTTGAGCACACTTAACCACACATAAGCTTATTTAAAAGAAATGTAGGTCCATGGAATTTGTTACTATTTTGAATTGCCAGCCGGCTTGCTTCTTAGGGCCGTAGCATAACCAGTGGTGTGTTGTGTGGCAATCTGTCTTACTCATAACCTCATGCAGTATTATCTGTAGTCATCACTTACATGTCTTGCCAATGCTGGGTCACCTTATTTCCATTCTAATTAATGATTGAAAGTGTTTGTTCTGGGCGTGGTGGCACCTGCCTGTAATCCCAGCTGCTCCGGAGGTTGAAACAGGAGGATCATGAGTTCAAAGCCAGCCTAAGCAACAGCGAGACACTAAGCAGCTCAGTGAGACCCTGTGTCTAAATAAAATACAAAATAGGGCTGGGGATGTGGCTCAGTGCTCGAGTGCCCTGAATTCAATCTCCAGTGCTCCTCACTCCAAGAAAAAGGGTTTGTAAGAATGAACAATTCTTAAAACATTTGGAGATGTCATTTGGTGGCTAGAAGATTGAGACTTTTATGCATTACGAGTTTTCTTTACAAAGGCATTATCTTACTGATTTGAACAAAATTTGAAATGGTCACTGGACCTGTCTGGGATGTACAGATAAAGCATCCTTTCGTAGGGATTGTGATGATCCCAATTCCATTTGACAGACGTTTACTGGGACTTTCCTTCCCTGTAAGCCAAGCCCTACCTAAGAGAAAGCTTAGTAACATGCAAGGAATGTTCCGAACACATTGAACCTGTGTAATGCCTGTGATACTTCAGCTGAGATTAAAAACCTGTCATTTGGGGCTGGGGTTGTAGCTCAGTGGTAAAGCACTTGCCTAGCATGTGTGAGGCACTGGGTTTGATTCTGAACACTGCATATAAATAAATAAAGGTCCAACGACTACTTAAAAAATATTTTAAAAAAATAAATTTCAAAGTTAAAAAACTGTTTTAAAAAAACCTGTTATGAATCCAGAATACTCCTAGTCCATTTCAGTTCTCCATTTAGACATAGCTGTCTTGAAAGGCTGTAATAATTTCTTCATCTGCCCTGAAAAGGGAGTTTCCAGTGGAGAGAAGACTGCTTCCCTCCTTTCTAACACTCAGGAGTTGAAAGAACACTGTGTGTTCTTCTCTATTAGATGAGGCCATTAGGGACATTAGCTTAGGGACATTAGCACTGGTTCAGAGCCCTTGGAGTGAGGTAGGTGGACAGGTCCAGGGGCACATACATACATTAAAGAATCAAGAGTAGGCAACAAAAAACTGATGACAGTTTGACATTTCAGCAACTCCCAGGCTTATGATGAGTGGTACGCAGGTGTGCTGTGAGATGCAGCCCAGGCATGCTCAGTGGGACCTTGTTACAACATTCCACATCTTAAGATTAGTTTCTGTAACCCAAAAGGCTGGTACCCAGAAACCTGGAAACCATTGGTTTCCTCAATAGATGATGTAAAATTAACTCTAATTTGCAGGGTAAACTGTTAGAACTGACTACTGATAGACAATTAAAGGTGAGTTTTGAAAATGTAGAATCTCTACCTTTATTTTGAGTAAAAGTAAAAATAAAACAACAACAAAAAACCCCGAGCTTGGTAAAATTGCTTTAAAATTGTCTCTCATTTCCAATAAGTGAGACTGGATTCTCTATGACTGTTATTAAAACAAGTCATAGCATCATTATAGATATACATATTTCCTGTACATAGCACTGTCATCATCCATATTGGATTAGTTAAATTAATGGGCAGGGAACAAACCCATTTGTCACATTAAAAACTTTACTGCTATACATAGTTTGTTCAGGGTATGCATATAGGTATTTACTATGAAGAGTCTGCTTCTCATAAGTTTGTTTCATTACAATTACCAAAGGACAATTATGGGTGTAAGAGCATTTCCCTAAATTAATCTGTGAACACACTTTCAGTGAACAAGGTGCACTATTTGTGTTTAATTTTTCCTGTTTTATTTGCTGTGATTATATTTATTGGTATATAATTTTATATCTGCATACAATAACAAAATTTGGGAGAAATTGGGCTTGCTTTTTTCTCATTCCATTTTTTTATTTATCATTATTTGTATTCTTGACCATTGCCATTCTGACTGGAGTCGGAATCTCAGGAGAGTCTTAATTTGCATTTGTCAAATTGCTAGTGGTGTTGAACATTTTTTATACATTTATTGATGGATCATATTTCTTCTTCTGTAAAGTGTCTGCTCAATTCCTTTTCCCATTTATTGATTGGGTTATTTGTTTTTGTGGTGGTAAGTTTTTTGAGTTCTTCACATATCCTGGAGATGAATGCTCTGTCTGAAGTTCAGGTGCCACGTGTAGTTTGAGAAGCACTGGAAAAATGAATTCATCTGAAGTTGATGAAGCAAGAAGCCAGTTTGTTTATAAGCACATCTTACCAACACTCTTTATCTAGGAGCATTTAGTAAATGGATGGACCTTGTTGATTTTTTCATGAAATATGTAGGGTACTCAACTTTTTTTTTTTTTTTTTTAAGAACGGCAGTTTATTTTTTTCCATGTTATTTTTGCACCCATTTTTTAACAGTCAAAATCTATTTGATTCCCAAAGTTGGCTCTTCCAAATACTAGACTTCTGTGTGATCACTTTGGTTTTCAAACTCATCACTTTGAAGACAAAATTCTGCTTAATTTCAGGATAATTGTTCTAAAATGCAGTTTCCATTTTTTTTCTAGCCTTGAGCCTGCAATCATATCAATTCTGATTAAAATGTTCATTTTTTAATAGGCTGCTAATTATAAATTTTTTTTTAAGTGGATGATTTTAAAAATGAGGACCATATGATAAAATTGATCAAAAGAGGCAGCTCCTTGGTATGTACTGAGTAGAAGACTACTTTTTGATTCTGGATTTATGTAAGGTATAAGTAGTTAACAAGGTAATTTGGATTTTTAAGTAGTTTATACCAAACTTAGTGATTTGGTGACTTGAGGCTGTCAGTTTTTGAGGGCTACTATAACAAAACGCCATAAGCTGGGTGTCTTAAAAATCACAGAAAATTATTCTCTCACTGTTCTGGAGGGCACAAGTTCATGATGAAGGTGCTGTCCCTGGGAGAGGATCTTCTCTTGCCTCTTCCAGCTTCTGGTGTCTCCAGGCTCTGCTTGGCTTCGACTACACAGTCCTAGGCTCTGCCTTGGTTTCAACAGGCATTTTTCTTCTTCTCAGTGTCTTCTTTTCTGACTCATGGGGGCACTTACCTGGACTTCCCCCGGCCCCCAGCACACACACAGGTAATGTAGAATGGTCCTCTCATTCTGAGATCCTTAACTTAATCACATCTACAAAGACCCTTTTTCCCCCAAAAAAGGCCACATTCATAGTTTCGGGGAGTTAAGACTGAGATGTATCCTTTTGGGGGCCACTGCTCAGCACTCAGCAGGTGGGGACATAGGTTTTATTATTACTTAGTGTCTCTTGAGTGTTATCTGGAATTTGCTAGAGGGGTGTAGGTCAAGGGAAGAGTGCGAGCATGGGTTGAACTGTTTGGGGGCTGCGTTGTCCTAGCACTGCAACCTGGGGAATGTTGTTTAACTTCTCCAAATATCCCTTTCCTCATCTGCAAAATGATGTCATGGTGAGAAGATATAATATGCTTAAAAATTCTGAATAGTGATGGGCATGGTGGCAACGCCTGTAATCCCAGCGACTCAAGGGGCTGAGGCAGGAGGATTGCAAGTTCAAAGCCAGCCTCAAGAACTTAGCAAGGCCCTAAGCAACTTAGTGAGGCCCTGTTTCAAAATAAAAAAATAAAAAAGGGCTGATGATGTGGCTCTGTGGTTAAGAGCCCCCTGTGTTCAATCCTGGTTTAAAAAAAAAAAAAAATCAAATCTGGCCAGTGTTGATACCTCAGGAGTGATCATCATCACAGTGTTCTCGGGGAGGTACACTTTCTTACTATTTCTGAAATCGTGGTTCCCCTTGACATCAATCATTGTTTGTTGACTGTCGGTTCACAGTACTTTTCTTGCCTTAGTGAAAAATTTCAGGGCACCGTTAGGGCAAAAGAAATGTTTAGCAATTCTGTTTAGTTATTAGCGAGACCCATATCACTAAAGAAGCATTTATGGCCTATCAACTTAGCAGCACTTTGAAAAACATATTATTTTATTCTTATATAAGTAGTGCAGTTGCTTATTAAGGGGCCTGGTGTACCTGCTGAGCACTGCTAAGCTTCTCTATTCTGGGAATTGGATGGACCCGTCGCCATCCTTCTTCCTGTTCCATACTGATATTTGGACAATACAGCTTTTCATCATAGGAGGCACCAAGAAGCCAGCTTCACAAAGATGTCATGAAGAGGAATGTAGCATGACCTATTTGGAACTCTTAAGATAACCCATGCTGGTTGTTCCCACGACGTCCAACAGAGGTTCAGTATCATTTTCTAATTTGGCTGTACTAAATTTACCTCCTAATCAGCAAAGTTTGAAGGCCTGCCTTCCTATCCTCTAAGGTAATTTCCTGGTCCTCCTTGAACTACCTATTTGATGTATTTTATTCTAAACCTGGTGCTCTTTCTAAATTTCCAACCCCACTTATTTTCATGTTTGAAAATGGTATTCTACATTTCCTTTATCAGTTGTCCATTAAATGCTTGTTGATAAATACCACGTCAAAAAAACCCAGGCTTCATTCAGCCTGACACAGAACTACAGCATTAAGAAAGACACAAAGCTTGCTATGAAGTGTTTTGTGATTAACCAGATTTAACTTGTTTATGAATCAAGTTCAGGTCCTGCTTCTTTTGAAGAGGTTATGGAGATAAGGATGGTGAGTTATTAAAAAACAGGTCATCTTGAGTTTGTCTTTTCTTGAACTTACTGTATAAGATGAGTAGATTACTTACTTACTTACTTACTATATATTACTTACTGTATATTACTTACTTACTGTATAAGATGAGTAGATTGGATCATAGGTTCTATATGCTGATGGAGTCTTGTAATAAGGATTCATTCATAATATTTATTCTCACTCATTCTTCTCGTTCTCCTGCTACTCTTCAGTTCTTTCATCCATTCAAAAGATATTTCTTGAACACCCGCATATTTACTCACCAGGGGTGTACACCTATTAAGCATAGTGCACACATGGTGATAAGAAGATGAACATTATGTGCTTACAGAACCCATAGTAATGCCAGTACCACTAAATTTACTTATTATGCATCAGAAGTTGTACTTCTAGGAACACAAACTGAAATTGGAATCAATAGATTACGAATTTTTGAGTTTACACTTTGGCTAGAGGAAGGGTAGGATTTCTCTATGACAGGTGTCAGTTATTCTTCTGTTGACGTTTGTCACATTGTTCATGCCTAGAAACTTTCTCTTACTCTTCAGTTATTAGGTTGCTCATGTGTTGAAGGGTCTGTCCTCAACCCATTAAAAAATATGTATGGTCCTCAGGGGTATTTAGTGCCTGAAAAGTGTTTAAAACCCTCAAGGATTAGCAAGTAATTAGCCTTCATGCCTAATGTGTAAACAGCAGAGGGATCTTTGATTTTGGCTCCATCAATGTAATTTTAATGTTAACAGCTCTGAGATCAGCAGCCAGCAGTTAAATAAACTTTGACACTGAGAGCAGACCTGTCAACAAAGGCATTATCCAATTTACTATTGATTGATCAACCAGCTAATTTGCTTTTGGTTTAGACATTTGTGAAACAATTATTTCACATGTGTAATACACACATGTGCAATGCTTGTTAAAAAAATAACAAAAACAAAAATTTAAAAAAAATAAATTGGGTCATTATAGAATGAACACTCAAGACTCACCCCAAAGGACCAAACTTCTGGTTATCAGATCTGGATCCCTTCTGGTACCGAAGGTTCATTAGGAGGTTCTCTCTCCTGGATTTCAGATCTAGGAGTTACTTTCACTTCCTCCTTCCATTTTAATGTAAACGTCTAGTTCTCAGGTTCCCCTTCATTTATATTCTTCCTTTCCCTCCCTCCCCCACCTTTTTTTTTTGTACTGGGGATTGAACTCAGGGCCACCACACATAGGAGGCAAGCACTCTACCATTGAGTTACATCCTTGGCCCATGTTCTTCCTTTTCTTCAAAAACAGTCATTCCATATTACGTGATTTACAGTTATAAATTGACATTTTTTGCCACTTCAGAAAGAGATTTAAAAATTCCCTTGTTGTCTGTAAAATGTGGGCCAACTACTACTTCAACTTGAGGAAGCAAACAGCAGTCAGAACCTTTATAGAACCTTTATAGGCTAGTTAGTGTAGGTTCGTATGAAGGGGTGGGGATTCTGCTTATACAGATTTTCTCTATAATATGGTTTAAGAAAATCCAAGTTTCATTTTATAAGGAAAAAGGCCTGTACTTTGTATTGCTCTATAAGCATCATTTGTGAGTTCATCGGCTTGCTGGGGCCTTGAATTCCTGTTCTGGCAGTAATGAGTTAAAACGTTTCTATAATATGTAAGATGCAGTCAGCTTCTAGAATGACAGTACTGTGACATTCCAAATTTATTTTTTATTTATTTATTTTTCTTAGAGATTTTTGAGAGAGAGAGAGAGAGAGAGATAGAGAGAGAGAGAGAGAAAGAGAATTTTTTAATATTTATTTTTTAGTTTTCGGCAGACACAACATCTTTGTTGGTATGTGGTGCTGAGGATCGAACCCGGGCCACACACATGCCAGGCGAGCACGCTACCGCTTGAGCCACATCCCCAGCCCACATTCCAAATTTATTATGATTCATTAATTCAGATGGACTTCAGGAACTGGAAAGAGACATTGATCTTTCTTTAGTAAATATATTTTATCATTTAGCTAGTATTAATTTTTAGTATTGGATATTATGGGACAGTGACCTTGTATTTGCAAATTTGGCAATACAGAGACATTTCTTTTTTTTTCGTGCATTTTTTAAAAATTTTTTTTAAATTGATTTTATTTTTTAAACACATAACATTGGAATGCATTACAATCCTTATTACACATATATACCACAATTTTTCATATCTCTGTTTGTATATAAAGTATGTTCTCACCAATTCATGTCTTCATACAAGTACTTTGGATCATGATGCCCATCACATTCTACCATCATTGCTAACTCCCTGCCCCCTCACTCCCCCCCAACCCTTCTGCCCTATCTAGAGTTTCATCTGTTCCTCCCGTGCTCCCCTTTCCTACCCCATTATGAGTCAGTCACCTTATATTAGAGAAAACATTCGGCATTATTTTCTCCAACTCCATCCCATTTACCTTTTTTTAAAATTTTTTTTCTTTTTTTTAATTGGTTGTTCACAACATTACAAAGCTCTTGACATATCATATTTTATACATTAGATTGAAGTGGGTTATGAACTCCCAATTTTTACCCCAAATGCAGATTGCAGAATCGCGTCGGTTACACATCCACAATTTTACATAATGCCCTATTAGTAACTGTTGTATTCTGCTACCTTTCCTATCCCCTACTATCTTTGCAGGGAAATGGATGGCACTAGACCTGATTATTCTTAGTGAAGCTATCCAATCCCTAAAAAACAAATACCAAATGTCTTCTTTGATATAATGAGAGCAACTATGAACAGAGCAGGGAGGAAGAGCAGGAAGAAAAGATTAACATTAAACAGAGACATGAGATGGGAGGGAAAGGGAGAGAAAAGGGAAATTGCATGGAAATGAAGGGAGACCCTCATTGCTATACAAAATTACATATAAGAGGTTGTGAGGGGAATGGGAAAATAAACAAGGAGAGAAATGGATTACAGTAGATGGGGTAGAGAGAGAAGATGTCAGAGACATTTCTTTATGAACAGGACCAGCAACTAGTTGTTCAATTGATAAAACTCAGCTAGAGAGAAGAATCATTTTTGTAAAAAAATCTAAGATACCTTAATTGAAATCATTTTTTTGAGAAAGAGCCAAGGATTCTTTTTTGCATACGATTTTGCATATTTTCCTTGAATAAATCAGACCTACTGTGCGTCATCTATGGTTTCTAGTTTCAGTTTTTATAAAGAGCAATGGAAAATGAGTTAATTATTAAAGCTGCATTTTAGGGACATTGGAGATAAGAATGTTTATATGTGAGTTTTTGATTGTTTCAAATTTCCCATGTTAAAGATATTTTTTAAATAAAAATATAAGGCAAGGAAATGATCAAGAATTTAAAACATCTGAGGAGAAATGGAAGTGCAGAATCATTCTTGAGATTTATGTGTGTTTTTTTTTTTTAAATACCTTACCCAGAAGATATCTCCCCAGAAGATGGTGCTAAGAGTTCTAGATTCCGGATTGTTTAAAAATCAGTCTTGGTGGATGGGGTGGAGCCTATAATCCCAGCGGCTTAGGAGGCTGAGGCAGGAGGATCACAAATCCAAAGCCAGCCTCAGCAGCTTAGGCCCTAAGCAACTTAGTAAGACACTGTCTCTAAATAAAAATGTAAAAAGGGGCTGGGGATGTGGCTCAGTGGTCGAGTGCCCTGATTTCAGTCCCTAGTACCAAAAAAAAAAAAAAAATATATCAACCCCACCCTTGAGAAGCTCATAGGCTGGAATTACAGAAGACAGACTTGTAAATCGAAAAACATACATTCAGTTTCATAAAGGCTGAGTATTTATAGAAAGTATATAAATCTTCTAGGAAGTTGTGGAATACTTCACAGAATTGTTGACAATACCAAGTCAGGGTAAAATAGTCATTATTCTTCAGTTCATCCTTATTGCTAGACTTCTTGGCCATGTTGTGCAGAATGAAGACAGGTTGTGCTGCCCTCCCGGATCCTGGAAAACATTCCTTTCTTTTTGCATCCCTCTGCTTAACTGAGTTCTCCAAACTCTTGTGAATAACATTCAAAATCTATGTGAAGAATATATCATGACTCATCATGTTGTTATTGAGCACGCATTTAAAATATATAGGTGAAAAAGTCGTTTAGGTATAAATTCTGTTTGCACTTGAGAACCTTAAGATAATAAATAATAAAAAGTATTTGGAAGGATATATTTATTCAGCAAATTATGGAACTTTTCTATTATAAGTCCATCTTTTATTCATTCAACAAATATTTATCTAATATCTACCATGTCCAGGCCTAGTGCTTGATACCACATCAACAAAGACATAGTTACAGAATGATATACAATATAATACCATCTATTTAGGTCTTTTATTATGCACTTAAAATACCAAATATTGTTTGTGCATACATTTACATATGTAAAAAAGTCTTAGGCAAGGAAGGACTGATAACCAGTTCATAAGAGGGACTGCCTCAATATGGAGACTATGACTGGAGATTATTACCTTCACTTGAAAGGTTTCATTTTCTTCTATAGAAAAAAACTATGACAAAATTCCAACAACTGCTCTGTGGTAGGTCCAGGCAAGTGTTTGTTGTATACATCTCCAAGTGCTTTTGTATTTAAACATTTTCTCCCAAAAGGAGAAACATGGGAGAATCCCAGCCACAGAATTTGGGTGATAGAGGAGACATGGACAGATGTCATTTAGCATGAGGTCATGTCAAGCGGAGAGTTGTGATAAATGTACCCATTTGTTGATGAGAAAGGAAAAAAAAAAAAGCAAAGTGACTTATTGATTATTCATTGATCAACATTGATTTTTTTCACTGATTTTTTAACAATAAGTAATTTTGTCCTTTAGATTTTATAGATCATTTCCAGGTTGCATCTGTAGTTGGAGCAAAAGTGAATTGTGCTCAGGTTAGTTTTGCTGATACAAGTTGCTATGAAGGTCTGTGGCTGGCATTTTTTCCAGAGAAAAAGTTTTGTGAAAACAAAGAAGGTTCCTTTTTCTTGGGGGATTACAGATGTTGCAAAGGGTTGAGGAAATCCATTTAACATGGTATAGCAAAGTTTTTTTTTTACATCCCTGAAATCAGAGCACACCATTTTAGTGAAGACTAAAGGACACTTGTGATTTAGGTTTCTGACGAAGACTTTTGGAAATGTCACTTGTCCTCATTCAGTGTACTCTTTTTATCTTCCGTTTGTTTTTGCTAGGACGCATCATTTCCTTTCCTTGCTGAGAGCTCTAGTCATCTTATCCTCCTTTAGAACAGATTTCTTTAAGCTCTTTAAAAAACTTCAGTCACGAAATGCTTAATGTTCTAAATCTGAATAAAACCATTTTGAATGTAGCTGCATAGCTCCCTTAGGACTACAGTTTTTTAAATGGAACCATTTAAAATATTTTCTATATAAATGGGTGCTTCTGGTAAATGGTTTTGGAAAGAATGCATTACTATTTTCTAGATGTAACCAGTCTTGTTCAAAAACAAGTAAATATAAGATATTGGCAGGATTTAAGGCAGCCAACACTTTCTGATTGTTTCAGATAACCTCTCAGGGTTTAATAAAAATAGCCATGTTGCACAGTAGTTAAAATTCTGGGCTTTCTAATCAGACTGACTTGATTTTAGGCTCTGAATCCAGCTTTTATTTTATTGTGTGACCTCAAGCAAATCACACACCTTTCCTTAGCCTCAGTTTTCTCATTTGTAAACCGTTGTCATAATAATAACTGCTTCAGAGACTGTGGTGAGGATTAAATGAGATTACTCTATGTAAAAAGTGCCAAACACAACACAAACATTTAATACTAAGCAATACTTACTTGTTGGCCACGGCACTTACTGGTGTGCTGATTGTGTTGTTTGGGAGTAGGCCAATCTTTTGCTTCATATAATATTCATCCTAAAATATACACCCCCACCTTTTCTGGCTCATTGATTACATACAGAACTCCACTAACTGTCTTCATTATTAGATTTCTTTGTGCTTTTATTTCCCCATGAGTAAAGAGCAAATAATAATAGTACTACCTGAATGAGTTATTAGAAGATTAAATCAAATAATAGTTGCTGTGTTGTTGTATTGTTCAGTGCTTAATAAATGTTTGCTCTGTTTCTTTTCTCCTCTCTCTCTCTCTCTCTCTCTCTCTCTCTCTCTCTCTCTCTCACTCTCATATTTTGCTTGGTTTTCATTGCATGGAATGCCTTCCCTCTTAGTCCTTTCTGAGGAATCCTTTGTTGACACCTTCTTTGTTGTTTGGGGATTCTCACAAGCAGAGTAGGATGTTCCCCATTCTGTGTCTCAATACAATTTTGCACATACTAGAATTATTTAAGTTGGTCTGTGGCATTGTAATGGGTCGGCTCTGGACCCTATTCTGTGCTACCCTTAAGTGGGTAAAACAAGGTTCCATTGTAAGAAAGTCACATTCAAGGGTCAGTAGAGAATGTGTGACAAGCATACAGAGCCTGATATTTCCTT
Source organism: Ictidomys tridecemlineatus (assembly GCF_052094955.1). Classification (NCBI taxonomy): domain Eukaryota; kingdom Metazoa; phylum Chordata; class Mammalia; order Rodentia; family Sciuridae; genus Ictidomys; species Ictidomys tridecemlineatus. Next base: position 33,297,103 of record NC_135490.1, read on the forward strand.
TCCAAAGGGAGAAGCCAGTAGATGGCCTATTTTGAGATTGCACGTTTATTATTTTTTTAAATTTTTTATTCTAATTATATATATACTTAGCGTTTCAAAGTTGGCAGGTGGAGTGTTTTCCAATTTAGTTTCATGTTACTGTTAGTTCAACACAGTTTGGGGAATGGTCACTAGCCAGGGATACCCAGGTGGTTTAGTGACTGTGTTGTGTAGCCCCTGGACAGGCTATTACCTTATTAATGCTCTATTCTTAAAACTAAAACAAGAGACTTAGCTTACCGGGTTGTTGCTGTGATTAAATGAGAGAGCATGTCATGTACTGTCCCTGCTACTCAGTAATGATCTTGGAAGAATCAACACTCACAGTGATTTAACTTCATTTAATTTAATTTAATCCAGCTTTTCTCAATGTAATTTGACCATGGACTTTTTTTTTTTTTTTTTAACTCAGAGGCTCAAGTATCAAATTCAGAAAGAGACCATTGATAGGTTTTCCAGACTGTGAAGATAGAGAAACTTTTACTTTGCTCCTCTTATTTTCTAGCTTTTAAATTTTTCCCTTTTGGTGTATCCCATTATTTTGTCAATTTTAAAAACTTCCAAATCTTTGCAGTGAAAACATGATTTAATAGAAAACTCCCTTTACTAAATTTCTTTGGTGGAAAAGGACCTAATACATAATGATGAAATCTGTACACACTTTTGAGAACGATCATAGTTGATTTCAAATAATTCAGAACCAAGAATTTAAAAGCTTGAGTTAAAGGTATTCAGAACAAAAGTAGCATTTGTTTACTCTTTGATTTAGAAGGATGTTGAGAATTTGGGGTCATTGATAAAATGGAGTGTGTTCTGGTTTGAAAGTATATGTAACAATCTATTTCCAAAGACCTCTGGTGGAACAGCTTAAAAAAAAAAAATGTAGCCTGTGGGTTGGGCAGCAGTTGTCTTGTTTTGAAATGTGCGTGGCAGATTATTTTACATTCACTTTCTTCTCTTGCTTTTGGAGAAGACTCATAAATGCATTCTTTCTGTACTGAAGTTTTTGGAGAAAGAGAGTCTGGAAGCCCAGTGTTGTTTATCTCACAGAAACCCAAACTGCTTTAATGTGTGAAAACTGAAAAAGCTCTAGGAAAGCATTGGACGGCAAAGACAGTCGCTCACCTACTTTTAAGAAACTGGATAAGAGACCGTCTTCCTCTGAATCATGAATGAGGATATCTGTGCCCCAGGCTGCTCAGCTTCCCTCTCCTCACCCCAAACCGTAGCTCCCCTCCCTACTGTGGGTTTCTGCAGTGGCTCCAGGTGACCCTGCTCCTCCCCTGAGTGAAGCCTTTCAACCACTCGCCCTTGTCCTTCTTAGGAAGTGAACCCCTTAAAAGCATGGGTTGGAGGAGCTGCAGGCTGTGACCCCAGCTAACATCTCCCTCTGTCTCTTGGGGGTTCCCTCCTCCTGGACTGTGTCCCTGCAGGACTCTGAGCTCCTGACTCCCTCTGGGCTTCTCACAGCCTTCCCTCCTGGGACCCTGCGGCTTGCTCATTTCTTGTCTGAAGTCTTCTGCATCCTGGAAGCTCCTGGGGGCTGCTGGGCTCAGGCATTGTTGTGTCCCTCAAGCCCCATGCCATCCCAGCTCCCTCTACCTGTGCCTTCCCTTGTTAAGGACTTCCAGTGACTTCCTTTGGCACTCATCTCCTGTCCTCTCAGCCTCCCACAAATCCACGGGAGATCCAGCCACACTGGCTCCCTGCTGCTGCCCCCGGGTCCTGCCCAGGTCACTGTATTCTGAGAGAGTTTTTGGTTCCAGTTTTTTTGGTGCCTTTGTATTGATTCTTTCTCTCTCCCTTTCCCACCAAACGTAGGTCCGTGAAGGAGCTCAACTTTGCTCACCTGAGGATGTCCTCAGGTAACCCGCAGCACCTAGACTGTGGCCAGGGCTACAAAAAAGTACAGTAAACCACAAACCAAACTAATAGGATTGTAACAGCGGTTTCTTAATATTAACAATGAAGGAAAATAATACTTTTGAATTTCAGTGTCTAAAGAATTCATATTGTGAGTGATTGAAAATTTGCCTAAGTATTTGTTTAATCATTTGGCTCTTGGCTTTAGAGGACTTGAGATAATTTCTAATACCTCCTTTTCTCCTTCCACTTTATGTTTCTTTCTCTTCCTTTTCTTCTCGATTTTAGGTCTGGTTGGTTGTAAACACTGTTCCCCTCTAACTCTGATACCGATAACTTCAATTTCTCCATGAGAACATTCAAAACAGTTATAAAACCATAACCCCACTGCCTTGTAGAACTTGAATTTGCAGATATCGCTTATTATTTTTCTCATGATCTCTAAGAATTAGCGGGTAAATTAGGGACAAGGAGAAGACCCGAGGTCATCACTGAGGACCATTTAAGTACCAGGGACAGTACTTTATATGTTCTCATACTTTATCACAATAGCAACCCAGTAAATGAGGTCTCATTATTTCAATTTTAAGAATAAGGCATTAATGTTGGTGCAGTGATACACACCTGTAATCCCAGGGGAGGCTGAGGTAGGAGGATTGCAAGTTCAAAGCCAGTGTCAGTGATTTAGTGAGGTCCTGAGCAATTTAGTGAGACCCTGTCTCAAAATAAAAAAAGGCTGGGGATATTACTCAGTGATTAAGCACCCCTGGGTTCAGTCCTTAGTACCAAGAAAGAAAAAAAAAAAAGAAGAAGGCATTAATAAGTTAATAACTTGTCCATAGGCTGTAGTCACTAAACCAGCAGCTGTAACAACACCTGGATTCCTACTTAGTGATCATTCCCCAAGCTGTGTTGAACTGACTAACAGTAACATGAAACTAAATTGGAAAACATTTCAATTTTGAAGAGCTATGTGTCCATTTAAGGACAAATAATAAATGTACAATCTCAAAAAAATAGGCCATCCATTGGCTTCTCATTTTTGAAAGGAAATATTAGAATCCAAATACCTATCAAACATTTATTTCCCTCTATTTACCTTTTTTAAAAAAAATTTTAGAACAAATTGCATTGGTGTTAGCATCCCTCTATTTACTCTTGAGTCTGTTTGTTACAGGGGAACCTTGCAGCAGCTTAGGATAGCACAGAATCAAGTCCTAAGCCTAGTACTGTCAGTGATATTCTCCGAAAGGAGTGTCATGTACAGTGTTTTCCAGATTGATTTCACTAAAAAAAAATTTAAAAATAAAGAAATGAATGTTTTCTGGGACTAGTGTATTCTGAGGCTTACTTTGGAAATGTTAATCTTCACACGGAGTTGGTGGTGAGGGGAAGCCAGTAGGTACTGGGCACATGTCTCCTGGCTCATCTCTTCTTACTCTGTGGTATAATTACCTGCTTATTGCCACCTTCCCCTCACCCCCACTAGAGGACCTGTAGAGCAGAGGCCGTCTCAGTTCATGTTGTACCTTAGTGTCAAGTCCAGGGCCCCACCATAGTAGTACGAGTAATAGTTAGCTCAGTTGAGCATACGTATTATTATGATGTTCATTTTGCAAGTGAGGAAACTGAGGCACTAAGACATTAAAAAGTTGCTTGAAGGCAAACAGCCAGTACATGATGGAGCCAGAATAGAAGCCCTCAACAAATATTTGCCAAATGAATGTGTAAAATTTGTTAGACTCTTTGTAACTAGGAGTTTACACCTCTTATTTTCCTGATAGATACCTGAAAGCAGGTTCATGTTGACAAAGACCCCTTTGTTGCTGTGAAGGTAAAATTTCTAATGGTTTTAGACGAAAAACTTATTTTCATGCTAAATCTTTAATGTCACAAAAAAGATTGAAACTAAAAGAATATTTATCCCAGTACTGTAGAATGTGTCTTGTCATGATGCAGGGCCCATGGGAAGTAACCATTAAAGATCTGTCTAGTGGAATGATTTCTGCCCTACCCAAGTTGTACTCCTTAGTTTTGTTTTTATAATATTTCTTTTAGAATACAGTATATATAAGTATATATACTGTATAAATTATAATATAAATTAAATTACTTTTATATACAGAGGTGAAGAAGTCAATGATACAATTGTTACAATACACACACACAATATCTTCTGTAATGTAATGAAAGACATGTGCTGTCCCCACCACTCCTGATTCTCACTTTCCAGAGGCAGCCCCTCCAGATTTGTTTAGCTGTTTCTTTGGTACTTCTCTAATTTCTAAATAATGTGGTTCTGTAATGCTTTTCCTGATTCATTACTTTTAGATTTTTAACTAAAAGTAGTTTTTATCTTCCCAGTAGGGTAAATGAACTTGAGTCTCCTGATGCTCTCACTTCCCCTCCTCTTAGCCTCTGAATATAGTTATATAAGAATCTGAAGAATCAGCAATCAATATTCAATTTATGATGGCCATGTAACTTTTATTCTTTGAAGGACCAGGAGTTGTAAGCTTGTGCTTACTTTCTTGTGCAACCATTCCTTTTGCCTGGAGTTAATGGTTGCCTTTATTTTTAAATTGCACACGTTTTAGATGTCTTCAATTTTTTCCCAGAATGCTCCATCAGATATACTAGGTACCCACCTGCTAGGAGCCACTGCAAAGTATTACATTCATATGGAAATTGGGCTCCTACTGTTCACTTAGGCCCATTTGGGGACTCAAGTTACAAGACTCCTGGAGAGTTCCCATTGGTTGGGGAAGGATGGTAGGAGGGTGTTCGGGGGGAAGTGGAGCCCCCCGTGTCCGGTAGGGACACACGTGTGTGTGGACCGGCTTGTTAGGGGGACGCACACGGCCTCTCACAAAATAAAACTTTGTTTCAGTTCCATCTGGCTTGTGTTTTTGTGCTCAGCCGGATTGCAGCATCGCAAGCCGGCGTGCACTGACAGCGACCCGCGAAAGCGCCCAGCAGGAAGGCAGCAGGTGAAAACAGCAGCGGGCAGAAGCGGAGCCAAGGCTCACGCGGCCCCCGCCGTCTAGCCTGCAGCATTTTGGTGGCCCGTACGGGGAACGCCCAAAATTTATAGGTGAGTGATATCGCTCGCCCCTAAGGAAAGGCGACAGAATGGGTATTTTTGTTTTGATTTATTCTGCTTTTATTTCAGGCTCTCTAGCCTTACAATTTTTTCAGGCGAATTGGGAAAAATGGTTGGCTCAAGGTTTTAAGTTATTCGGCCCTGAGAAAGAAAAAATTGATATAATCATTTTTCTCCTCTCCGTTTCTGTTTCATTCTGTTTTGGCTTTCTTCTATCCTACCTTATTGGGTTACGTTACCTTTATAGTAGATTAGAATCTAGTAAAAAACAAACCGAAAGACTGTTAAGTAAATTGTTAGAGGTCCAGGCTATGGCAGAAAACTTATTAGGTCAAGCAAAACAAAAGGTCCCTCAAGCTAGTCAGACAGAAGAAAAATTGAAGAAGGCAAGCTTAGGGAAAAAACGGCCCTCAGATAGGGAGGCTAGTACTAACTCCGTTCCATCACCAGAGGGCGTAATTCAACCAACAGCTTCACCTGTAGCTGAGCAGCCCTCAGTTTCCATAGGTGATGAACAGAATCCTGAGGCAGGACCCCAAAAGTTAGCATGCCCTGTAGTTGAGCGGGGAGAAGAAAGGGAACGAGTTTACCGTGCCTTAGATTTCAAAATAGTAAAGCAATTAAAGGAAGCTGTACAAACCTACGGACCTGCCGCTCCCTTTACTGTCAGAATGGTCGAATCTATTACCAGCTGGGACTTAACACCAGAAGATTGGGCTAGCGTGTGTCACTCTGTGCTAAATGGAGGACAATATTTATTATGGAAAATTGCCAATGAGGAATTTTGCAGGGAGACAGCTAGGCGAAATGCAGCAGCAGGTTATCCTGAAAGAGATTCTCAAATGCTATTGGGGAAAGGACCTTATGAGGGTCAGAGGCAACAGATTAGATATGATCCTGGCGTATACGCTCAGATCACTATGAATGCAATTAAGGCATGGAAAACTTTGAAGGGACAAGGGGATTTACAAGGTCAACTATCTAAGATAACACAAGGAGTTAATGAGCCCTACGCTGACTTTGTAGCTAGACTTATTGAAACAGCCTCTAAGACATTTGAAAATACAGAACAGGCAATGCCATTTATAAAACAACTGGCTTATGACCAAGCAAATCGTTGCTGCAAAGAGGTCATTAGACCGTGGAAACATGGAGATTTAAACACATATATTAAATTATGTAGCGACATTGATGAACAAGGACAAGTCATGGCAGCTGAAGTAAAACAGGCTTTAGATACCAAACCAAAAACATGCTATAATTGCAATCAGAAAGGACATTTTAAAAGAAATTGCCCCATAGGAGGAGGGTTTAACAAAGCTAGGTATCAAAGGAGTAGAATCCCGGGTATTTGCCCACGATGCCATAGAGGGAGACATTGGGCTAATGAATGCCGTTCTCAAACCACCATAGAGGGTATTCCGTTATCAAAAAATGGACAAAGACCAAGTGTCTACCCACAATATCGTGGAGAAAGGTATCAGGCCCCGTTGTCAAAAAACGAATTGGAGGGCCCAATGCCCCGGGGCCCAAAGCCACAAATATACGGGGCAATGGAGGAACCCAGCAGCACCATCAAGGTAGTGCCCAGGACGCACTATCCATCAGATCCCTCATCAGACAAACTAGAGGGAGCGCAGGGTTGGACATCTGTGCCTCTGCCAGAGCAGTATTAACTCCAGAGATGGGAGTTCAAATCATTCCCACAGGAATAAAAGGACCTCTTCCCCAAGGAACAGTAGGCTTATTATTAGGACGCAGTTCTTCTACACTAAAAGGACTTATGATAAGTCCTGGGGTAATTGATCCCGATTATGAGGGTGAAATAAAAATTATAGCCAGTTCTCCAAGAGGTATATCCGTAATTTCATCAGGAGATAGAATAGCACAGTTATTAATAATACCCAGCCTACATGATGAATTTTCCAGTTGTAATGTAGAAAGAGGTTCCAAGGGATTAGGCTCCACAGGTGTAGATTGGGCTATGCTTTCTTTAAATTTAGATTCTCGCCCAATGCTAAAATTAAATATTCAAGGACATGATTTTAATGGGCTGCTGGACACAGGTGCTGACCTCAGCATCATATCTCGTCAGGAATGGCCAAAGCACTGGCCATTGCAACAAGCCACTCAAACGCTTCGAGGCCTAGGAGTGGCAACTAACCCCCATAGAAGTGCTATGGTATTAGATTGGAGGGATCCTGAAGGATGTGAAGGAACTATACAGCCTTATGTATTGGACCATCTTCCCATAAATTTATGGGGACGGGATGTCCTAGATCAATTAGGATTGACATTAACAAATAACGTCAATTCTAACGCGCCCACTAGTAGGGCTAAACAAGGCTTTAGAAAAGAAAAAGGATTAAGGAAACAAGATCAAGATATGATAGCGCCAATTCAAATAGATCAAGAAATAAATAAACATGGATTGGGTTTTCAAAAAGGGCCACTGAGACAATCAAAATTACATGGAAATCAGAAAGACCAGTGTGGGTTCCTCAGTGGCCCCTGACTAAAGAAAAGATACAAGTAGCCCATGATCTGGTCAAACAACAATTAGCGGAAGGACATTTACAACCTTCCGTATCTCCCCATAATACTCCCATTTTTGTCATTAAAAAGAAATCTGGTAAATGGAGATTATTACAAGATTTAAGAGCCATTAATAATGAGATGGTTATTATGGGACCTGCTCAATCAGGGATTCCCCAATTGTCTGCTTTACCAAAAACCTGGCATGTGTTAACTATAGATATTAAGGATTGTTTCTTTTCAATTCCAATTCATCCCGAGGATAGTCCACATTTTGCATTTACTATCCCTGCACTAAATCATGAAGGTCCTGATCAGAGATATGAGTGGAAAGTTTTACCCCAGGGGATGGCGAACAGCCCGACTATGTGTCAAATTTATGTTAATAAAGCAATCCAGCCACTTAGAAATCAAAATCCTGAACTACAAATATTTCACTATATGGATGATGTGTTATTAGCACATAAAGATAAGAACACATTGCTAGAATGTTATGCCACACTTACAAACTTACTAAAAAATTATAATCTAGACATAGCAATAGATAAAGTACAATTAAATTTTCCAATTAATTATTTAGGAGTTTTATTATCCTCAACCATGGTCCGTCCACCAAAAATTCAAATACGAGTAGATCAACTCAAATCACTTAATGACTTTCAAAAATTATTGGGAGACATAAACTGGATAAGGCCTTACCTAGGCATACCAACAGGAGAATTAGGACCCTTATTTGATATCCTAAAAGGTCCATCAGATCCAAATTCACCCCGCATGTTAACGCCTGAAGCAAGAAAGGCATTAAAAATCATTGAAACATATATGGAAAATATGCATTTGGATAGAATTGATATAAGTTTGCCTTTATTATTTATTGTACTACCAACAAAAAATATTCCTACAGGAGTATTTTGGCAAGAAGGTCCATTATTGTGGATACATTTATCGTATTCCCCTAATACTATTCTTACTAGATATCCTGAGGCTGTAGGACAATTAATACTCAAAGGGATAAAAGCAGCGAAGGGAGTGTTTGGGATTTCTCCCAATAAAATTATTACTCCATATACTATGGATCAAATTAATGAGTTAGCTAATGAGTTAAATACTTGGGCAATAATCATGTGTAAATCTAGTGTCTCATTTGATAATCACTTGCCATCTAATCCCTTGTTGTCCTTTTGGTCTAAGCATCCTGTAGTTTTTCCTAAAATGACAAAAAAAAACCCTATCATGAATGCTCCAAATATATTCACTGATGGGTCAAACAATGGTACAGCAGCGGTAGTTACCCCTGATCAAACTTTTACATTTTTAGTACCCAAACAATCAGCTCAAAAGGTAGAGCTCAATGCAGTATTACAAGCTTTTATGATGTTCAAAGATTCTGTATTTAATTTATTCTCTGATAGCCAGTATGTAGTTAATGCTATAGCATCCCTTGAAGATGCTGGTAGGATTTCTCCTTCCTCTACTGTTTTCTCTTTGTTTTCTGCTATACAAACTCTAATCTGGGACAGAAAAGATCCATTCTTTATTGGACATATCAGGGCACATACAGGGTTGCCTGGAGCCCTTAGTTTGGGTAATGAACTAGCAGATAAATCTACACATGACATACATATTTTCTCCACAATAGAAGAAGCTATAAATTTTCATAAAAGGTTCCATGTCAATGCTAATACCTTACAAAAACGTTTTAAAATAACTAAGGAACAAGCCAGACATATAATAAAACAATGTCAAAATTGTGTGACATTTTTACCACAAGTTAATCTTGGAGTCAATCCTAGAGGACTGATACCTAACCATATTTGGCAGATGGACGTTACACACTTGCCAGAATTTGGAAAATTAAAATATTTACATGTTACAGTTGATACTTCTTCTGGATTTTTAATGGGCTCCCTTCATGCCGGAGAAAAAACTAAAGATGTTATAGCTCATTGCTTACAAAATTTTGCCACTGTGGGTGTTCCTAAACAGTTAAAAACTGATAACGCTCCTGGTTATACGTCTAACTCTTTTAAACAATTTTGCTCATCATTTGGCATTACTCATATAACAGGAATCCCATACAATCCACAGGGTCAAGGCATAGTTGAAAGAGCTCATCAAACTATTAAAATGTACTTATTAAAACAAAAGGAAGGAATTGGAAAAGGGTATATATCCCCCAAAGATAAACTTAAAATAACCCTTTTTACTCTAAACTTTCTAAATTTGGATTCATCAGGACTTAGTGCTGCGGAAAGACATATGTATCCGAAAAATGTACATAAGCCTAAGGTACTTTGGAAAGATATTCTAACAGGACAATGGAAAGGTCCGGACCCAGTAATAGTCTGGAGTCGGGGCTCCGTCTGTGTTTTTCCACAGGAGGAACAGCAACCAATTTGGATTCCAGAGAGATTAACTAAAACAATTTCTACAGAAAAAGAAGATGATTTGACTCAAATCCATAACAGCTGATATCCAGAGCTCCAGCTTGGCTATTCTTACATCTACAACAGTGATTTACCACGGTGCCTTTTTCAATATCTATTTTATTATTACATTTTTCCCACATCATAAGGTTCTATTTTATTTATTTATTTATTTTCTCTTTCTTTTTGAGCTCATACAAACCTAGGTTAATGTTTTTCTGATCAGTTTTATTTTTTGACTGTGTTTTATTTTTTTTTTAACTGTAAAGTTTTTAAACATTGCAATGGAGATTTCACCTAGGTATAGCTACAAGGCCTTTATTTACTATTGTCTTATATGTTCTATGTTATGTATGCACTGTTTTGTGTTGTATGTCTGTATGTGTGTATGTCCATATTTCATTTATAAGGAGCGCTCATGTATAAATAGATATAAATGGATCCAAAAAAAAAAAAAAAAAAAAAAAAAAATCACATGACTTATATGGTTTAATTTAAATTAGGTAAACAGCTGTTATAAATTTTGCTTTTAAAGGTGGTTAACAGATCTGTTTGTTTACTTTCACCTTTCCTTTTCATTATATTTAACAATTCTGTTCAAGATAATGTCTCTTTAGCACCATGGCCAGAATTCCCATCTCCATCCCAATGCCGGTGAAGACTAAGATAAAACCAAACTACAACTTCTATGATAGCTATCACAGTAAACTATATAAACTGATACATCAATCAATATAACTCAATAAGTATCCTCAATCAAGGACTTAATTTACTTTGGGAGAAAATGGACATATTGACAGACTCCTCCACTTTGAACTGCTCAATCAAGGACTTAATTTACTTTGGGAGGAAATGGACATATTGATAGACTCCTCCACTTTGAACTGCTTACACAACTTGCCTGGACTATGTATCACCTGTATGCATTGTGCTCTATTTGTTGATACAGTGAATTATGGTAGTGCTGAAATATCTTAGCTGCTGTGTCACCAGTGTTACTGTTCTTCCTAAGGAGCCGTCAATTGGCTTGGTGTCGTGGCATTTCTGTATCTTCCTCCCTTCTACTAGTGATGGTCTAAACTTGGGGGCCAACAGAGGTGAGGCAAGAACCTCACCCCCCCACTGGCACCAAGGTTAAATTTGGGGGCCAACAGAGGTGAGGCAAGAACCTCACCCCCCCACTGGTGCTTAGGCCTATCCACAAGCATGGCTATGCTAGACCGGTAGTCAGTGACGGGTTGATCTGATTACAGTGGATTCAACCTAAGACAGGAAACTGACGTGTAAAAGTCAGTTCTCCCATGACGGGTAAGAACCACATGTTAAATTGGACAACCTACCAGGCACGGTCCCTAGCCACATTGCCATTGCTTAATTAAACAGAAGGGGGCAGATGCTAGGAGCCACTGCAAAGTATTACATTCATATGGAAATTGGGCTCCTACTGTTCACTTAGGCCCATTTGGGGACTCAAGTTACAAGACTCCTGGAGAGTTCCCATTGGTTGGGGAAGGATGGTAGGAGGGTGTTCGGGGGGAAGTGGAGCCCCCCGTGTCCGGTAGGGACACACGTGTGTGTGGACCGGCTTGTTAGGGGGACGCACACGGCCTCTCACAAAATAAAACTTTGTTTCAGTTCCATCTGGCTTGTGTTTTTGTGCTCAGCCGGATTGCAGCATCGCAAGCCGGCGTGCACTGACAGCGACCCGCGAAAGCGCCCAGCAGGAAGGCAGCAGGTGAAAACAGCAGCGGGCAGAAGCGGAGCCAAGGCTCACGCGGCCCCCGCCGTCTAGCCTGCAGCACCCACCAGAATTTTTCTCCCCAGGTTTTTTAGTATCTCAAATTATTCATTCCTATCTTTTCTTGGAGATTTTCTTTTCAGAGTACAGTTTCCTCCTCATTTGATCTGGACTTACTGCTTTCTTGGCTGGCTGTAACAACCATTTTCTGGGAGTTCTCACTTTTCTTGTGTTGGATTCACTCTTTTCCTGGCCCCCATGTCCTTTGTTGCTTATTTGGCTGGGCCACATCTCTAGTAACTTCTTAGGAAGATTATTAATTTCAAAGGGCTAAGTGGAGGATCCTTTTGCTCTATACCATGTCTCCATTTCTTTAAAGTTCCTTTTGTAGCTTTTCTCTTGTTTGGATCTCTAGAGGCACTAAAGTGCTATTTGGAAGTTCCCTGTGGAGATGGGACTTGTCCCCTGACAGGCCTACCTACAGGGTGATCTGTAAGGGATACAGTGAGTCATTTATCTTGCCCCACAGTTTCTCCAGAGAAGTCTACCAGTCTCTAGACTGGCTGCCAGCATTCTAGAAATTGATTAGATTACTTTTCACATACTCCCACTTTATTCCGTCCTTGATTTCCCCTCTACACTGTGCTTGATATCCCTAAATTAACCTGTCTGATTTTACCTCTCCAGATGTAAAACTTCTGTTATCTGCCTAGGTGGAGACATAGCTGTGTTAGAGGAGTAGCGCGGAGTGTCCAAATGCTTCTTATGAGGTTTTTCAAGTAATGGTTCTGTTTTTAATCTCATCCCACTCCTTACCTTTAATAATACCTGAATTATAGAGACTTTCCAGCATTCCTTTCCTCCTCTACCTTTTAACTTATTTCTTGCAACGCCAGAGTTGCGAAAGAAATAAAATGAACACCAGTGAACTTTTCACCTAGATTTATTAATTAATAATGTGCCACATGTGTTGGTGCTACCATCTGTCTTATCTATTAGATACTATGTTTATCAGATATCTTCTTTTATTAGATATCTTTTTTATCATTTGATAGTAGTTGTAAACATCATGACATTTCACCATTAAATGTTTTACGGGTACATTTCCCAAAAATAAGAACATTTTCTTACATAGTGAAAGTAGGATTACCAAATTCAGAAAGCAAACATGGATATACTATTATCAATGTGTAATATATATATTCAGTGTACAGCTCATATTTAAATATCTCCTGTTATCTCAGTAGCATTGTTTTTATCATCCTTATTTTTCATTCCAAACTCTTAAGAATCACATGTTGAATATCCACAGTTTCTTTTTATGTTGAATGATTTTTATGTTGAATGATTGACCTTTTGTCTTTATGACGACCTTTTGGAACATCACAAGATAGTTGTCTTATACAAAATTCCTATTCCTCAGTTTGAAATTGGTTATTTTCCATGATTAGATTTAGATTAAGCATTTTTTTGTGTGTGTGAGAATATACTACATAGATTGTGTTGTGCGTAGCATGGTGGCTCTTTGTTCATTGGCGACAACTAAGTTCGGTCACTTGGTTCTGATGCTGTTGGCCTGGCTTCTCCGTGGTCTTTTTACTTTTGTAATTAAAAAGTTCTGTAAGGAGGGGAGGTTAATTGCTTGTTCTCCCAACAACCTTTTACCTTATGGTTTTATCAGACATCAATAATTCTTGCTTGAATCACTTATTACAATGTTGGTTACAGCAGTGTGATATTTGTTCTATAGTTTCTTCTAAAGTAATAAATTGATGTTCATTTGCTTAAAAAGAAGGACTCTTCTTTTCTGTACACCCTGTAACTATTTGTTTTAATATCAGGATGGGCTTATGGATTCTTTTTATTTCATTGGTTTTGGTCTTTTGTAGACATGTTATTTTTTGCTCAACTTGTTCCTGATTTGACAGTAGAAACCCTTTCAATCTGGCCCCTGTGTCTTTTGAACAGATTTTGAAGGTTTTCTTGCTTTCTGGCACCAAAAAAAAAAAAAAAAAAAAAAAAAGGTCCAAGGTTTACTTATGCTTTTCTTACCTTGGACTTATCTATGAGGATCAGTTATTTCTCTAAAGAACCCTGGTTTCTTTCAGTGAAGAATATGTTTTGTTCACTCATGGCTATGGGGTGACATTGCTTCTAGAATTTTTCTGTGGCTAGAGCTAGAGTTACATTCACACATACAATGTATCCCAGAATATGCATTTGAATCTGGAGTCCATAATGATATCCCAGGGTTCTTCTCCTTCCTTCAGTCTGCCCCGTGTCTTCCTTCTCTCACAAGATATTTACTAACTTTCTCAGCCTCAACCATACACACAAAATTATTTCCGAATTTCTACACCCACACCACCGTTGGTGGTTGGCGTTTCCTCTTGTGTGTATATTTAAACTTCCTTCACTCTCAACTCAGCTACCTCTCACCCATCTGCTTTTCCAGCTTCCAAAATTATTTGATGATTTCATCTGCTTCCATCTTCCCTCTCATTTTCTTCTCCTTTTTTTACCCCTCTCACTGTCATTGTAGTGGGATTGGGAGGCGCCTTTTGCGCTCTACCATGTTTAACTGGGAGCCCATCCTGGATGTCCCATCTATCAGTTCCTGGAGGAGACAGGGAGGAAGTAAACAGGGTTTACCTTTGATATCCAAGATAGTGCCGCCAATCATCTCTGCCTCACTTTTCCAGGCCTGAGTGCCTCCGGTGCCCCTCACGGAGAAGCCTATACAGTGTCCTTGAAGTTTCGGCTTCTAACCATCCCAGTGGGTGGGACTTCTTTTCAGTGGTATTTGGCAGGAGACCTGAAAATTCAGAGATCTTGCAGTGGTGGAGGGAATATGGCCAGCCTGTCTGATTATATATTTGTTTTGTGCTTGAGGACTAAATGCTCCAAATCAGACAGCTCTGGATTATTTCACACTGCAAAAAATTCATAGAACATCCCGGGAGGAAACATACCAAGCTACATGTCCCAGGCTGTTTTCAGTATCTCAGTTTTCTCATTTAGTTGACATGAGTGGAGACTTTTCCCATTAGCTTAAATACTTGAACCTTCGAAACTTTGATGTTTGTTATTTCCAATTATTTATAAGGAACATAGTTTCAAATTGCCATTTTCTTTCTGCTCTGTTAGATATGATAAGGGACAACCTGAATTACCCAGAGAATTTTGTACCTTAGAATTCTAAGGATGCTTTTGGTCTCATCTCCAGGAATGAACTAACCAAGGGCAGAGGGGGAATTTAAAAAAAAAAAAACAACTGATATTTGTGAGGCGGCCATCACCTCTGGAACAGTCTGAGAGATTTAATTTATTTCTCTGTGCTTTGGTAAACAAAAGCTGGCATTTTCTTTTCATGGTCTTTCAACTACAAGGCTGCTGTTTCTGTCCTTCCTCAGCCGTGGTACATTTTTTCGTGGTCAAATTTAAAACATATGGCAGGTTCACGGTCATGTTTTTGGCCAGGAACCTCTTTAAGCACTTGCCATATTGGCAGTTCTTACAGGATCCTCTCTCTGCTTTATTTATTTATTTACTCTGCTTGCATTGTGGAATTGTGGGTAAAGCTGCTTTAAATCAGAATCATGTTGAATAAAAATATATAAAAGAACGTTTCGACCAAGAATAATGCGAATATTGCAACATAAATAATCTATGCCAAATTGGCTTATAGATTTCAAAACAGGAAGAACATCTTTAGCGATGTTCATGGTTTGGTTTTGCTTTGCTGCAGATTAGGTTTAGCGACAAATTCCATCTGGCTACAGCTACATGCAGTCTCTCTATTGATTGGTTATATTGGGACTTCATGGGAGTGTCCTTCAAATAGCTTTTCCCAGCATTTTTTAAAGCTCCATTGAAAAAAAAAAAAGAGAGAGAGAAAGAAAAAGAGAAAAAGGACCCTGTATTGTTTCAATTTGCGTTCAACATGCAAAACATAGTTCTAAATTTTTAATTAGCTAAGTGAGTGGTGAAAAGGAAAAGTAATATAACAAGCCTCGGTGAGCAGCTGGGATGTGTTGCCATGACGACAAGTTCAGCAGGCTGCCATCTAGCATGTCAATGGGTAATATTGGGAGAGGGCTTTGAAACAGTGCCTGCTAGCCACAATGTGATTGGTCACGCCTCTGTTGTCTTTGTGTGAACCGGTGGATGCTGGGTAAGACCTAGAGTGAATGCTCAGCTTGTCTCAAGGCTGCAATGAGGTAATGCTTCTGAATCTTTGGGGATTATGAGCTCCTGTCTCCAAAAGACTGCAGTCTAGAATGTTTTCATTCCTATTCGCGTTAATTACCGACTATGACATGTTAGGAAGTTTTACAGCTGCCTTTATTCGTTCTTTTACATGTGCATGTGTATATTAGAGATAACACGTGTGTACGTGTCATATAGGATCTCAAGCGTATTCTAAAAAAAGAGATAACCCTCCATATTAGTCATTCTGCATAGAGTCAACATGTCATTTGATTTCTGGCATCAGTGACAATATCTCTTGGTGGATAAATGATATATTAAAGTGCATTTATGTTGGGTAAGCAAACTTGTTCGTTTCTAGAGAATATTTTGGCATTGATTTACTTTTTAAAAGTCTTGTATATGATTAGTGTTTATAACAGGCATAAAGGGGGTTGTGAAGAGGGTCGGATTTGCTTGGTCAGTAAGTTTAGCTCATTTTTGATTCCTTGAAATTGGTCAGTTTATATCCTAATATTGATCTTATAGAGTATTTCATCAATTGAGCGTACTGTCTGACTGCTTCAAAATTGTCTGCCGAATAATGCTTTGACAGTTTAAGCTTGAAGCTGTAAAAGGAAGCTGTATTTACAGATGCAAAGATCTAGAAATGTTGATGGGTGGTTTGTGAAACAAATACATCAAGGTGCTGATGTGACAGAGACACATGAGCCAAACCCCTTAAGCCCTAACCCTGGCTCTCCATGACACAGCGACTTGGATTCTCTCCAGCGTTTTGTCAGGTGGTTAGAGTGCTTTATCACATTCATAAATAGTAACCTAGTGCCCTGGAAAGGTTAGGGCGGCCTCTCCAACGGTGATGTGTGTAACTAGGGGGCAAGGCTGAGTTGGACGATCTGGTGCATCGTGTCACACAAATGGAAAGCATATGAGCTACCTTTTGGACTGAGCCTGTCGAGCTGTCATATTGCCTCCCTGTTGTATTTACCTCGCAAACAGTTCATAAAAATTTATAAGGCTTTAAATGTATAAACAAAGAATAAAAACACCTCGAATGACAAGGAATGGCAAGGAATGGCTTCTGCTGCTGCTGCTTAGTGCAGCAAACTCAGCCAGCTCCCTTGCTTTATTGGAGGTCAGGCCACGGGCGGCATTGAGACCGGTTGATTATACCATCACCATTCAGGAAATTCGAGGCCACGTAGCTGGGACTGGTAACGGGTCTTGCTGTGCACCTCACTTTCCTTATTCAAGAATTTAAGCCTGGTTTATTTTTACTCATCTATATGGTTTCTGTTTGTTTGTATTTGTAAAGAAAGACCTTTCCAAAGATAAGTAAATGTGATGGTGCATCTAGTTGATAAGTAACTGATTCAAAATACTTGTAGCAAGTACAATCTTGGGTTGTGACGTTCACCAACGTGTTGATTCTCTCCTGTGGCACAGATGCCACAGCCACACAGGCTGTACTTAGGCTCTTGAAGTAGGCTGGAGTCCTTTGTCTAAAACAAAAGCAGGATGCATTGACCTTAGGAAGAAGAATCCACCTGTTGATAAGACAGGCACTTCTCGCTGTAAACAATTTCATGTTCTGTTACTTTTCTTTGTGTGGGGAGAGGTTTTGTGGTTTCAGATCTCAAGCATGCTTTGCTAATTTAAGCAATTTTTAGGATCATTAATGATTCAGAGTTTATACAAGAGCGGATCCTATGCATCCAGTTATGTAGGCAGGATTGGTTGCTTTGCAGGCTGTCCCGCCCCCTCTACTTGACAAGTCATATATTTATTTGTCTTCATATGAAGTCAGCATTATTTTGGGTCCTCTGTGCTAACTTGTCTTCCTTAGTCATGTAGCGAAATTCTAATCGTTTACATGATGTAGTATGTGTCAGTGGATCAGATTTGATAGGTCAAGGTCTTCATTGTTAAGTTCTCTCAGGGCACTTAACACAGGCAAAATTAACATGTTAAAGATGAAGTCAAATGGAAGAAGGTAAAGAAATCTTCTGTGTCTGTATACTGCATTGCAAAAGCTTTTTAGTATTTCAAAAGCGCTCTCAAAGGGGAGCAATGGCAAGTCCCAACTAGTGTGAGTCGTTATATCCTGTGACAGGTTCCACAACGGATGGCTTGCGATTGATGCGAAGCCTGATGCCTCGAGATTAATGGCAGATGCAGTGTTGTAGTGTTTCTCTTTCATCACTAATATTATCCAGTGAAGCCCATAGCCTAGCAAAGGGCTCTGCTCAGAAATAATGTGATTGATGATACCGATGCTCTGTAAAGTTTCCAAAAACATGACCCTTCAGGGAAGTCTGGGTGGGGGGCAATGGATGTGTGTACAGATAATTTGAGAAGAAGCTCCTTTGGGTGGAAGCAAGAGGAGTGGAGAATGTTTGTTTACCCCCAGTAAGAAAAACATGGTCTCTTTTCGGCAAACTTTATTATGACGTCAGAAAGTGGCATTTGTAAAATACTTAACTTCATTCATAAATTGCCACTAAAGTAACATCAAGTGACACTAATCTTTCTAAGAAACTCACTGCTAAATGTGGATGTTGTCTGTGCAAAAATGTTACGTTATTTCTAATACTGTAAAAACAAAACCTTATAGTGTTCAAATTCAGAATCCTAATAATTGACATAGGAACGAGTCTGAAATGTACTTCTGTTTCATTCATGAAGAAAGGGTTTCTGTTACATTAATGACCCTGGAAAACTCACAAGGGAGAGTATCTTTGGTGGTGAGTAAACTTTGCATGTCACTACAGCTCTTCCGGTGGGCTGTTAATGAATATTCAGATGTGAAGTCTGGAAGGGAGTAATTTTCAAATCTTTGTGACCTAGAATCTCCTTTCATATGGTGGATTTTACACACGTAATGTGGTTTGAATGTGTCAAATCTTTATTTGGAGCTGATATTATTCAGCTTGGATATGTGGTGAGGTGTATGTAATATATAACACTGGAATAGCAAGTGCTGTCTTTACACTTTAGACATGTTCATCTAGCATCCCTGAGCTGAAAGTTTGTTTCTTTTGATGGACAGTACTGTGTATCTTCCTTTCATCCTCAAAGTACTAGGCCAGTGCAAAGTATGAAGTGGATTCTGACACACATGTCTTATTTAGTTGTTGAAATAGTGGTGGTTTTTATATGGGGGAAGTTATGAAAAGTTATTTCTGATCTCAGAAACAGGAAAAGGAAGGGTTCTATGAAATCTTGGATGAGTAGTCTGTTGAATTTTCTTATCATCAGTGTTACTCTTTACCCAGTTCCTCTTTCAGTCCACATAAAAATTGGTAGTCTTGAAATGTGAAATTTTGATGGTAAAGGAAATTTTATAGTCGCATTTAAATCAAAGCAGTTGCAACATGTATATGACCCTTTATATACTCACTGTGCTTTGTATGTCTAGTATGAATGTGGGCTGGTGACAATATATCAGTTTGGGATGTTGGATAGAGTCCCATTTGAATATTGTTCCATTTACTTGTTGAGGTACACAGAGCACATTAGTCTTACTACTTTAGATGAGAAATATACATACATCACAGGGTTATATGAATTTAGGTGACCTACATAAAGTGCCTGCCATACCGTGGGTGCTCAATGGACGTTACTCTCTATTTGCATTTAATTGCTCAATTGGCCAAATTCTTTTAGCCTTAAATAGGATATCTTTTTTTGATGGGATAGGAGAAACATCCTTTCTTCTTCAACACTAATAATTTATTCCAAAAGAATATCTTTCTGATATGATTAGAAAATCTTATCACCTGTACTTAGGTAATATCCTTGGTTTTATCAGCTTAAAAATAGCAATACCATTCGTATCAACGTATTTAGAGCATCAGCGGAAAGCCATCAGGGAGGAGTTAGCAGGATCTGGAATGGGAAGCTCATTCTGGTAGTCACACATGGGGTGCATGTGGGAGACCAGCAGGTAACTCCCAGGAGTCCAGGGGAAGCCCGGTGGCGCAGTCAAGAGTGAAGCAAAACAGAGGCATCTAAACAGTGAGTGACCTGGCTGTTGATGACTTAGATGGTGAGGGCAAGAGGGTGGTTGCTGAAGGAAAAACGGGAATTCTTTGGGACCTATGACCACGTCAGAGGTGGTGCTTTATTCCAAAGGTACAAGTTAGGAGATTCAAGAGGGAGAAGGAGTTATGGGAAAGAGAACAAGTATGGTTTGGGACATGCTGGGCCGTCTAGGGGGAGAGAGGGTTTAAGAATGGGTTTGGAACCCAGGAGCTCTAGGCAGCTGAGGATTATGACTGGGAGGGTGGGTGGGTGGGAGTGTGCTGGGTGTGGCTGGAGCAGGGAGGAGGGCTCCTGCTGGAGTCCTCTCAGGTCCGCCTTTCTAGAGATGAGTCAAGGAAAACAGTCACAGAAAGAGGAAACTCAGATCCTAGATGTGAGTTTAGAATCCAGGTGTCCTTTTAGTAGTTTGCACATGACAAGTTTCCCCAAAGAAATGGATAAGTCATTGGTTTGGAACTGAAAAATCAGAGCTGTGGTCTGCCAACTCGCCCGAGGCCTTTCCATCTCTTCAGGTCTGCCCTTCCAGCATTGCCCCTTCTGGAAGCTGATCTCCTGGGGGTTAGTCCTCAGGCCAGAACACACATTGGCTCTAATGTCCAAGAAACCAAAGCACTAGAGATGGCTCTAGGAAGGAGGACACTGAACTGTCAAAACAGAAACTGGAATTCAGAATAGCTTTTCCTCATCTTCCTCATGTTTAGTTAAGTTTATTAGAGGAAATGATGTAGGGCACATAGAAATTGTAACTTCTAAGTACTCTTGGAAGGTGTTAATGAAGCAAGTTGTTCTTTTCTTCTCCAAATTTTGCTTCCAACATAATTTTTATCAGTGCCATAGCTATTATGATTATCTGTCATTAAAGCTTTCCTTTTAACTGTGACCATAGGCAAGTTATTTAACTTTCCTATATTTTGTCCATAACATGGAGATAATAGTATCTATTATGTAAGATTCTTGAGAGAAACAAATGACACGGCATGTGTAAAGCCCCTATGATAATACTTGTTTTACGTCCGCACTCAATAAAGGAGACTCATTAGTAGGAGGGATGGAAGATGGGACTGGGGATATAGCTCAGTTGGTAGAGCGCTTGCATCATATGCACAAAGCCCTGGGTTCAATCCCCAGCACCAAGATGGAAGAAAGAAATATACTGAGGGTCTGGAAGCATCAGCAGTGAGAGGAATGTGGTTCAAGATGGCAGGGCCCATAGTGATAGTAACATAATAGTCAGAATGTATTGGTATTCTTATGGATGAATCAAGGGTGGTGTCCACACCAGACAGTTGGATGTTTGGGAACCAAGATGGGTCTAGTTTGTTCAGTGTTGTACATTACAATTGTTTGGTTTGTTTCATTTTAGTTTCCTGTAATCAAATAGTTTATCACTGGGGTAAAAGCAGTGCCTAAGGAAAAAGTCATTAGAACCCTATATGGGGTTTATAGGATCATCAGTGTGGGATTACAAAAAATACAGTGCTGAAAAAGTATGGAAACATGAAAACTTTACCAAGCATTACCAAGGACATAGTAATGTTGATCTTGGAAAATGGAAGTCTCTCTATTTTTTTTTAATTTATTTTTTTGTTGCGGGTGGTGGATCTTTATTTTACATATTTATTTATATGTGGTGCTGAGCATGGAACCCAGAGTCTCACATATGCCAGGCAAGCACTCTACTACTGAGCCATGATTCCAGCCCTGGAAGTCTCTATTTTCTAAAGCAGGAAAAGACAAAGGGAGGTATAAGGAAAAACAGTGAGGGAGCTAGTAGAAAATTAATTGGTGCACACCAAAAAAATAGCTGAATGTTGGTGGGAGCAAGACTTGTGTTAGTAATTTTTTTTATTAATCAAAAAAGGTAGGGGGAGAGGTAATACTTTGCTTTCAAACCTGGATATCATCAATAGGGTGGGGGTGGTTTCAGGTTGTGTAATAGGACTACAAGGATTTTTATCTTTCCCTCTTAGCTGTCTGAAATCTAACCCAAGTATCCTCAGACTTAGGGACTTCACATAATGAGAACATTTCAGTAAAATTTGTGTGAACCAAAGTAAGATTTCCAGCTTGTAGTTCTGACAAGTAAGTACTTTTTTTTTTTTAAGCCTACTATCACCATTATTGCATCTAAAAAAGAAGACATTTCTCTCTCTCTCTCTCTCTCTCTCTCTCTCTCTCTCTCTCTCTCACACACACACACACACACACACACACACACACACACAGGAGTAGAAGGACATAATAAAAGACACATTTTTAATCCAGCAAAGTTATCTTTATGACAGCATTTTTACATTATCCTACTTTATTCTTCTTTTCATGGGAACTGGTGAAATAATTGTTCACAAAAGCGCATACTCACCCGTTCACCCACCAGAATTTGGAAAGTGCTGGTCCAGCTCTCAGGTGACCAGCCCAGGACAGCTCAGGAGACAGAAATCCTACCACCTCTGCTTCTGAGATCCCAGTGCTGAAAAGACCAACCCTTTTTCCTGACCACTTTGTGGCCCCAAGCCAATTTATCAAAAGGATCTTTGTTGCCAGGGGATTTTTTTCCCCTTCTTTTTAGAGAGTAGATTGGATTGGGGAGGTGGGGGAGGGTGGACAGCATAAAAGGTAAATAGAATAACCCAGGGAGGTGACACTTTAAATACTTACAGTGATTAAGTACATATGACTTTAAGCTATGTAGGCAAGAATATTTTAGATTCTAGCATAAAGTAATAGGATATAGTATCACATGGGGAATAATGTCTTTCTCCATCAGCCGTTTGTTCTTAAAACAAGCCTTTTATGAGGTGTGGAACTTTAAAGGGGCCAGTTTTGCTACTCCTATGAGAATTGACTCCATTATTACAAAATATGAATGTGGTAGACATGCTGATTTTTGGAAAGGTAACAGAAAATTTACTAATCTGAACAGATCATTAAGAGCACAGTCTCCTTCATTAACATATGTGCTACTTGAAAAGACATTAAAGACCTGGTATGGCTGTGACTTAGCAAGGAAAGGCATAAAAAGGGAAAATGCAGAGGAAAACGTGTACCATGCTTCTTTTATTATAAAAGCGCTCTCAGACAACTTCTGTTGCTAAGTTTTGTAAATTTAGAGTTGACGTTAGTAGCTTAGTATTCGGAAACGTTTACTTTTTTTATAAGATAAAATTTTTTATTTTATTTTTGCCCAAATATTTACAATTTCTGAAGTACCTCCTTTATTTTCTTTTTAAAAGTTTGTTCTTTATAGATATACATGACAGTAGAATGTATTTTAAATTTTTTTTTAACATTTTTTAGTTGTAGATGGACACAATAACTTTGTTTTATTTATTTATGTGATGCTAAGGATCAAACCCAGTGCCCCACTCATGGGAGGCAAGTGCTCTACCACTGAGCTGTAGCCTCAGTCCTGTAGAATGTATTTTGATGTATTATAAGTACATGGTTATTATTGTGGTCATACATGATGTGGAGTTACACTGATTGTGTATTCATATATGAGCATAGGAAAGTTACGCCTGATTCCTTCTACTGTCTTTCCTATTCTCATCCCCCTCCCTTCCCTTCATCTCCTTTTTCCTAATCCAATAAACTTCTTTCTTTTCTTCTCCCCACACCCCCCTTATTGCGTGCATATTAGCGTCCTTGTATCAGAGAGAACATTCGGCTTTGGCAGAAACATGTACTTTTAAAAATCAGTTTCATTTGAATCATTCCTAAACTATCAACTCTGGTCTTTCAATTCACAGGGTTTGCAGCTCTTATGTGTTAAATTTATGTGTCTGGTATGGGGGGCATTGATCTTGGACCACAGTTCTGATCACACCAAAGGATAAGGGAGTTAATTTGATCACTCATTCACCTGTCAGTATAGACTGTCACATTGCTCTTGGTTCAGAATGAGAAAATACTTTGTGCCATCTTATCAGTCTTTAACTCTGTGTGTGTGGTAGTGGTGGTGGGGGTGTCCTGAATTTGAGTTAGAAACCAACTTTTACACACTTTTCAGTTCTTTCTGTGATTTCAGTAAATAACGGTAAGTGTGACATTCAGACATCTCCAGTAGCCTTTGCCCTCTGGGTACCCATGATGGGTACCCATCAGTGATGTTCATACTTACTGGTAATTTCGTTTCAATGATTCCTTAGCAAGAGGGTTGGACAGTGGTTGGGTTCAGTGTACTGAACAGACCAAGCAGTTTGTCACTCACTGAGGAAGAGCCTTTCTCTGATTCAGGCCACATCACTGTCCCCCACTGGACCTTTGCCTTAAGAGTGTCGTGGAGGCCAAAGAAGGTCACCACCACTGGTGCACAGGGAAGTGTTTGGGTGACTCTCGCTAACTATAGGGGGTATCCGCATGAAGCAGTTTTAGCTTCATGCACACCTGCCTCTGCCTGCCTGCCTCCCTCCCTCCCTCTCTTTCTCCCCGCCCCTCCCCACCGACCCAAAGTGCTGCTTGCCCATAGCCAGAAATGAAAATCCTCATTTGGCTTGAGTAGGAAATTTACCCATTACCCATAAACCTTTTCTGGCAAATCCACTCATGCTGCATCTATGACTTCCAGATTTCACTCTCTAATATGGTAGCATTAAAAAATATAACCTAGCCTGTTCATCCAGCTATCCACTAAAGATTTCTGTTGAGCAGGCATTTTGCTGTTCTATTATGAGAAAACTGCACATGGAGCTATTGTTTTTGGACCAGGGATTGAACCCAGGGGCACTTAACCACTGAGCTACATCCTTAGCCCTTTTTATATATTTTTTTTATTTTGAGACATGGTCTCTCTAAGTTGCTTAGGGGCCTCACTAAGTTGCTGAGGCTGGCTTTGAACTTGAGATCCTCATGGAGCTCTTTTTAAAGTATCCACTGGGTCCCATGATGCAGTGGGAAGGCCATTAGAATTTTGAAATTTTGTATTTTTAACTCATGAGAGTACAATTGTTGAGATGTACAATTTGAGGGTTTTTGTTTGGGGTGGAATTTTTTGAGTCCATAGAACATAGAAACCAGTTGGGCTTATATACTGAGTGTATTTGAGTGATACAAAAGTAACAACAATTTGAACTAAAAGTAGGAAGTCTGAAGATTTGGGAGGGGGGGGAAGTCCAGGCCCTACTTGTTTTTTCTCTCAATGGTGATGGCTTCAGCCAAGACTAAGGAGGGAGTCTTTGAAAGCGCCCAGCTCTCCTCTCTGTATGGTGGAGATAAAAGAAAAAGGGTCAAAAAGGGAATCGGTGAACTCCTTAATTACATTTGACGCTAATGATCTGGTCTGTGGGGAGTGTGGGTGCCTCATTCTCCGTTGGACACTGATGACCAAGCTCATTAGTACATGTACCAGAGGGTGGACTTGGGGAAAGGGAGATGGGTACTCCTGTCAATCAGGTTGGCTTCTCATTAGTAACTCTAAAGAACAGATTGTGCCAAAGAAGCCAGAGTCACAATAAAGGAGGTGACTTTTCCTTAACCATGTCTATCTAATACCACAGAGGTGGGGAAAAGAGAAATGCTTGGTATGGTGATAAACAGATGAACTGAAAGGGAATCTTTTTGAGGCTGAAATAAGACTTAAAAAAAAAAAAAAAAAAAAAAGCTCAACTACATCAACCCTAAAATGAAAGTCAGGCTTGTAAAAAGAAAACAAATAAAGTGAACCTATTTGCTTCTCCTTTTAATAGTGCTATTATAAAGAGAACATCATGTGGCTTCTGGCTTCTGGTAGAGCAAGGTGGAGCAAGCACCCTCCAGCCTCTCCCTCACAGTGAACACCGCCATAAACCTGGACAGGGTGCACACAGCAGCTACATGAGGACTCTGAAATGTGGATGACAGCAGGCACAGTGGAGAAGGGAGTCAGAATTTGAAGCATCACCCAACTAGCACGAATGTCTTGAGGCCAAATCACATTAGTATGGACAGAAAGTTCTTCAAGTGAAGCCCTTGCTTCTTGACCTGAGGAGCAGGAAAGGGGACTTCAAAGCTCAGAGTGAGTGAGTAGGAGAAGTGTCCCCATTTTATTTTCTTCTTTTTTCCTCTCCTTCCCCAGTTGGTAGTCAGTCCGACAGAGGCACAGTGACAGGAGGGACTGAGCAAGCCCTAGGACTGTGAGGAGAGGGAATCTTTTCTGGTCCAAGGAACTATGATCCCAATGAGACAAATTCTCCTTGCTTCTTTTCTCCCTGTGTCCTTCCAACTCTGGGCAAGAGACTGAGATGCACTTGCTGGAAGTACATGGTGGAGCAAGGCAACTGAGGCTCCAGTCTTCTGGCAGAATGAATAGCTACCAGCACCACCACCCAGAATTGAAACCACCATCCCACTCATTGGCATGTATCCAAAAGATCTAAAATCAGCATCCTATAGGCATGTAGCCATACCAGTGTGTATAACAGTGCGATTCACCATAGCCAAGCTATGGAACCAGCCCAGGTGCCCATCAACAGACGAATGGATAAAGGAAATGTGGCACATATACACAATGGAGTCTTACTCATCCATAAAGAAGAATGATTATGATGTTTGCTGGTAAATAAATGGATGAAACTGGAGAACATCATGCTAAGTGAAATAAGCCAGACCCAGAAAGTCAAGGGTCAAATGTTTTCCCTCATATGTGGAAACTAGACCAAAATATGAGGGAAAGACAAACCAGGTGAGAGAAAGGTGTCCATGAAAATAAGGGAGAGATGAATGGGGTAGATGAAGAGGATTGAAGGGGAGGGAAGAGGGACAAGAAAAGAGAGGAACAGTGGAATGAAACCAACTGAACTGCCCTATGTACATAAATGAATATACCACAGTGAATTTTGCCTTTATGTTTATCTATGATGCACTATTTAAAGAAACTGTTAAGTAAATAGAAGACAGACCAGTAGAATAGAGGGAAAGGAACAGGGGCAGGGAGGAGGGAAGGGAAAGGGGACGTACTGGTGACTGAATTGGAGCAAATTATATTCCATGCTCATATAATTATGTCAAAATGAATCTCAAAATTTATATAGCTATAATGCAATAATACTTTTTTCTTAAATAACATTAAAACACTGAGCAGAGAGGAAAGAAAGGAAGGAGGGAAGGAAGAAAAGTATTGGGAAGATCACAGAGAGGATCTTGTACCAGACAGATGCAGTTGCTGGAAGTACATGGCTGAGCAAGCAGTTAAAGCTTGTGA
The DNA here is from genome assembly GCF_052094955.1 of Ictidomys tridecemlineatus. NCBI lineage: Eukaryota > Metazoa > Chordata > Mammalia > Rodentia > Sciuridae > Ictidomys > Ictidomys tridecemlineatus. Next base: position 33,324,237 of record NC_135490.1, read on the forward strand.
CAGAAAGACCATAAAAGGCCCGCACCCCCAGTCCCCAAACTGAAAAGTGTTGGGGAGATCACAGAGAACCCAGAGCACTATTGCATAGAATACTATATGAATGCCTGGGCTCACTTCTTAGCTGTGCATGTTTGGACCAATGCTAAGCAGCATTTCAAACCTTTTGAGAGCTGAAAGTAAACTAGACCTTCACACAAATCCCAGCCTGACCATTGAATGGTATACATGGGGTTCAAGTCCAAATAGCATTGTAAAGGCTTTGAGATTCAATTCAGATCACTCCTGATGGAGGTGGCTTGGATATAGCAAGCTGAACCAAAGCATGTTGATCATCTGTTTAAAAAAAAAATTCAAGCTGGGCATGGTGGTACATGCCTATAATCCCCGCTGCTCAGGAGGCTAAGGCAGGAGAACTGCAAGTTCAAAGCCAGCCTTAGCAACTTAGCAAGGCTCCAAATAACTCAGCAAGACCCTGTCTCTGAATAAAATACAAAAAAGGGCTGGGGAGTGGCTCAGTGGTTAAGTGCTCCTGGGTTCAATCTCTGTTAAAAAAAAAAAATTCCAACATTGTCCTTAGGATTTAAAGATTCAGAATCTCATAACATAGTAATCAACAGTACTCAAAATTACAGTAGCTTCTGAAGGACCAGGATAACTTCAATTTGTTTGAGAAAGGACAATTAACAGTTGCAAATATTGAGATGTCACTGATATTGGACATTTTCAAAGACATTAAATCAACGATTGTAATCCTGGTCACAGAAATGTGGGAATAGAAGATATAATTCAGAAGCAGTTCATGATTTGGGAATTTAAATACGTAATAACCAACATTGAAAATGTATGGATGGCCTCATTAACCGGGTATAAAGTAGGAGAGTCAGTGGATTTGAGGATACGATCGATAGAAATTGTCCAGTTTCAAAAAAAGTGATAATAAGATCGAAAAAGTAAGTAAACGGAGCCCCAGGGATATATGGGACAATACAAAAAATGTTCAGCATTTGTGGAGTAGCCAGTGTTCCAAAAAGAATACGATTTGAAGAAATAATGACCCCAAACTAAATTTGATAAATGACCTAAACTTTCAGATTTAAGAAGCTGAACAAATCTATTCAGGATAAACGCAAAGAAATCCAGACTAGACACATCATAAACTGCTGAAAACAAAACAGAGAAAAATCTTTTTTTTTAAAAAAACAATATTTTTAAAATTCTTTTAATTTGTTTTAATTAGTTACACATGACAGTATGATGGCCTTGATAATCATACATTTGAATCAGATGGGATATAATATCTCATTTTTCTGAGTATACAGGTTGCAGAATCACATTGGTCATGCATTCACATATATACACACAGTAATGAGAAAAATCTTGAAGACAGCTAGAGAAGTATGATACACAATATATAATAAAATATGTTAAACAATTGCACATTTTTCATTAGAAACCACAAAGGCTAGGATGAAGTGGAACAATATTTTTGAAGTATCCAATGAACATATCCTTCTAATATGAAGATGAAATAATGTCATCCTCAGGTAAAAGAAGACTAAAATTATTCATTACCAGATGTATTTCAAGGGAAATGCTGATCAACAGGGAATTGTGCCAGAGGAAATTTTGGAACATCAAGAATAAAGGAAAAACAATGGCAAATATTTTGGTAAATATAATTCATTATTTTTGAGTTCTTTAAAAAATGTGAAAAATGATAGAAAGTAAATATTAATAGAATAGAGTTTTCATGTATATAAATGTAACACAGGTGGCAACTATAACATAAAGGAAGAGAGGGGAAAGGGTCTAATATGATAACAAGGTTTGCCAAATGAAAATGCTAATTCTCAGCAAACTGAAAAAATTAAGTATAAATACTGAAATGTCTAGAACAATTAAAAACACTATGCAAAGAAATATGATTAATAATCAATAGATAAATTAATATAGAATAATAAAAGTATTCAAATAATCTAAATGAAAGTCAGAAAGGCAAAACAAAAGAACAAAACGAAGAAGGAAAAATAAATCATGTACTAAATGATAGCTATAAAAATTACATTAAATATAAGGTGTTTCAACATAGCAATTAAATAACAGATTTTCAGCATGGATTTTTAAAAAAAATGACTGAAGAATATGTTGTCTGCAGTACATTTTAAATAGAATAATAATTTGAATAGCTCAAAACAAAAACATACCTACAGAATAAAGGTGAAAGGAAAAATGGGGGAATAAGTAATAGCAAGTAACTGTAAAAGCAGTGGACAGACAGCCAGTAAGGATATAGAAAAATTGAGCAATACTATCAAACAACCTGATCTAATTGACATTTTTAAAATGTTCCTCTTCCAAATAGCAGAATACACATTCCTTTCAAATCCTCAGGGAACATTTGCAAAGATTGGTGATAGTTTGAAACTTAAAACACACCTAAAAAACTGTTAAAAGAATTGAAATCATCCAAAAGAAGTCTCTTACCATAATGGGATTTAACAGAAATCAAAAACAGGAAGATAATTGATAATATTCCAAATACTAGTAAATTAAAGTCTACTTCTGAGTAATCCATGGATCAAAGAGGAAGCTTCAGAGAAAGTAGAAAATCTTTTTAAGTGAACAAAGATGAAAACAGAGTATATCATAATTCATATGAAGCAGCTAAAGTAAGTCTTAGAGGGAAATACATAGATTAAGTGCTCATATTAGAAAAGAAAAAAGATCTATACTGAGCAATCTATGCCAAAGAGATAAAAGCAAAATAAATCCAAAGCAGGTAGAAGAAAGAAAATAATAAAGATAAGATTACAGATCAATGAATTTGAGAATTCATTGAAAATATTGGAGAAAACCAATGAAATCCAAAGCTGAGTCTTCTAAAATATCAATGAAATTGATAAACCTCTGTCTGGATTGATAGGAAACTAAGAAGACACAAATTTGCAATATAAGTAGTAAAAGAGGCTATAACACTACTGTCCCCACCAGAAGTATAAGCAAATTCCAAAAACAGCTCTGAGCACATAAATTCAACAATTAGATAAAGTGAACCAAATCCTGGAAAGAATAACACAAGGAGAAATACACTGTCTGAATAGTCCCGTGTCTTTTTAACAAATTTGTTTTTTAGCTAAAACTTTACAAGGTTCTAAAACCAAAATACTTCAGGTCTAAATAGTTTTACTGGAAAGTCTATGAATCATTTATGGAAGAAATACTATCAGTTCTTCAAAAAAGAAAGAAAGAAAGAAAAGAAGGCAGTACTTCCCAATTATCCTTATACCCAAACCAAAGATATTACTATAGAAGAAAATGACACATCAGTGTCCTTTGTGAATGTTGGTGTAAGAAATCTTCTACAGTATATTAGCAAATTGGATCCAGCAATATAAAAAAATAATAAATCATGACTGAATGAGATAAGCCTTGGGACATAAGGCTAAATTAGCATTTGAAAATCAACCAATGTAACCTACCACATTAACAGACAAAAGAAGAAAATCATATACTTTTGATTCAGAAAAAGCAATTGACCAAATTCACATATATTGATGATAAAACTCTCTTAACAACATATGAAAAGAAGGCAGATTTCTGGGCCTGGTAAAGAACATCTGTGAATATCTGCAGCTAACCATCAAACTTAATGAAGAAAGACTGAGTACTCTCCTTTTAAGACTTGAAATGGGACAAGGGTGTCAACCTTCTGCATTCCTATTCAGCATTGTATTCAAATTTGTATCCATTGGCATAAAGCAAGAAAAAGAAATAAAAGGCTTGAAAGGTCTAATGAAATTGTCTCTTTGCAAACAACTTGACTTATAGAAAACTCCAAGAAGTTTACAAAAAAAAAAAAAAAAACCCTGCTAAAACTAAAACTACATTGCTAATTGGATCGTATAGGTTCTTTTTAATTATACATGACACCAGAATCCATTTTGATATAATTATACAACTATATCTTATTCTAGTTAGGATCCCATTCTTATGGATGTACCCGATCGTGGGATTCACTGTGTTATTTTCATATAAGTTCATGGGAAGTCTGAAAAACAGGTCAGTAGTTTATGAGGCTGAATATATCCATATTGTAAGACCCAGCAATCTCATTCCTAGGACATGCAACATGGATGAATTTCAACATTATGCTCTGTGAAGAAGCCAGTATCAAAAGCTTACATGGTATATGCCACTTATATGACATTCTAAAAAAGGCAAACCAATAGGGACTAAGAACATATCAGTAGTTTCTCCAGAATAGGGGTGTGTAATGCACAGTATGAGGGAATTTTGGGGGATGGATAGGACGACTCTGCATTAATGTGGTTTCTAAAAATATTGTACTTTCACCTTTTTACTTAAAGGAAGCACTTTACAGTTTCTCTCTGGCACATCTGAATTGATGTCATTACTACTTTTGTTCTTTTTGGCCATATTAGGTGAAATAAAGGCTACGTGAACACAAGATTGAGATATCAAAACAGTTGATCTGATAGCAGAGACAGTGACTCAGTGAATAATGGACAGGTAGTGTATACAGTATGAATACACTAGACAAAGAGATGATGGACATCCCAGGCAGAATGGATTGGGACAGCAGGAGATATCATCACGTCATTCAGAACAGCCTTCGATGTAAAACTTATGAATTGTTTATTTCTGGAATTTTCCACTTAATATTTTCAGATTGTGGTTGACCACAAGTTAGCCTCAGAATGAAATCACAAATAAGGGGTGACTACTGTAGTTGACTGGTTTTAGGTGCTGAGCATGTGAAGTGGGGAATACAGCAATACAAACTGTTCTCATTCTGGAATAAAGACAGAATAGACATTAGGAGTCAGGCCAGAATCTATGGAGATCTAGAAACCGCTCTGAAGTTTGTCAGATAATGGTTTACCCTTTCTAACAGGTTTTTGTTGGGGCCTGTAACAAGTATGAATTCAACCCAGATATGCCCAGCTCAGCTTTGTAGTGGAAATGTTTGGGCAGTGTTTCTTTACTTTACACTTTATCTGGACTGAGTTTGCAGTTTTTTTCCCTCTTATCCATAACTTTTTTTCATTCCTCAGTTAATTGGAAGCATCTCGAGGTCAGAGGTTAGTTCTATGGCTACATCTTCTTAAAAAAAAAATATGTCAGCCTTTGCAAACTTCATATTTTTCCCCTGATTTCATCTTACAGAGCAGGAATGCAATCCATAGAAAGACGTAACTTGGCTATAATTAAATAAACCAGCAATAAAATAATTCAGCTTCTCAGCTCTTTGACCTTATAACTAATTCCAGCTAAAAGAGCTCAAAACTCAGTAATGGTCTATCATTACCATTTACTTGTGATAGTTTTGAAAGCGTACTGGGAAATGCCATTTTCGAGTATAGTTGTTGTTTTCCAAATTGGGGACACATTTACCCCTAGGGATAGGGACCCTACATTGGCAATTTATTATTTGACCTCAAGATAATTTAAGCAGACTCTCTGCAGGGTCAGTTGACCTGTAAATTTGGGAACATAGTGTTGAACAGTGTACTATGTCTAGTGTCCAATGTAAACAAATTTTTTTTTAATTTTTTTTTTCTATTAAGATGCGTAGCAATCTTTGACAGTGTAGAATGCATACCTTGCATTAATTTCAGAAAGTTTTCAAAATGCAATCAGTTTTAACCCCTATATATGGCAGGCTTCTTTGGGCATACCATCACTCTTGCAGTTGAAAGTTCTAGGGAGGAACATCCAGGAGAGATTCAGGCATGTTTGGAAATGAGTAGTTCACAAATCCAAATACTATTGTAGTAATAACAAAATGGAGAAGGGTGACATTTCCGTTTTCCACGTTTTCCCAGAGTTCTTGTACATAATGTTGAAACTATTGAGAATATGTCCTTTCAGTTTTTCTCACTTTCATCTTTTCCCTCCTTTTCTTCTTTGGGCCTTGATTAGAAGAACTGAGAGAAAAATGTCATTTATATCATTGCTGTAATATTGAAAATCAGATATCTGCATATTTAATTTATAATTTCTTATCGAAAGTACATTTGGAAGCTTGGAGCTTAATTTTTCAATTTATTTAATTCTATTTAATGTACTGTAGCGGATATCTTCCCATTACTCCACGACATCAGGTGTGGTCAGGTCACAGAGGGATGCGTGCACTGAGAATCAAAAGACCTGAGCACTGTTCTTGCTTTGCTGCAAACTCTTTGTCACCTTGAGCAAGTCACCTCCCCCACTAGGGTGCTAAAATTATCTCCTGTCAAATGATGTAGTAGCTGACTTTCAGTGTCTCCTCTAGCTTCAAAATGTCATTATTTTATGTTCCTAATCCTGTGAGAATTGATCTGATCAAAAGACTTAGGAGAATTTCAGTAAGTAGCAGAATATCCATGTTCTTCCCTGAGCGTTCGTATTGATGCTCTCTTGTGCTTGTAGGGATAGCAAATGTATTTGCTCTTTAAATATTTAATTTTCTTGCCTATACTGTGCTGTATCTAATCCAGCTTTAATTGAAATTGTTTCTTCCCCATTAGAAAAATGCACTTAACTCAGTAGATCTTGAGTTATAAAGGCCTTGAAAACTCTGGAACTTTCAGTTTTCAAAACTGCTTTCTTCAAATTTTTAATTTGTGTTTTTTATCAGATTTTATGCAGCCAGGAAAATCAGATCTGTTACTGGTGCCCAGGAATTGCTATTTACATTGTTTCTTTTTTTTTCTTTTGTTTCTTTTGTTTTCTTTCTTTCTTTTTTTTTTTGGTGTGTGTGTGTGTGTGTGTGTGTGTGTGTGTGAATTTCTCAGTTTGAACTAATATTCTACCTTGGGCCTACTCCAAATGTCAGGCTACTGCTGTGGGCACCGTCTTTTGGGTAGAGCCTGAGCAATTAGTGTTAAGGCCATGTGCTACTATTAGAAACGCTTTCCCCATGGTACTCTAACATTCATGCTGGAAATTTTGGATAGTACATTCATGAAACAGAAAATTATCTCTTACCTCCCTCTGCTTCTCTCTTCCCTGACTCAGCACTCTGCATCTTGTTCAGGTTCCCACGGTCTCCCTTTCACCTTGTCTCAGTAATGATCTTCGCTCTATGGATGCATCCTACGCCCTGGTGCCAGCATAATCCAAACATTCAGCATCAAGAACATCACTCTTCTGGAAAAACTTATGATGATTTTCTCCATCAACTTAATGTTCTTCAAAAGCGTATCCCAGCCGGGTTTCGTAGGCTTTATCTTTGCCAATCTCTTGCATATGCATCCTTCCATCCTAGCGAAGCCAGATAGCCCATCAGCCATTCTCCAAAGCATCTTGCACTTTCTCGCTACGTCGTCTCTGCTTATTCTGCTTCACTGCCTAGAAAGACGCATTTTCTCTTTTTTCTACCTTTACTTACTCATCCTGCATGGCCCACTTTGGGTGCCTCTTCCTTCCCAAAGTGCTTCCCACTTCCCGCCATATTTTTTGGACATCTCTTTTTCAAAAGTAACCATCTTTCTTCTACTTGTGGCACTCTTTCCCTCTTTGCTTTGAGTGACTCAGATATTGACGCTAAACTCTGAGGACAGGAACTATAACTCATTTGTTTTTATATTCACCTGAGCAAAAAAAAAAAAAAAAAACACATCATTTCCTAAGTGTTGTATTTAACAAATGTCTGTTGATTTGAACTAGGGTACAGTGAGTGTAATATTGTAACACACTAGCATTTTTTTTTTCTTCTCTATGGATATAGTCTTGCAAAGCAGAGAGAGTCTTGGCATCTCCGACTTCTGGTGGTGAGGGGAGGCAAGAGAAGTCCCTGAGGAAGCCACACCTCACCTGCCAACCTTCCTTCCCATAGCCAGCTGCCCAGAGTTGAGCGGTAATTGTTTCTTGTTCATGGAGGGGTGAGGCTTCCTAAGCAGAAAGCCTCCTGGTGGCTATCACAGATGCCAGGTGAAATGCATTGCATATATAAGGCACATCCTTTTCTGATCCTTTAAAGACTTCCTCAATCTGATCTGGGACCACCCTTTATGCTTCCTCTCCCTTTACTTCCACGTATAAGAACTGTCTTATGATCCTCCACCTCTTCCTGTCAATACTTCCACATCTGGGTTTATATTTCCTCCCTCCAGCTCCTTCCTTCCTTCCTTCCTTCCTTCCTTCCTTCCTTCCTTCCTTCCTTCCTTCCTTCCTTCCTTCCTTCCTTCCTTCCTTCCTTCCTTCCTTCCTTCCTCCTTTCAGTATATATTAATTTAGTGCTAGGCACTTTTTAGGAATACATTTGTAAACACAAAACATGCATAAATCCCCCTCTGCATGGAGTCTATGATCTAACATGTGGGACGTCCTTTCTTTTTTCTTTATAGTGAAAGTTCACCTTTCCTTGAAGCCATTCCTGATTGTTCTAACCCAGGTTCTTTTCTCCTGAATTTTCAGGGGCACCTGTTTCCTGTTCCCTCCCTGTGACAGACACTGCCTTGTATTCTTTGCACTTGTTATGTGTGAGTATCTCTTCTCCTTGAGTGCATTTTAAGCTCCTTGAAGGTAGAGACAGACCATGGCATTTGTTCATGCAAAAGTACCAATGTACATGCCTTGCGTTATGTACGCTATCTTGCACATATTTAAATTCCCCAAGTCACTATAGGACATTGCAATTAGGCACCCGGTAGATATTTTTAAATTGATTTAAGGATATTTATTGCTTTCTGCTTTATCAAGTGCAGCAGCTCTAAGACTGTGCTAGCCCATTAGTCATCAAAATGTTAATATTAAGATTCTGCATGACGATGTCACTAAGTGCTGCTACTATTTAATCTTCTGCCAAGGAACCAGTCGAGTGCCAAGCACAACCTCTGCCCACACCTCATCGACTGAGCAAATCACCTCTGGGATATTCTATATGATGTTTGTAAATCTTTGCCATAACACCAAAGCTGTTATTAAAAGGAGCAGGAGGTGCTGGGGCAGGAGGAGGGCTGCTGATTATGGCTGGAGTCAGTTCTTAAGCTTCCCTGTCTATCAGATCTTGGTGTCAAAAACTTCAGAGTGCCTTTCTTACCTGTCTCTTTTGATTCAAGGCCACTGGGTATTCATCATAAAACCTGTCTTGCTATTAGTAGGACAGCAAGAAAAGTTTGTGATTCTTGTTTTGACTGATCCTTCACACTCCTTTGCATGGAGGTTCAATAAAAGTCTGCTGGCTGAGGTTGGGGGGCAGTCAGTCAGAAGTCTTAGACCCAGGGACCTGGTAATGCAAGGATCCAAGCTGTGACCTTCACCCCATGGGCCCCCTGTGCCAAGTAAGCAATTGACTTCAAGTTAAGTTTAAAAATTGAGGGATAGTTCTATAACTATTTTTGTTTCCTGTGGTTATTATAATAATTGAGAGGCAGCAGCTTTTCTGGTTCAAATCTTCCCTCTGACACATAGGAGCTGTGTAACCCTGAGCTGTTTAACTTTCTGAGGAAGGAAATCATATTCGTACTTGCCTGATAGGGTTCTCCTAAGGGTTAGAAGTATCTGTATGTAAGTACTATAGGCCCACACAGAGATGGAAACTTGCATGTTCAGATATGAGTAAATTTGGATACATTTTTTAAATAATTTTTTCCATCCTCTTTCTTTCAATATTTGGATGTTTTTAATCTACTTATTTAAACTGTTACAGATTATAGAAGAAACTTGGGTCTCGGTCAAGAGGTGGTACAATAACCTAGAGATTCCCCCTGCCAACGATCTTAAGTTGCCAGGGCTAAAGATATCTCCACTTAGATCTTAATTTCTTATACATTTATCATATAGTTACATCACTGCATTCTTAAGGTGCAAATTTTTTTAGGTATATTTTTGACCTCACAGTGGTTAGACTGTGACTGACAGAAATGGCCTGAATTGTGTGAATTTGGGTGGATTGAGCTTAGTAGAGTCACTTCAAGTCGCTTTGGTCGGGGGCCCTGGTGTGGGACACGGCATATCAAGTGAACATTGGAGGGCGAAATCAAGACCAAACTATTTATCATAAAGCATAAAAGTACTTAAAGGAGGCCTGATTTAACAGCTAGTGTGGTATGGACAGTGAGACATAATAACCAAAAACCTACCACAGTCTTACAACTACACAGAGTCCAGAACAAGGGAGGGGATAGTGCCACGTGGAGAACAGAGCCGGTGTCCACAGCCTTGTAAGAGGGAAATTGACTGCCAGTAAAGAGGGAATCCACAAGGGCAACTCATTGGAAGGTGGAGGCACTGAAGAGGTGCTAACAATGTTCTGATCCCATGTATTGTTCGCCAATAAAGGAAAATATAGGCTGCATGCTTACTAGGCTTCCAAAAGTGTAGGTGGTGAGAGAAGAGATGATCTGGAAGGTGAAGACCAGATTGCTTTTTGTAACTAGTGGATAAGTTAATGAACTGAGAAGGGATGAGTTAACAGACTGAAGAGGGATGAGTTCACAGCTCCCTGAGGGCAGAATGGGAATCATTGTGTGGAGTGATGGGAGAGGTCGATTTGGGCTCACCAGAGCGCATGTGTGACTTGGGATGGGGTCTGAATCTGTGGAAGGAGGTGTTTGAGAACAGGTTGAATCCCAGGAATTAAGAGAGGTTCTGATTCTGGTGGGATTTGAGCTTGGGGACCCAGTCAGGACTCTTCCAGCTCTGAGATCTGGGAGAGCCTGGCTAATGGCTCCTTGTGCTCTGGTGCTTCCAGTTTCAGGTTTCATCTCCACTTTGTGCTCATCATGGCTTCTCCTGCCCAAATCTAGTCAGTCTCTGAGTATGGGATAACGGGCGGGTGTGTGTTTCCTGAGTTGAGATAGTGAGGGCTGCTTGTTTGGGAATGACTTTTGGTTTGGAAGAGTTTGGGCAATTAGAACTACTAATACAGTAGAATTCTTTTTTTTTTTCCCTTTAATTATTCTTTTCCACTGTGACTCTACTTTTTTCTGATACTCCTGTCATTCTGTCCTGTCACTCTCAAGCCCCGCCCCTCTTTCCTCTTGAGATGTTGACATGTCCTTTCTTGTACTGTAAATAAAAGACCAAATGCTTTGTCGATGTTTCTGCTGAAGTGGAGTCCTTTTGTGTATGTGTCTTGAGTGTGTGTACGTGTGTGTGTGTGAAAACAACATGTACCCATATGTGCATGAGTTATTCATCGTGGGTGGTACAGATGATATCATGAAAAGGACATTTTGATGCAGATATATAATTGATTTTTTTTTGCCTTACTGATCTTAGACATCGAAATTAAAAAATAGAAAGAAAGAAAAGGCACATGAAGCAGTGACATAAAAATCCTATGACTCCTACCAGTTGTGTTGTAAGCTCAGAGAACCTCACGCTGAGAGCGAGTTCCTGACATAGTGACCTCATTCCCAACGCTGGCTTTATCAGCAGGCAGCAGCAGAGCTGCATTGGCTGCCCAGGCTGCAAGCCTGACGGGGATGTGTCGGGAATGATGAGACCCGGGCTTGCAAAGACTTGCTCGGCAACTGGAATTTGTGACAGATAGCTCGCTGCAGCTAAACTTTGATCCAGTGAGTATACTGTAGAACCGCCTGTTACACACACGATGGAGAGTCGTCCTTCATCACAATGAGAAGCCAGCCTTAAAAAAAATAAGATAGGAAAATGTGTCAGGTGTATAATTATGAACTGGTGAGTATATTAGATGCCAGATCAATTTTAATGTGTGTGTTCTTTCTTCAAGTATCGGGAGGTATGTGCCCTTTTTAATGTTTTGATGATTAACAAAATATGAATTGATGCTAATGCATGTGAGGCACCTGGGCCCCTTGGAGAGAAGCACGTGCCCCGTGCAGCCCTGTGCCTGGGCTCTGTCCCTGACCTAGAGTCTCTGCATTGCACAGACAAAGGAGCTAGCCCAGACACACACGGAGGCTGTAGCTTTTCTTGGAGCGATGACTCATTTCAGCTCACAAAGGATTCTGGGCAGGGTAGTGAGAAGTCAGGTTGGCTGATCCATCCCTATGACTTCACTTTGCAGAGAACGAGCAGAAGAGGAGTGACACTGCAGATTCCCGAGGCACTGCAGTGGGACATTGGCTCAGTCAGTGCAAGTGGCTGTGATATATGGGATAGGCATGCTGTTCCATGCAAATAGATAAAAGAATGGTAAAGAGGATTCCTCTCCTCTTTTTTTTTTTTCCTCATTTCTAAAAATCATTACCAGCAAAGTATATTCACAAAGCCTTTGAAAGGTGCTTTCTGCCAGCTTTTGAACTGAACTTGTGCCAGTATCTCAAGCCTTGAATTATAAGAAGAGCTGAGAGTTCTGGAGCTCATGTTTTAAAAGTAGATCTACCAAGGTAAAGTACCTGATTCCTGTTGTGTTCCGCGGGCCCTCAGCAGCCAGTCTGAAGTGCTCATTTAGGATACTGTTACTCAGAAGTTTACTCTTTCTTCTTATTACAGATTCTAGGACGTCCGTTTCTGTTACTGGCTCCTTCTTGCGCTTGGATGCAACCCCCTAGCATGCACCAGGCTTTAGCATCAAAGCTACCTGGGAGATGGAGCCAGTCCAGAACGGGTCAGGTAGGTTCCCCCTGCTTTTGTTCAAGAGTTGTTATGTGCAAAGAAATATGGTAAAATGTCTCTCACACCTGTGATGAGGGTGAACGGGTCCCTGAAAAGTGGACTTCCCGTTGGAGTCCTCCTGCAGCCTCAATCTTACATACAGCTCAAGTCCTCTGTGGAGGCTGCCCGCTCCATGAGAGCTCACCAGTGTGAGTCATTGTCACACCAGAACTGAAAAGTCAACAGCTGTAGGACTTGCAGATAGGAAACAAACTTCTTCACGTTTCCATCAGCTGTGTCTCTCTCTCACACTCCTCGGAGGGAGAATTCTAGTAAATACTATTTGAAATTTTTTTTTCTCAATTAATATGTAGTCCCTGAAATGTTGCATGTTATTTGTCCTGTGATCCTACATGCAATGCACTGAAATCCATGTAAAATCCTGATTTATATCTTCAGGGTCTGTTTCCAAGACTAACATTGTATTGGGGCTGCTCTGAATGACTAAGGAAGTGAACATATTTCACTATGGTCTGCTTCAGGATTCCGATTATGACAGCTGTTTTCTTACAACATTCATGGGCTTTTTACACAAAGCTTTTTTTTTTTTTTTGATAGCAAAACAATAAATGTTGGTCCTCAAAAGTTTCATTCCGTGCTCCATTTCCAAAGTGAAACGTGGCACATCTGAAATCATGGTTTTCTCACTTCATCTACTGTGTAGTTTTAGTGTTGGTGTGTATGAAAGGTATTTCTGAGAGTGTTGAATCCTTTACATAATTTGTAAGGATAATTAGAATATCTTAAAATAGTGCAAACTCCATATTGGATAGGACCCTTGCACCTCTCTTTTCCTTTTACCGTTCCATCCATCTCTGAAGCTCGGCCTTTCATGGAAGAAAAGGAAGCATGTTTCCTTTCTTCCTTGTCAAGGATGCGTCTGTGTGTAGTACATTGCACCTTTAAGGAAAACTTGGGGATGTTAAGTCTGTTTGAAAGGATGTTCGGTCAGGAAAAACACAAGTGTAGTATGTTGAGGATGTAATTGCATAATACCCTACACCCATCCATTCTACTCATCCTTAAAAATTCAGTTCGAAGTCTCTCCCAGTGGGAGAGACTACCCCCAACAGATAGTCATTTCTTAATCTTTTAAACCCCCACCATAAAATCAGTTTGCTAGTCATTCATGTATCTTTTTGTCACAGCTCTTTGAAGGATGTTTGGAACATTAATGTGAATATTTTATAATTGCTTATATTTTCATGTCTTTGTATCTTGTTTTTCTACTTAGATTGTAAATTCACTGGAAGTAGGGATCAAGATTTGTGTCTTCTTCTATAATTAGCATCTCCTTGCAATTTCCTATATGTAGAAACTACTTGGTAAATACCTGATTCAGAGGGACAGCAAATGAGAAGAATTCATTTGTTGTGGAGTTAGAATGGTCTGTTTGTTCATTTTGATGGAACTGGAGGAGAGCTTGTTAAGTGAATAAGCCAGGCACAGAAAACCAAGCACTACATGTTCTCATTCATTTAAGGAAGCTAAAAATATGGGTCTTAAAGAAGACCAGAGTGCAACATTGGTCCCTGGAGACTGTGAAGGGTAAGGGAGAAGGATGGAGAGAGGTTAGACAGTGGGTACCAAGTTACAGTTAGATAGGAGGAATTAGTGTCCATGTTCTCTAGCACTGTGCAGTAACCTTTGTCTTCCATAATTTATGACATATTTCAGAATAACTGGAAGATTTCAGAATTCTTCAAAATACAGAAACAATAAATGTTTGAAGAAACAAAAATGCTAACTTCCTTATTTGATGATTACACATTACACATATACATATCAAATTATCATCTCAGTATTCCACAGATATATACAAATACTATGTGCCGATTTAAAAAAAAAAAAAGAAAGAATCTTCACCCGATAGAGTAATGGTAAGGTAAGCCTTGAGAGTTATGCAAGTCTCTCTGGAAATCATGGTCATTCTTACTGTGAGATACGTCCACATCTGGGAAGGCTGCTCATACACTGCTTGTAAAGGATGGTTATCATTAAGAGCAAATGGGAATGTGAGGCTCTAAATATGGACATTGATTATGGTTTGCTTGGATTTTGTTGGACAAGCCTTCCCTAAGGAAGGGAGGGCATGGAAAACTCTGAAGGTGGGTGAAAGTCACTTTATTTCTTAGCCTACAGGGCATTTTACTACAAGCAAAGCACCGTGATGGCTGTGAGCGTCCCAGGTCCCATTGGGAAACCATTTAACTTCTGGTGCCATTGATCTTTGCACCAAAAGATCTTACTTAAGCGCTGAGACATCTTTCCCTTTTGTACCTACAAAATTTTGAAGCAGGCCAAGGTTTCTCTGACAGCCTTATTACTATGACATACTGTTCCCCAGCTGCTTCCTCTAAAGCCCCCGGTGCAAGGTGCGTTTTTCCCTTTGGCCTTAAGACCATTCTCTTCCAGCCCATGATAAATCCCAAAGTTAGAAGTTCAATGTGTCTTCACTTTTCTTGCCTTTCAGCTACTATTCCATTCACTCAGTGCAGGTGCGCACAGCTACCAGACAGGAGGAAAGCAACCTGATTAAACTCATTTAAACGAGCATAAGAAAGATCAAACTGCCCTCTCAGCCTTGGAAAAGATGTTTTCGTTTCTTTCAAAGGCTTCATTTTAGGATTAAATGAATTTCTTATTGGTATAAATTCAAAACAGTGTGAAAGAATAAGCTGATTGAAATTAGATAGGCTTGGGGAAGATATTTTTAATACTACTATTTATTAAATATTTCTTAGGGTCTTAGGGTCAGTACAGCACTCAGTATTCGTTACCCCATTTAATCCCATCAATGATTCTGCAATAAACGTCACTATGTACACTTTGCAGAAAAAGAAATGGAAGTTCAAAAATTAAATAATTTGCCCCAAATCATGCAAGCAGTGAGGAGCAGAACTGGGATCTGAATTTCATGTTTTGATGATGAAGTACATGGTCTTTACCACTGTCCTGTAATTCCAAACTTAGGAGAGAAACGTTGCTTAATGGTACAATGTTGGAAGTTTTCTCCATGTGTCTGTTCTGACCTGCTTTACTTCCATTCATCCCTCTAAATTCTTACACGTTTCTTTCATAACTGCTTCTATGCCTGTTGGAACGAGAGGTAGGGTATTCTGTGGTGGGGGAGTCTGGAGCAGTGATTCATTCAGTCAAGTTTTGTTGTCATTGTGGAACTGTTGGTCTGTACACATTTGAATTGAAGTTAGGCCTAGTTCCATTACACTTGTATTTTACAGAAATCATTCAGAGTAGAGTCATGATACCTAAACTGATGAAGCAAAGAATACAAAGGTTGAGAAACAGTTAAAGAAACTTTGACTTATAAAGAGCGGGCCCGAGATTAACCCTGGAGAAGTCAGGCTGCTTTACTGAATCATAGCTGGGAAACCTCATCAGTGGGAGTTGGAGCCTGTCCTACGTCTCCAGAGTAGAGTAGGTTCTGCTGTATCATGGAGAAGGAAGAGAAGTACACAATGACTCTAAATAGGAATTCAGATTCTTTTCTTTTTTTAGGTGGGGAGGGGGAAATCAGAGATTAAACTCAGGGGCACTCAACCACTGAGCCACATCCCCATCCCTATTTTGTATTTTATTTAGAGACAGGGTCTCCCTAAGTTGCTTAGCACCTTGCCATTGCAGAGGAGGACCTTGAACTCAAGGTCCTCCCATCTCAGCCTCCAGAGCCGCTGGGATTACAGGCATCCTCTACCACCCCCAGCTCAGATTCTTTTCTGTATAAGGCGCTTACTACACAGGAAAGGAAAATGGCATCTTTCCTAGGAGCTCTGGTTAGCCAGGCTCATTACACAACTGTGTGACATCTGAGAGATCTTACCAACTGTTGTCAGTTAGGACTGGTATTTCATCGTGATTTTATCCCAGGTGATAAATGGCTTTGACATAATTCTGGGTGAGGGACTAGAGATCCGGGCAGCAGCTTGTATTGAGACCATCTGGCAGATAGCAGGGCCTTGCCTTGCCTGGTCTTTATGTGTGGGACCTTTTTATTCAACAAACATTGGAGTGCCTGCTATGTAAATAACACTGCTAGGGTTTAGTCCACAGTGCCTCACAAACACCACCTTTGTAGTAGTTGTTGGGCTATAATGTGAATGAAGCCTTAGCAAAGGTTTAGTGCTAAAGCGTGTAATTGGTCTGATGGCTCGTATTTCCTTCCTAACTTTGCAGCCTGCAGTCTATTGTGAAGAGCCAAGTGGTCCAGAGGGTTAGATGTTATGGATCACAATAAGATGTCAGGAGTCGTCTCTGGGGTTAGGGAGGGCTACTCCCTAGCAGGGCAGTTCTCCCCCACTGCCCTTCTCTCCCTGCCACTCCACCCCTCTTGACTGGTCTGCCTCTTACTCAATGACTGTTATTCATCAGAAATCGAATTTCAGTGATAGGAGCAAAGGCTGGCATGACTGAACAATGTGTGTAGACTGAGATGATGACGGTTCCCTCTGTACAGCTGTGAGCTGATTGATTTGTCAGTTCTCCAGCTGCCCATCTCCACATCAGACAGCTGATAAGCAGAGGCGAAGGACATGGACTCATATTGGTGTGTGTGTGCCCTAAGTCACAGTAATTACTATTCTTGACTCTGCTCTTACTAGAAGTTTCTTAATGGACATCATGAACCTCATAATCATTACTAGAAGCCTTCTGCATATGTTCACTTTTGAATTAAAAGTTTATTCAAATTAATAACTCAGAAATTGGACTTTCTTTAAGAGGCCCTGCACCTGTTGAAATAAAGATTGGGAAACCTTAGAAAAGCTGTTTAGAGTTTCTAAATATTCTAAAATACTTGTTTTTTTTAAATACTAAGTCTCCTTCCACTGACTATTACAATAAAGACCCAGCCTTGGGCTGGGGATGTGGCTCAAGCAGTAGCGCGCTCGCCTGGCATGCATGCGGCCCGGGTTCGATCCTCAGCACCACATACCAACAAAGACGTTGTGTCGGCCGAAAACTAAAAAATAAATAATAAAAAAATTCAAAAAAAAAAAAAAAAAAAAGAAAAGACCCAGCCTTACGGTTTTGAAATCAGTGGCATTTAAAACAGACCTACAGTAAACTGGTAAAGGTGCCTTTTGCAACCCCAGTTTTCTTTCAGATTTCAAATGCAAACATTTGAAAGTCAAGTACGGTAATCTGGTTTCAAAGGGAACTAATGGGAGCCATATGCTCCCCCCACACCAAGGGTGCTGTGGTCTTTTGGAGACAGTATAGGAAAGGAAGACGTGTCTGTTTCAAACAGCTCTTTAAAAGACATTGTAGTAGACCTTCTGTTAAAAGAACCAGACAGCATCTCTACATAAAATTGGGGTTAACAAATTGAATTAAATTGTAAAACACAAGATTTGCCTGATGCTGTGCATCAGAGAAACTGTTCACTTAACTGTAACCTCAGAGAGCTTATGATTTCCCCAAGCTCAAGGGCATTTAAGGTAAAACTTGGCAAGTCGGTAGGTTCTGTGAATAGTGTGTTGAAAGGAGTAGAGTTGTATTGTCCGTGTAAAGTCCTCCATGCACTTTACAGACTGGGGTGACCATTTTTTATGAGGAGTCACAGTATCAACTCCATGCAGTGATTTTATTAGAATCTATAATTTTTACTTGAAAGTTAATTTTGGCAGCATGGAGATCAAAAGAGTCATGTTTGTCCCGAGGAACAAAGCTGAATAAGATTTTGAATTAGAAAGAAGCCTTTATTATAAGGAGAAAAAAATAATAGCTAGTATAGTTAGCCATTTCTTTTAAATTTTCAGCTCAAATGAGATTAAAATGTTTTTCCCCCAAAACACGGAAATAGAACTGGACACAAGTGCCTTATTATGATTTTCTGCCAGAATTCTGCTTCGTTGATTTAGGATCATGGGACTTTGGAGTTTGAAGGAATCTTTGAAATAATTTCATCCAAACCCTCATTTTACAGATGAGGAAACAGGCACAGAGTGGGTAATTGTGTTTTTTTTTTTTTTTTAAGATTCTGGGTTCTTATCAGCATATCTCTTGCATGCTTTCTTATATTGGGAATTTCTCAATTATAATTTAGTACCATTTCAGAATCATATTTGTAACCAGGTTGTTTTGGTATATGAACTTCATTAGAGTCAGAGGTAACTGTTCAGTGCAGAGTATAGATTAACATTTACCGTGAAAAACAGTACCTAAAATAAACAGGAAAACAAGATAATTAATACTAGATGCAAACTTGGGGCAAGGGTAAAGCACAGATTATTGAAAGAAGGCTAAGAGGAAAGACGGATGTTGGGGTGCCTTCAAGAATGTCATTTATTATGATGCAGTTCACTTGGGAAAATTATGTCTTTCCTTTTCTTACATAGTTACATGAAGACGAATACTTCTAGATGAAATAGATTTTTTGCTTTTTTTAGTAGGTATCTTTTGGAAAGATAGATCTCATCCCAGAGGGAATGAATGTACATTACCATGGAAGTCACATCTTAAGAGTTGTGTTATTCTCCCTCCAGTGCCAAGTTGGGAGTACAGAGAACCTGAATTCATGACTGAAAAGGACAAAAATAGCATTCATAGAATACAGTACTTTTTCTAAACCCACATATAGGATGATAGAGGAATAATTTTGGAATTTGAGTGCCTACAAGTATTTGATACATAATAGCCATTCAGGTATTTCTTGAAAGGATAAATTATGTGCTAGATTTAAAAAAAATAAAAATTCCAACTAAAATAACTGGCCAAATGCTCAAAGGGAAAATAGATGTAGGGGTTTAAGTAGTAAAAATGGATGCGCCAGATAATATTTCCCCAGGTAGAAATGACTAGCTGTAGATAATAAGGCAGAGCAAGTTGGCATCTGCAGGATTTCCACTTGTCTCAGGCCCTCGTCGGCAGTTGTGTGAACAGAGGTAGCTGTCACCAGTTTGGTCTCCACAGTTGCTCCAGAGGGATTTTCTAACACAAATAGGTCATGTGATTCCTCTGTATCAAAACATGGGTGGTGTCCTATGATCATCAAAAATAAGATCTGAGCCTCCTGGTCTGCCAAGATCTGGCCTCAGCTTTTCTTTGCACCTTACCATCAGCCTGCTCTAGCTGAGCCCCCAGCACGCACAGCTCCTCAGGCTCCGCATGCTGCTGCATGCTGTGCATGCCCTCTCTCCTTCCTCTCGTGGAGGGATCCATCTTTCACTCCACTCATGATCCACCCCAATAATTATCTTGCTCCTCATGCAGATCAGCCGCCAAAGCACTTTTCCGGAAAGCAGTGTCCAAATTTTCAGTGACCTCTTTTAAACATTAAATGCTCTTAAAACCTAAATTTAGCTGGGCGTGGCACATGACTATAATCCCAGCAGCTCTAGAGACTCAGGCAGGAAAACGGCAAGGTCTAGGCCAATCTCAGCAGTTTAGCAAGTTCCTAAGCAACCGAGTGGGACCCTGTCTCTAAATAAAAACATAGCCAGGCAGAGTGGTGCATGCCTGTAATTCCAGTGGCTCAGGAGGCTGAGGCAGGAGGATCTCGAGTTCAAAGCCAGCTTCAGCAACTTAGTAAGGCCCTAAGCAACTCAGTGTTGCTGGGCATGTGGCTCAGTGCTAACTGACCCTGAGTTCAATCCCTGGTATCAAAACTAAACAAACAAATAAATACATATAAAAACATAAAAGGGGATGGGGGCATAGCTCAGTGGTTAAGCACTCCTGGGTTCAATCCCCAGTACCAAAAAAACAAACAAAAAATGAAAGTTCAGTTCCTAGTGTCGTATTTTCATGTCCTTCTACACTCTTAAGTCCACTTAGAAGTTTATTGAATGCTTACTTAGTACAAAGCACTGTGTTTGGTGTTATCTGAATTATCCTAGATTTAGCAAATGTCCCCCGAGGACTGTACTTACATGGATGTTTGTAAGAAAATAAAGCTAAAATAAAACATATTTGCTCCAATTTTTTTAGTGCAGTAGCACAGAATGAGAGCAGTTTAGAAAGACTTCATTAGCCTATAAAGTACCTATGAGCTTGTAGTTAGCTTTATGAGTGTGTTCAGAACTCATCCTAACATTAGAAAAAATCCATTCTAAGAATTATTGACAGTAAGTTATAATTAATAATTCATGCAAAATGCTGTAAATTGGTAATTTCCTAGATTATGCTGACCAAAGTTGTTGTAGCAGTATTTACAGTCTCTTATTTGAAGAAATAAAAGTGATCTAGTTATTGGAAGAATTTTCTATTAGCACATTTTAAGATGATTAGTTGGTTCATTAAATAGGTTTGTATAAGAGCCACAGAAAATTTTGGTAAACTTGCATGTGTTACATGTCGAGAGATACCTATGATGTCTTTAATATGGATTTTTAATACATGTTCTAAATCTCACTCGACATTTGTTTTTCTGTGGTAACTACTGTGTTTGGGGAACTATTGATGAAATGAATCTGGGAGGGTCTTAAAAATTGCCTGGTTAAGTATATTTGGTCTCTTTTGAAATTATTTAGCAGAAAATATTAATAAAACCACTAGCCATTAAAATGACCCCAAGAAATTCCTTGAATTATACTGTTATAAAATGGTTATTCATTCATTCTACAGCTGTATTGGGTGTCCAGTGTCAGTACTGCTTTATTGTCAGAACCAGGAAATGTGGCGATCATATCCTTGTCATGGAGCTTACATGCTAGTGGGAGAGACAGATGATAAGTAAACAGGCATACACACGCACATATTCAGAGAATGGACACAGTGAACTCAAGTCACGTTGGAACTGCTTTAGACAGTGGTCAAGAAAGGGCTGCGTCCCAGAACTGCAGACGTGGTTGCATGATGGAGTACTTGCCTAGCATGTGCAAGGTCCTGGGTTCAATCCCCCGTACTACAAAAACATCATGAGGACATGATGTTTCACCTGAGACCTAAAGAAGAAGGAGCCAATCCTGACAAGGTCTGTCTGAGGAACATCCCAGGCTAAGAGCACAAAAATTAAAAAGGCTTTGCCTGAGTTCAGAAAAAGCCTGGTATGTTCAAAGAAGAGAGGAGGTGTGCGCATGGGATGGGAAGGGAGATGGTGTGCAGACAGGTGTTCCAAATGAACAGGTGCAGACCCCGCAGACCCTTGCAGGTCTAGTGAGGAGTTCTGATTTCCCTCCACAGGCAGTAGGCAGTCACTGGAAGGTTATATGCAGGAAAGTGGCCTGTTTTATGTTTTCCCAAGAGGACCCTGGCTGCTCTTGCAGAAGGCTGTGTCAGGAGCAGGAAGGAAGGCTGGGCATCATTGAGACATTGTCACCAGCCAGTTTGGAGTTGAGGTGCCAGTGGAGATGGAATAGAGGGAACAGGTCCAAGAAGCATTTAGATGTAGAGGAGATAGGATTGCTGATGGAGGTGGGGGATGGAAAGGGAGTAGAAAATAATTTCTCATGATGGAGTATAAAAACAAGATGACATGGAGATATTTAAGCATCCAAATTCCATTTTTGTTCTATACCCTGAGTTCAAAGTTATTGCATATATTCATAATTATAATGAAGCTGAGCTTTACCAGAGCACATGTGAACCTGACACACTGAAAGCATGCTGCTTCTTATAGTTGGCTGCAGTACATGAAAAGAAATTAACCAAGAAGATGCAGTGAAACTAAGCAAATAGTTTCAGCCAAAAGTACAAGGACATGCATGATGTAGCGTGTTAATTTTGCTAATCGTCATTTCCTTTTTAAAGAGAAATTTCCTCTTGCAACCCATACACAATCAGGAAATCTTTCAACCTGCTTATTTCAATCACAGGGTATAGAAAAAAGATGGAATTTGGATGCTTAAATATCTCCATGTCATCTTGTTTTTATACTCCATCAAAAGAAATTATTTTCTAGTCCTCGCCATTGCTGAGGATGGCTTTGGTCTCGAGATCCTCCTATCTGAGCCTCATGAGCCACTGGGATTACAGGTGTGCACCACCACACCAGGCCACACCAATTCTTTTAAAAGGTTGAAATACATGGTTCTGGGCAGTGGCAAACCTGCCCACTCAGATGGGTCTGACCCACATGATAATGTCATTTTTTGAATCTTCAGTGTGAATTGAGCTTTCCCAGTCATTGAGCAAAGCTCACATCCTCAGTAACAGCCCCAATTCTATGTGATAGTTTCCATCTGCTGTTCTCCCACCAAATACTGTAGGACTTTTGCAGAGGGCTTCTCTTTGTCACACTTACGTCTCAGAAGTCTGTGAGTTCTAAATTACATCAGTTCTGGTTTCTGCTGATTTTTTATCTTCGTGGACCTTCTCCTTTTCTGAATTTGGGTATTTCTCTCTTCCTTTGGCCATTGAAACAATGTACTGTTCCTCTTCTCACATCCGTCTTGCAGAGAGTGGAGCCACAACAGAGCTGGTGGAGCCTCCTGTGACTCAGGAAAGCGGAAGGAGCTGGGCTTGGCAGGGATTCAGGCCTCAAACTTGGACACTGTCCTACTGCCCTGATGCACGTGCTGGAATATCCCCACAAATGGTGATCTCCAACTCTGTCACCTGGTTTCGTGCATCAAACCATTTTCCTTCTAGTCCATCCGAGCTGGTTCTCCCAGAGGACCACTGTACATTCCTACAAGCAAGGGGTTGTGGTTATGCACAGCTTTAAGTGACAGTGAAGATGAAGCACCCACCATCTCACCCTGCTTTCAGTTCTGGCCAGCCACAGTCGCTTGTGACTTGAGAAATCATGCTTAAAAAGCAAAAAGGGAGAGCTCATGTAAATACATGTGGGACATAAGATAAGGAACTCATAGATATGTATGCTGCTCTGCTGATAGTTTTCACCTTCCTTTCTTTCTTTATCTTTTTTTTTTTTTTTTTTTTTTTTTTTGTACCAGGGACTGAACACTCAGGGACACTCATCAGGAGCACTCAACCATTAAGCCACATCCCCAGCCCTAGAGACAGAGTCTCACTGAGTCGCTTGGCACCTCGTTTCTGCTGAGGCTGGCTTTGAACTCACGATCCTCCTGCCTCAGCCCTCCCAGCTGCCACCTTCCTTCTACAGGACTTCTTTTTAATTGACATCTTAGAGAACCTCAAAGAATAAACCAGGTGGCACTAAGGTGTCAGGAGCAGACTCCCCTGCTCCCCTAACTCCCTCCTTTGGTGGGGTCACTCCTGCCCCCTGAAATCTCACAGAAAATTCTGGGGATCCTTGGAGCATTCCTTGACAATCACCACACTATGGTGTAAAAATTTTTTAAATGAAGATGGATATTTGCATTGCAGGTGGACACCTCTTTTAAGAGTCGCCATCCGTAGCCTCTTTGATACAGGGTCTTCACCGTCTCCTGCTCCCGTTACTTCTTTTGAGGGTCATATGCATGCAGGAGGCCTCAGTCTCCTAGTGCATTATTATCTGCTCTGTCTTGCTCTCTCCGGGTGTCATCCGTGTGGCCCCCACACATCGTTCTGCTGTTCCATCTGCCTTTGTCATTCCTTAAGTTCCTCCTATGGCTCACCATTCCTCCTAGGAGGAAGGCCCCCAGTGCTCCGCTCTCTCCTCTTGGTTTTATTCATGTCCCTGTCTGCCTTGTCTGCTCCTCCCCAGAAAACACCTGCTTATAGCTCCTACCAGCACCAAGGCCTCCCCACCTCCCAGCTCCAGGTACCCTCCTACTCCTTAGTACTGGATTCATATTGTACATCCTTAGATAAACTTTACTACTTCCTGTTTTGTTTTTATTTTTTGTTTTGTTTTGTTTTGGCAATGCTGGGGATTGAACCCAGCGCCTTGTACATGCTAGGCAAGTTTTCTACCACTGAGCTACATCCCTGGCACAACTTCCTACCTTTGAGCCTCATCTCACTCCCAGGCCATGGTGTCCTACCTTTCTCTCTCTGCTCTGAGCAGTCTTCTCTTGTGCCCCTGTCAATTAGCATTGTGACCTTTGACCTACTGTCTGTCTCCTCCACTTAAATAGAAACCAAGGACAGAGATGTTTGTGGGGGAAGGAGCCTACTCACTTTCTATCTGCAGCTCCCAGGCCCCAACAGATGTGTGACCCATAAAGGCACTCAGCATTTGAATGAATGAATCATCAAGTTGCCACGGGTGCATTTGGGAAGATGGGAATGGCAGTTATTAAATAAATCAGCTCCAAGTTAATAAAAACATAAATCATTCTTCAAAGTCTCACTGCTGCAGGACTTTCCGTACTCTGTCTATTCAAATGAGATCTCAGGTCTTAAAAGGAAAGTTTTATTTGTTGATACTTCAGGAGCTTCCACCATGTGTGGAAGTCCCCCCATCCGAGTGGAATTGGCTGTGGCCATAACCAGTTGCAGCGTTCAGAGCTGATAGTATTCATAATTCATAATCCAAGGGATAGAGGGTAGTCGTGAGCAGGCATGTATGTGTGAAGGTGTGTGTGTGACAAATGACTGGGTGTTTTAATGAACCGCTCACTTGAAAATTGTCTTTCTGCAGGTGATGTATCACCAATCAGTATGTCTCCCATCAGTCAATCTCAGTTTATTCCACTCGGGGAAATCCTCTGCTTGGCAATATCGGCAATGAACTCGGCAAGAAAACCTGTCACCCAAGAAGCACTGATGGAACACCTGACAACTTGTTTTCCAGGTAATGAGAAACAAACAGAGCACTTGCCAAATGGACATGTGTGCTGGTGGCTGTTGGACTTCAAAGGGATCATTCTTGTCACGTTTAGCTATAATGGGGCAGGGGAGGGGGGGCACTTCACCAAAACTACCCAGAAGCCTTTCTTCCTTCTATCATTAAAAGTCAAGGCACCTGAGTTACATCAAAAATAAGTTCACCGCTTCAGCTCTGATAGTCTTTAATTGGCACTGAGCAAAAAGAAAATTAAATCAGAATCCATAAAGAACCTGGCAAAAATGACCAGGATTCTAGGCAATCTTTGCCATCCAACCTTTCTTAAATCCGTGAACATGAGTGTTCAAAGGGCTAGTTCAGAACAACCCCAAATTTTCATCCAAAGTAATTAAACTATAGAAAGAATAATATTCAGAGTAAACATATTTCACAAGTTCATGTCATGGCTTGGTGAGCTTTAAGAAAGAATTATTTGGTAAGTTAGTTAAGATTTCGTTTTAAAAGAAAAATACAAATATTTGCTTTTCTCCTAAATATTTTAAGATGAAGGCAATAACCCAGGGGCTGTAGGAACCACATTTCATGCTTCCGAGGCGAGAAGATGTTAGGAATGGTAATAAGCTGAAGAATGGATGCCTCATCTCAACACAGCCCACGTCTCAGCTCCAATGAATTGTTACCACTCCACCTGCAAGGCACAGAATCCTGCCAGAGTAGACAAATTTAGTTTTTCAGAAGAACTGGAAATTCATTATATGTGAAATCCCTAAATTTCCTTAAATGCTACAACTTGTGTGTTTGTGTGTATGTTCAAGTATACATCCATACACACAAACACAAAAATTGTGTATATCCCAGCAACATGTGGGTCAAGTAAAATACATTTTGGGGCCACCAGAATCTGTTCCGAGGTTGAAATAGAAATTATATTAAAAATGAATGCTTGCTCTGTGTGGTGGTGCACACCTGTAATTCTAGCAACTCGGGAGGCTGAGGCAGGAGGATTGCAAGTTCAAAGCCAGCCACCAGCCTCAGCAACTTAGCAAGAGCCTGGCTTAAGAAGAAAAAAAAAAAAAAGAATGCTTGATAGATGATAGATTGTTCATTCTGCTTAGAAGAGACCTTAGTAAATATAAGCTATGAGAATGCTGGATAACAAATGATACAGAGCATTAGGGGCCTGTAGCAATGACTGCTTATTTATCTCCTTTATCTGTGGGTTCCCCAGTGGTCAGCTAATTCAGCTGAGGCCTAACAGAGTGGTCATGCTCTACCTGTACCCCATCCTTTTTAGAAAAGAGGCAAGCAGAGGCTCACTTTGCTGGTAGGGATGGCAGAAGCACAAAAACACAGGTCCTTAGTACAAGAGTTCCTCAACCCTTTGATCTCACTCTGCTAGCATTGCATGCCCCGAAGCAAACCTGACCTTTCCCAAAGTAAAGGTGTGGGGAAGTGTACCCCACACAGGTGGAAGGATGGAAGTGCCAACTCTAAGCGAAATGGTAATCTACATGAGTGACCACACTGGGTTTCCTAAGAGAAACTTTAAATTTCTCTCTTAGTGATTCTTCCTTCAATTTCGATTATCTGAGTAATATATTTTGATATTATATGTGATGTTTAAAAACTCTAATCTGAACCCACCCTTGCAACCTATAAATTATCTTAAATGTTGTAATATTTTATTTTCTCTGAATTTTCTTCACTATCTGATTGTTTCTCTTCGTAAACTCGCAGGTAGAACTTTTTCTTTCAGTAGTAAGATAAGCAAAATCCCAGGGGACACTGTCTCAGAGGGGACAGATGCTGTTGGCAGATTCTGTGCTTTTGTGAAGGATGGCCCTTCTTTCTGCCTGATTCCTGGGTAGCCACTTGTTATCAAACAACCCAGCAGCTTTTGAAACCCTTGCGTTTTTATATAGCTTCACAAGAGATCATTTAGATTTTTCAGAATTGGCTACTCAACTTCCCGTTTCTGAAAAGAAAGAGAAAGAACACAGAGTCAGCATGTAATGGTAAAATGCTCATCACCGGAAGCAGCTGGTAACAGTATCACTAAGCTGAAGTACCTCATAGAGAAATCCATAGATTATCTGTACTTAAAAGAATAAGTGTTTTGCTAACCTTTATGGTGGATGAACAGAAATCCCAAGGCCTTGGTCTTCAGAGGAACTGAGAGGAGCTAACTAAACTTTCTCTGTGACACTGGTGACTATTGACCAGCTCCAGAAGTTTGGAAGGACACCGTTCAAACTAGAGTCTAGGACAGGGGTTTACAAACTATGGCCTGCAAGCCTAGTACAGCCCACGACCTGTATCTGTAAATAAAGCTTAACTGGAGCTCAGCCTGCCTGCTGGACAGTGTATTGGCTTTGGCTCCCCATACTGCACTGTCAGAGTTGAGTAGTTGGAACACAGATCATATAGCTCCCAAAACCTAACATATGTACTATCTGGCTCTTTACAGAAAAAGTTTGACAACCCCAGGCTTAGGACATAATGACAATTATTTAAAATTTTGTTCAGCAATAGTTCCAAATTTTAAACTAGTATTTCATTAAAAATGAGATATTGTATCCTGCCTGCCTTTTTATTCTTTCTTACCTCCTTCCTCCATTCTTTTCTTTCCCTCCTTTGATTTTTTTTTGCCTTTCTTCTGTTGTCACTTAAGTGACATCAGAACAAAACACTTTCAAAAACTCAACATTGTTAGTTTTTTTTTCTGCTTGAAAAATGGTTTTTTAATGACAATACTTACTATCATATTTACATTTTTTGTTTTTAAAGGTAAGAGTATTTATTTTTTAATGCCTTATTATTTGAAGATGAAGTTTAATTAAATATGAAAATATTTGAATTCTCATATTTAGCACATGGTCAATAAGTATAAAGAATAGTCTAGAATTGGGGACTTTGTTCCTATTGTGAAATCCATATTATAAAGAGTTTTCAGTGAAAGTTCTTCTAGTAAAGAATGTATGATATACTGAAAAAAAAATCTTATCACCTTTTATATAGGTTGAATTTTTTGAAATCCAATTCAACAACTTTTATATACCAGTCTCCATTACAGAATTCAAGTATATTTCTTAAAAGGTTTAAAAAGGATATATACTTGCTTCTCACATTTTGTGGGGAAAGGGGGATTAAACCCAGGGGCACTTATACACTGATTAACATCCCCAGCCCTTTTTATTTTTTATTTTGAGACAGGGTCTCGCTGAGTTGCTGGGGCTAACTTCAAACTTGTGATCCTCCTATCTCATTTTCCCAGGCAGCTGGAGTACAGGTGTGCACCAACACACCCGACTTCTTATATTTTTAAAGACCTTCTCATCCATTCATGCAGAATGAATGATTGTTTAAATTGTTATGTTCGAATTGAATCCTTCTGGGAGGACAGCTGGCCTTGAACAAAATGCAGTTAGAACTATCAGGCTGGTTATGGGGTTCAAGTTCATTTTTAAATATATGTTTTGCTTTGGAAGATGTAAAGGTGTGGAAAGGAGATAAGTCAGGTAGTATGCAAAGCTTATCCTTGTTCTTTAAGCCCTCAAAATTTGAAGTCATGATGGAGTAGAATCCGAAAGTGATGGAATACACAGACGTTCCTCACCGCCACCACTCTCCAGGTCAGCCCTACAGATTCCTGGTAGAACTCAAGATTTCATGACAATTGAAAATGTTAGTCATGATACAAGGGCTTAATAATAAAATAATAATAGGTATCAGCAATTTTCAATTAAATCTTTGAAAATTCAAGGTAGAAGTATAGAAAATGGATGGAGAGAAAAGAATGTTTATGGTTTCTTTTTCTTTCCAAGTAAACATGATTTGATTTATGAACCGAAAATCCAAAACAAAAAGCAGAGGTGCAAATGCTCTATGGAATTCTTTCTTATCTCTTTTGGAACAACCAGAGAACTTGTTCTTAACGGTAAGTAAAGATGACTGCATTGTAATCATGATTCTCTATAGTTTCATGAGTTTTCTCAGATCATTATTTAAAAGGCCTGTACCATAAACTAGCCCATTCTATAACAGTTCACTTCTTGTTTTAAAGTAATAACTGTTCTTATGAATCACACCTCAGCTTTCCTTTAGTAGCAGTCATAGTAAATTAGTCAATCATGAGTTCTCAGACCATTGAAGATACAGTCAGTTTTAAACATGGGTTTGTTCTTTTAATTTTTGGTGCCGATAACTACACTATTCTTGACACTCCAGTATGGCTACTGTGTATTCTCTTCTCAGGAGTAGCATTCTGGGTGAATGAAGTCTTCTTTCAGTTATTTGTTAGAAGGCCCTAATAGTAGAGAGTAGAAATTCTTTTAAAAATGGTTACCTGTAACCATTTTTTTGTTGTTGTTGTTGTTTTCATTTTATGACGGTGCTCAAAAATGGCATGTGTATGGTTTAGGTTATACACTAATAAAATTAAAATGTATTTATATTTTGTATAGAAAGTACCACAAAATTTTAAATAACAACTTTTATTTTATCAGTCTTGAAATCATTTGTACAAAATAACCAATGTACATTGGTCAGAAGTTACGCATTATCCCAGTAGCTCGGAAGGCTGAGGCAGGAGGATCACAAGTTCAAATGGCTCAGCAAAATCAAAGCACTAATCAACTCTAATAAAATACAAAATAGGGCTGGGGATGTGGCTCAGTGATTCTAGTACCCCTGGGTTTGATCCCTGGTATCCCTCCCTCACCCCGCAAAAAGTTAAGCATTAGATTAGGGCTAGGAATGCAGCTTAGTAATAGTGTGCTTGCCTAACACGGGCAAGGCCCTATATATGAAAAATAAATAAAAAGAGTAAAACATTAGATTAAAAGTAAATTATGCAACTCAAAAATTAAATAATTATGTCAATCAGTACATTATCTATGGACAGTGTTATCTTTTTTTACCTTGGTCACTAAGGATGCCTTCTAAGGAGGAAGGAGGATGACATAAATGTGTGTGTATGTGTGTGTTATATCATACTTTGTAACTCTGAGAATTCCAGACCATTTCTAATATTTTTATATCCTACTTCATAGTTTTGGAAGGATTGGAGGATCCTAAACCTCTCAGGTCACCCAGCTATTCTAGGTTGCTACACAACATTCTTGGAAGGTAATGTGGGATTTCGTGGATTCTGACTCAAAGTTTAAGACCAATACTAAGTAGAATTGTTTGAGCATTCACTATATGTCAGTCACTGTTCTACAGGCACCAAATTCAGACTAACAGCGCCAGGAGTGTAGGTACCATTATTATCCACATTTTGATGACAATAAACAGAAACTCTGAGAAGTTAGGTTGCCAGCTGCACTAATGATACCAACTGCACTGATTTTCTAGGGCTGCTTAACAGAAGTTTATCATCCTAGAGTTGAAGGCCAGATATCCAAAATGAAGATGTCAGCAGGTTGGTTGGTCATTCTGAAGTCTGTGAGGAAAGAATCTGTTTCAGGGATCTGTCCTTGGCTTGTGGATGGCCAACTTCTACCAGTGTCTCTTTGTATTATTTTCTCCTTTTATATTATTGTCTCTGTGTCTACATTTCCCCTTTTCAGAAGGACATCAATTATATATTACAGCCCATCCTGATGACCTTATTTGAACTTGAATACAGTTGCAAAGATCCTATCTACAAAAAAAACAAAGGTCATCTTAGGAGGTGTTACCACAGTTAGAATTTCAACCCATGAATTTGGGGTAGCGGTGTTAGTCAACTTCCTATTATAACAAATACCTGAGATGATTGACTTGGAAGGGGCTCACTTTGGCGCACAGGTTTCGAGGTTTCGGCCCATAATCATTTGACCTCATTACTTGTCGCCCTGTACTGAGGCAGCCCTTGGCAGGACCACTTAATGGAGCAAAACTGCTCGCCTCATGATCAGAAGGAGAGAGAGGAGGCAGAAGTCCCACAGTCCTCTTCAAGGCCACACTTCCAATGATCTAAAGACTTCCCATTAGGCTCCAGAGCTTAAAGGTTCTATGACATTCCCAGAGCACCAATCTGGAGACTGAATCTTTAACACGTGGGCCTTTGAGATATTCCAGACACAAACTATGCCAGTGGGTGAGGGAAGCGGGGTGAGGTTCGTGAGTCAGCCGTTAACACCAGCTATCAGTGATAGAGCTGGGCTTTCCATCCAGGAGTCTGGCCCCAGGACCCACGCTTTCAGTCTCCACATCATACCGCCTTAACCATGTTTGGTTGACAATGTGAAATTGCCATTTTGTGGGTCAGACACGGTTGAATATTGGCAGTTATTCATGTGATTCGACCTGACCTGTTTCTAAATTATATCATTCAGATCAATTTTATCAGTATATCACCCTTTATGTGACGAGGACTGCAGAATACCCAGGGAATAAAGTAAATGGACTATAGCCTGATGAATTTATACTCTCTGAAGGATTTATACTCTTGATTCTGCCTCTTAAGGTGGAGAAGACATAAACATGCACACTTTTGAAAACATTATTAGTCATTATACAAAGAAGCATCTATCATTTTTATTCCTAGTGTTTCTATTCTAGAAAAGCAGGGGGTTTGGGACTTAGTGATCAACCTGATAGTCTTTTCTTTTACGAGTGTGTTTATTCGGGCCCACTGGTTAGAAACTAGAAGAAATATCCCCACCTGCTGACTTATGACTAAAAGGAGAATGTTCTCACCCGACTTTGACCAGTGTACCAGTCAATATTGAAGGTGTTGATGATTGCAAAATTAGAGGTCATATCAGAAATAGGGATCAAGTCTAATTGTCCTTTTATATAACTCATAAAATGAAGTAAACTTATTTTTAAAAAGGAGTATATGAAGTAGTTCTAATGTGTAGCCTCTATATGTTATATTTGTTTTTCATATCAAGATAGCTGTTTTAACCTTTCTTCCCTAGTTACTTTTATTGAAGATGACTTTTCTGTAAGTTGATATCACATTATGTAAAACTTTTCATTTTCCTCTCACTTTCATGATTGGGTTCAGCAAAGGTTTGTATTGACAGTTGCAACCTAGCTGGGCAAGGTGGCACATGCCTGTAATTCCAGCGACTTGGGAAGCTGAGGCAGGAGGATCGCAAGTTCAACACCAGCCTCAGCAGTTTGGTGAGGCCCTAAGCAACTTAGTGAGACCCTGTCACAAAATTAAAAAAAACAAAAACAAAGAAAGGGCTGGGGATGTGGCTTAGTGGTTAAGTGCCCCTGGGTCCAATCCCTGGTACAAGCTTTTATATTTTCTCAGTCCATAGGAAGTAATAGCAATAGACATTATCAGAGGAGACTGAGACGCACACTAAACTTAACAGTCAACCTCGTCTTGTTCCCACTTACACGCCCTGAGATGATACTTGGAAGCTTGCCATTACTAATAAGATTCTGAAAATCAGGAATCGGCAACATGTTCCCGCTTCACTCTCACCAGTGTTGTTCCTTTGCTTTTTGGTTTTAGGTGTTCCAACCCCAAGCCAAGAAATCCTGCGGCACACGTTGAACACCCTGGTACGGGAGAGGAAGATCTATCCCACTCCGGATGGCTATTTCATCGTGACCCCACAGACTTACTTCATAACTCCTTCCCTCATAAGAACTAACAGTAAATGGTACCATTTGGACGAGAGGATACCTGACAGGTCTCAGTGTACCTCTCCACAACCTGGAACCATAACGCCCTCTGCCTCAGGCTGTGTCAGGGAAAGGACATTGCCCAGAAACCACTGCGACTCTTGCCACTGCTGCCGAGAAGACATGCACAGCATGCACGCATCCACTCTGCAGAGGAAATCTGCCAAGGACTGCAAAGACCCTTACTGCCCTCCTTCTCTGTGCCAGGTGCCACCCACTGAAAAGAGCAAAAGTACTGTAAATTTTTCTTATAAGACAGAAACTCTCTCGAAACCTAAAGATAGTGAAAAGCAGTCCAAAAAGTTCGGGCTCAAGTTATTCCGGCTAAGTTTTAAGAAAGACAAGACCAAACAGCTGGCCAATTTTTCTGCCCAGTTTCCCCCAGAGGAGTGGCCCCTGCGTGACGAAGACACGCCCACTACCATCCCTCGGGAAGTGGAGATGGAGATCATTCGGCGGATCAACCCGGACTTGACTGTGGAAAATGTCATGAGGCACACTGCACTGATGAAGAAACTTGAAGAAGAGAAAGCGCATAGGAGTAAAGCAGGATCCTCTGCCCACCACAGCGGAAGAAGTAAAAAGAGCAGGACTCATCGAAAGTCCCATGGGAAGTCTCGGTCACACAGCAAGACGAGGGTGTCCAAAGGAGACCCTTCCGACGGTTCGCATCTGGACATTCCTGGTGAAAGAGAGTATGACTTTTGTGACCCTCTGACCAGGGTGCCCAGGGAGGGCTGCTTCATCATCGAACACAAAGGCGACAACTTCATCATGCACAGTAACACGAACGTGATTGAGTCCCATTTCCCCATGACACCAGAATGGGATGTGTCCGGCGAATTGGCCAAAAGGAGAACTGAGATGCCTTTTCCTGAACCTTCCAGGGGAAGCTCGCACTCCAAAGTGCACCGAAGCCACAGCCATACCCAGGACCGAAGGTCCAGGAATGAGAGACCCAGCAAAGCCAAGGAGAGGTCCAGATCCATGGATAACTCCAAAGGCCCCCTGGGCGCTTCTTCTCTAGGCACACCCGAAGACCTGGCCGAAGGCTGTAGCCAAGACGACCAGACCCCCAGCCAGTCCTACATCGACGACAGTACTTTAAGGCCTGCTCAGGCTGTGGGTCATCAAAGGGCTCTCCTTTCATCCGCAAGCTATAAAGAGGTATGTATTCCAGAAATAGTTGGTGGCAGCAAGGAGCCTTCCAGTGCTTGCAGCCTCTTGGAGCCAGGCAAACCACCTGAGAGTTTGCCACCTTATGGGGAACTCAGCACCTGTCCAACCAAAACAGCCGCTGATGACTATTTCCAGTGCAACACTTCCAGTGAGACGGTTCTCACCGCACCGTCGCCTCTGGGGAAGAATAAGGAGGACCATGCCACTCTGACCCTGGCAGAAGGCGTGAAAAAGCTGTCTCCCTCTGATAGGCAGGCCCCACATTCCTCCAGGGAGCCTGTCGGCCACAAGGAGGAGTCACCAAAAGGGTCAGGCGGGGGCCCTGCTGCTTCAGGTGGAGTGGCTGAAGGCATTGCCAACGGACGCCTGGTCCAGCACCACGGTGCAGAACCCAGCAGCCTGGACAAGAGGAAAGAGATATTCAGCAAAGACACACTGTTCAAGCCTCTTCACAGCACCTTGTCTGTAAACAGCTATCACAAGTCAAGCCTGTCCCTCCTCAAATCGCACCCCAAGACCCCTACAGACACATTGCCAGGCCGATGCGAGAAATTGGAACCGTCCCTGGGGACCTCGGCAGCACAAGCCATGCCAGCTTCCCAGCGTCAGCAGGAGTCTGGAGGGAACCAGGAAGCCTCTTTTGACTATTACAATGTCTCCGATGACGACGACTCTGAGGAAGGGGCAAACAAAAACGCTGAGGAGGAGAAAAATAGAGATGATGTAGGCACCATGCAGTGGCTTCTTGAGAGGGAGAAGGAAAGAGACTTGCAGAGGAAGTTTGAGAAGAACCTCACCCTCCTCACCCCAAAAGAAACCGACAGCAGCAGCAACCAGAGAGCCACCCATTCAGCCCGGCTCGACAGCATGGACAGCAGCAGCATCACCGTGGACAGTGGATTCAACTCCCCACGGTAGGGAGAGGGGTCTACACACACACACACACACACACACCCACGGGGGCCTGGGGCTTTATGCAGATAACTTGAGAAGTTTCTGATCTCACAGTCTCGCTTCTGTGAATGAGGGCTAAGAGTTGTGTGTGTTGTGTTGTTAACAGCCTGTTTCTGACTTCTTTTTCAGGAATTGAAAAAAAAAGTTTCTGCAGCTGTAGAGATCACCAATCTGGACTGGTGGGTTGGCTCCTTCCCTCAGACTTGCTTCAGTCTGGTCTAACTAAGACCAGCACTTCCCAGTATTTCTTCTATTCCTGTTGCCATCATGCTAAAGAAAAGGGTTTTTTTTTTTTTTTTTGACAAGTCCTTCAGAAATAGTAACTTTTTGAAGAGTGAATAGTCAATGGGGAACAGGGATGGGGGAGTCACCTGATGCTAAGGTAGGGGTCCCTCTAGTGAGAATATTAATCACAGACCTCAAAACTTTCCAGGGGACCTGGAATCTTGCTGCATTGCAATCCCACTTTGTGTGCATCCTGCCCACTTGCTCATGCACCTTCCTGCCTTTGCCCTCTTGTCTACAAAGAAATGGAAACATGTTCCTCTCACAGAAAGGTCGGGGGCCTGTGCTCTAGTAAATCAAGACATGCACCAGTGCTTTTATTTCTCGTCCTGCAGAATTGATAGAACCCATTTAGGCACTGCCGTCACAGTCGCTTCCTTTTGTAGGTTTTGTTAATTCAGCAGAGTTGATAATTGAGAGTATAATGCCTGATGGTCATGTCCAAAGCACTGAAGTGGTTCAGGAGTTACAAAAGCAAACTGAGGAGTCTAGATAACTTCCTTTTTTTTCCCTCCTTAACGCTTTCTTCTCCTTAAAAGGGCAACTTGGGTCCTAAATCTCCTTCTAAATTCTACTCCAGATTGGTGACTCTGAGATGCAGAAATACTTCGAAGAGACTGACATTCCTCATCAGCTGTGATTCCCAAGATCTTACAGTACTTACAATTTTTAGCAAGTACCCAGATATGATTATGGACTTCATATTTTTATTTTAATTATTAAGAATTAAAATTAATTCTGTTGTGACCATTTGGCCATTTCTCTGGATACTTTGGGGATAGAGCATCCCAAAGTCAGAACTGGGAATCATTAATCTGTTTGTCTGTCCCATATTAGGCCTTTGTTATGTCTTAAAAGGGCTATTTCTTGATGATTATAATAATATTTATTATTATTATGGTCATGTGAACTTTTTGCAAGTTAACATGTGTAAGTCTAATGTCCAAACAGACCACACAGATGGCATGCTGGTTAAAGTGGGTGGGAGACCAAGAGCCCCAGGTCTCCTCTACCTGTCCCTTGAGGATCCTTGAGAAACCTCAGCCATCACACCCAGTCTTTAAATCACTGGCCTATTTAGTGACTTTTGTAAGAAATTGTTTTTGCTAAATCATTTTTTATCCGAAACCAAATTTTCATGTGTTCTCCAATTTATTTTCTCTAATCTTTTCTATCTATTTTCCTATTCTGCTCTTTTTTTTCTCTTGAAAGATTGTATGTAGTGGGTACCAGATATGCATAATTGAAGGTCTGTAGTCTGTGGCAAAAGCTCAAAGTCATTGCTTATTGAAGGCATGTTTTATGTCCCTGTATCTTTGTGTTCCCCTATTGCTTATGACGTAGACTCTACCGCCTGGTGCTTTTCATACTATAGTTTCAGACTCTTAATGTTGCCCTCTTGACCCCTAGACTTCCACATGCAGAGGTCATTGCTAAGGATACATCAGGAGTAGTTTAGTGGATTCTAATATAAAACCCTACTACTGCATAATATTGAAAGTTTTTGTTTGTTTAGGGATTAACAGAAGTATTCAGGAAATAACCAAATGAGTATCTCTGCATAATCTAGTATCTCAAAACTTGAGTGCAGACTGTAGGATTTTTTAAATAACATTCAAAAGTTAAATGCTTTGTTGTAGTAAAGTTTGTTGTAAGGAGACTGCCTTCACACATTAGCCACATGTCTATCTATGCTTCTCTATAGGAACATGTAGATTTTTCCATAAATTTCATGCAGTTAGAGAACCTACAGAACAATTCCTAATTTTACCCTTTCAGATTTAATATCATTTGGTTAGAAGCCAGATGACAAACTTCATTTCTATATGCCTTGATAAAGTCACTAAGTTACCTTTTTAATGCATGAGGATGTGCAAGAAAATATTTGATTTACAGGGTTTTCAACACGAGTAGTGTTGTAGCTAAGTAACATTATCATGCTGATACCTTCCCATTGCTGAGATATGGGAATCTTTAGTGGGCTGTTCATTCAGATCTTTGAGTAAAATATTTCACTAAGCAACTAAGATGCAAGCAAGCAAGATGAGTTTTCCCTATACTTAAAGGTTTTAGTCCTGACCCATCAGTCCTGTTCAGCCACATTTCCAAAATGTTTTAGTACAATCTATTGGAAATTAAAAAATAAAAAGGTAAAGAATAAAAAGATCAGAAACTTGATCTATACTATGAGGTCTTGTAATAAAAATGAAAAATTTTGACATGAAAAGCCTGCTACTCCATAGCTAAGGCCAAAAAATGGTTGAACAACACAATATGAAAATAAGAGACCAAAGTCTACCAGGGATGTGTCTGCTTAATGTATGGCAAGAGACATGTGCTAGAGCAGCCTAGGGCCAAGGGAACACATGGCTAGTAAGAGGATGAACCACACAGCTACTTAGTTCACTTCTCCGACTTATTCCTGGAATTTTTATTTTTAAGGTTGCATTCAATTAGCTCCCTCTAAAAAATAATTAAATTTATTGATAACAGTCCATTTCTATTAACTTTTTATCATCATATCCTGAGACCTCAGTATGAATGTCATAGTCTGTACTCATTATTAAATATATTCTTTACAGAAACTGGAATACTACCTATATTTATCACTATTAATACATTGTAGTGGTCAAAGGCATCTTATAGCAGAGACAGCTCCCCACTTAGGTGATGTTAGGAATGAAGAGGAAAGGAAAGACCTCCCCACCATAGTACGTGGACCTGTAGACTAGCTGGAGCAGGCTTACAAGCTAAGGAGGTTCTTAGAGCCACTCTGAGGACCTTGAACATGAAGGATTTACTCAGTTCCCCTCAATCAGACTCAGTCATTTTCATTGCTGTTATTGCCCTAAATGTTTGAAATGTTAATTGTTCTACATTGCTTAAAGCAATGAAATAGGTTCAAGGATTTCTAATTTAGAAAAATTGTTAAGAAAAAAATGAGAGAAATAAGAGGCTAAAGCTTTTTAGCCTCTTCTGTAAGAATCTTCTAAAAAAGAAAATATTTCTACCAAAGGAAGGCAGAAATGAATGTAAACTTGATAAATAAATGGGGGAAAAAACCCTAAGGTCCTTTGTCAGAAAATATATTTTAACTAAAGTGTTAAAATTTGACACAGAGGTATACGGTGTTGAAAAAGAATTTTATCCCCATCCCTGTGAGAAATGAGCTAGTAGCATGCTTGAAGTCCAACAAAGTCAAAATCTCCTAATCAAAGAGGCAAATGTGGTCATTAGGGTAAAATTATTGAGTTTATTCAGGAGTAGTTGTGCCCGCTGAATTTCTGGCCTGAAATGAAATCATCACTCTGGTATGAGTATTCCCTTCTCAAACTAATGTGATAGCTTCTCTATCACATCGGAGTTTGAAGTCCTTTCCTTGAATGTGAAAAGAAAGCGCAGCCATTTCCAAGTGCACTTGGTGGTTGAGAACCCCTTGATTCCTTCTGCAGGCTGCAGATGGTAACGTGTCTGTTCAAGCTCCCGGAGCCCAGGTTGGAAGAGCGGATGCGAGTCATCAGTGGAGATGTATATTGATATGACATGGTGAACCGACACAGGAAATCCATTAACTCCATCATTCGCTCTTCCTCTGGGGCTCAATATGTAACTATTTATGTTCAAAGCCAAACAAAACCAAACCTTTTTACTCTTTTAGTACTCGGGAGAGCCTGGCTTCCAACACATCAAGCATTGTTGAGAGTAACCGTCGTCAGAACCCCGCTCTGAGTCCAGCCCACGGTGTAGCTGGGTCAGCCTTCAACTTCCGTGCGAGTACAGACCCCCCGACCAGCGAAGCTGAGAAATTACAGAAACCTTCCAACTGCTTGCAAGCTTCTGTGACTAGTGTGTGATAGTCCTTCTGCCTCAGATCTTCTGTCTCATTCAATACAGCAAAGTTTACGACACTGGGACTGATGTTTACATCTTTGGAAAGACAAGCATCTCAAGCACAGTTTTCGTGTTTACTTAAACTGTGCAGCTAAGTAGGCTAGGGCAAAAAACAAAACAAAACAAAACAAAAATCTTTATTTCAGAGTATTGCTTTTCACATTTATGGCTCTGTAGCAACTGAATAGCAGTAGGGGTGATATGTATACTTTGGCTTCACTAATTGTATCTGAGCACACATAGGAAAGTCTAGACACTGTAAGTGGAATATGCGTTTTCAATGTCATGCAGTTGCCAATTCCATTTTTAAAATGCCACAGATGTGTGTTGCTCCCAGTCTGTGGTTCAGTGGGGCCACGGAACTGATCTTTGACACTTCCCAAACAAACCAACCAACAAAAAAACCCATGCCACCGCAAAATGTCAAATGCAAGGGTCCACCTTGAGGGAAATCAATGCCAAACTGACCAGAAGGGACCCCCCCTCCCCCCGGCCCTTTGCGTGTAAACCGTTTATGCACCTGTCATTTTTCACTGTGAGTTTCGTGGTACTGTTCTGCAGGAGTCCATGGAAGTATGTCAGAAGGGGTGGCGATGGAAATACCGGGAGTGTCTGTTTTCAGGATTTTGTTTTCGAGTGTGACAGATGCTTGTCTTGATTTTAAACCTTCCATGATCACAAACAGGAATATAGGCCTTTGAAGCTGAAGTGGATAAAGGAAGGGAATTCCCATTCTGGCTGGGGCACAGCACTAAGTGAGGGAAAAGGTGATGTGGACGTTTTTAAAGGTATTCATCGAATATTGAAGGAAGATAATTTCCTCCTTGTGATACTTAATGATGATCCTATCTTACTATAATAGATAACAATAATTAGTTTGTTTAAAAGCAAAATGTTCTTTGTGATACAAATGGAGAATATGGCCTGGGGATGTTATTCTTTCTAATGGAAGGATATAAATCTATTTTATGTAGTTTTAAATAGAATGCCTAAATTAGGCTGTGGGAGATGATTTTTAGTGGTTATAGGAAAGAGCAAATTTAGGGAGAGTTGAACTTCAGGCCTTTTATTCCTGGGAAGATATCTATAGAGAAAAGTTTTAAAGTAATTTTTGATTAGAAATATACATGCCCATGTAATAAGCAACAGAATGAGCTCATTCTGCTAGTGTGGTATAATCATAATTTGTACTCCCCTAAAGTTTATCAGAATAACAAATTATGCATAATGAACTATGCCAGAGTAATGTTTACAGATACTTTGTAACCAATTCCAGGAGGTGTTTTTAGGCAGATGTATAGTCATTAGCCCAGCTTATTTAAAAAATGGTTTGTTAACATTTTGCTTTGGTTTACTATGTCATGTTGAACACAAAGAAGGCTCAGCAGCAAAGGATTACAAATAATTAAGCTTCAACCTTATAGGAAAAAGACATTTCAAAGTTCCCAAGCTTTATTTTCTGAGAACAATGGAACATGTTATAGATCATGGAAAACTATTTGCAAAAGGGTTTCGTCTGACCCAAGTAAATGGTCTGATAAAAAGTCATATTTAGACTAGTGGCATGTGCTATTTGGAGCCAAACACCATTTTTTAAAAAATAATCCTATATATATAATTTTTCACCTCAGATTTAAATAATTGGCATAACATTTGTGAGGCACTTCTGTTCCCATGTTAAATTTAATCACTAGCAATCAGTTTAAAGAACACAGTCATATACATAGTCAGACTAATTTTTTAAACATGAATACTCATGCTTTATCGCTATTTGAAAGTTGCAGTGGGTCAAAGTTTAGCATAATTCTCTTTTAGTGCTTATTATAGTGAAATTTAAGCACATTTCCTAGAAAACTGCCACCTTATTGAAATGCTTAAGCCAGTTGACTTTTAATCCCATGCCTTATTTTCTCCAAGGCATGCCTCGAATACTCAGAAACACACCGTCTGTCTCACTGCTTAAATGTGTCCAGAAGAAATGATAACGTATCTAGTAGACTACATAATCTGTTTCCTTGGGGAGTTTGTATACCATACAGTTACTAAATTTTTATGTCTAAATTTATTTTTTTCCAAAAACCTGCTCTCAAATTTTCATCATCCTCAATTCATAAATAATATAACCATTAAAACAGTACATCGGCCTCTGATTGACCCTCTGAAAGTAGCCATTGAAATAATCAGATGCTGTGTGAGCAGGAAAAGAAATCATTACCTTTAAGAGAAGCTTTAAAATATGAACTTGATATTTCACAAGAAATAGGTTTACAGGAAACATTGTTCAAAGAAAATGTGTATACTCTTTGCCCGATGCTCCGGGGTACATGATTTTTAAAAGAAAACTTCCTTAGACCAGTAGCCAATAGCGTAGAAATGATGGACTGTCAAGGTGATACATCATGTCAGCAGATGTTCCATTTAGAAATACTCTCCTGAATCGAATCTGGATTCTTGAATGGAGGAGAAGTGGTGGTGGGAAGCGCATGACATATGTGACATGCGACAATTGTGCATGTCCAAGATGGTCTCACCGAGATGGTGAGGCTCTCCATGCCCAAGCCCTCGGGCCCTCTCCAAGCTTTGTGTTCTTTTCCTCCAGTGATACCATAGCTTTGTGTCACACAACTGCTTATCTAGTCTTAGAGTTTATCAGCTGAAAGGTTTACAAAACTGAATCTGGTTGAATCTCTGTGAGGCGTTCAACTTTAAAGGGTCAACCCATCTGTCGGCATTTTGCACACTTATGTATTATTATGATACAGCATATTACTTTATGGTAATTTTTATTTTTACATATAACTACCTCCATGAATTTGATGAAATGGCAGCAGCGTGTTAAAGTGTATTGTTCAGAAAAGCAACATTTAAAACTTTCTTAAACATGAGGCCATGCATTGTGTGTGTGTCGGTGATTGCCTCTGGGGACTCATGACTATCCCATTGCCATGGTTTTCTTTCACGGCACCCTTTTGGCTTTCAGATGTAAATCTGTCTTCTCCTCTCTTTCCCACGAAAGCACACTTGATTTGGTCACGAAGGAACGGAAGTTTCAAAATTCTTGTCTTTCTCCCACTCTCCATTCCTGCTTAAAGTTCTCTCTGGCCAAGAGCCAATGGGTAAACATAATTTGGCAAGCTATTTACTCCTATGGAAATCTGATTGGATGGCTAGGTTTTCAGTAACAGAAGTCACACAAGAAATTTGGACTGCCAACTCTGAAGCACTTTGGGCCTCTCTGCCTTTATCATATGCCACCCTCTCGAGCCCCAATTTCACTTTTATTAAAGGAGCTGTGCCATATAGTTCCATGACTTCTGTTAAGTAATTCATACTCCATTTGATATGTTTTGCACATCTCAGGGGACCTTAATGAGCATATGAAAAGGGGGTGCATCTAATAGTGAAAACAAATAGAGCTAAAAAGGGCCTAGCTGGGTAAAAATAACACATGAATACTTCTCTGATGTTGGGGAGCTCAAGTTCAGGAAGGATAAATTGAAAGAATCCACAGTAACAGTGATCAGAACACCAGCTGTTCCCAAATCTCTATTTTTCGTAACCCAACCAGCATTTCTATAATGTAAACTTAAATTTTATTGCAGTCACCATCAGGAGAAGAAACCTGTTTTGTGGAAACAGAAAAAATCATTCCCCTTTCAGTTTGGCACAACTTGGTAAGCTTCTACCCAGGATAAACCACTTATCACCACAAAGTGTACTTGAAAATAAAATTTTTAACATAGATGATAGGCATGTTTCTCTCGACACAATAGAGATCATTTTTGGAAAAGTCTTACCATTTATAACATGGGTAGTATTAGAAGCTTCATTTAAAAACCAACAACCAATGATGATGTTGCTCGGTTCATTTGGGGATCTCAAAGTGCTTCCAAAGCATTAGGTTCACAGACAGTTAACAAGGCAGGTCATATTTGTAATACCTATTACTTGGGGTGATTTAGATTACCTAGAAACACAGTGGCAGCTATCAATGACCTATTTTCTATCTGTTTGATAGACCATCATGAGAAATCATTAAATACAATGCTCTTTTTCTGATGAGTGCTAATAAAGTCAAAAAAACAAGTACAATCTTACACCTTTGTCTATTTTCATTCAAAAAGTTTAGGGTGTTTGGAATCTTGCACCTCAGCACACCTTTCTGGTATTGAATGATGAAGTGGGAGATGAACAGATCCACCCAGATTCCCTTGCAGTCCAAGGCAGATCCAGATGTCCACCCTTGTTTACAGTTTCATATTGGGTTTCTATAATTCCTGTGCTAAAATATCTTCAGGAACAAGACTGCTCTAGGCAGTGGAAGGTGCTGAAACAAATTTCAATTAAAAACTTTATCAAGTACTCTTCACAGTGCTCCATGGCACAATAGAAATTCAGTACAATATATTGAGCCCGACTTTGTAGGATCTGATCCAGTGCTAAATGTTTTCACAAATTAGGAGACAGAAAACTCTTTACAGGAATCTTCTCCATTACCATAGGCCTGTCCTCAAACCAACTAGCAGTGCTATGGACCACAGTAGACCCAAGCAAATGATTGCTTCTCCCTCCTTTGCCCAGAACCATCCTGCCCATTGCCAAAGCCATCCAGTACTCTCCTGTTAGTGAGAGACTCTTCTGAACACATTTAGGGCTCCGGGAAGCTGGAACACAGGAAAAATAATTGCAAAAGCCATGGGAGATATTGTTTTGCTTTGTAAAATATGAACAGGAAGGAGATTACTATCAGTCTGAGCTTTGCCAACAAAGATAAAGAATCAGCTGTCACCCCAGCCCTCTCACAGAAGGTTTTATGGTATTAACGTTACATCCAATATCTTCCCATAGATTTTTATTTCGGAGACATTTCATAAATTATATGTATATGAAGAAAAAAAAACTATTAAATTTCCTCGTGTGTTTGAAACAGGCATTGGCACCTCTCTGATTGAGTGTAATCTCTGCGTCTTTTGCAGCAGCATCCCAGAGAGAGATTCCCGGGTGATCTCTCCTAACACACAAT
The DNA here is from genome assembly GCF_052094955.1 of Ictidomys tridecemlineatus. Classification (NCBI taxonomy): domain Eukaryota; kingdom Metazoa; phylum Chordata; class Mammalia; order Rodentia; family Sciuridae; genus Ictidomys; species Ictidomys tridecemlineatus. The sequence continues at coordinate 33,368,387 of NC_135490.1, forward strand.
CCTGTGTTTTTACAGTTCTGCGACTTACAATTGATGAATTGTAAGATTCAGAATTCCACAAAGCTCAAGGGGGCCTGAACCTTCTTCTTAGGATTGTATATACGATCAGTTCTAGGGCTTTAATTGCTACTTGTTGGCTCTGCATGTGAACACACAAACACACACCCACTCAATGCCAACAAGGGAATAGGGTGTCTCCAAGTAGGCAGCAATGACTCCGGAGAGGTGGAAACTCATGGTTGGAATGTAAGGTTACAAACTGGGCTGGGCCATGTGCAGCTGCCTATCTCCCCCGTACAAAGGCTGACCTTGGGATCCCCATTCTCTCACTCCCACCAAAAAGGTACCAAGTCTGAGATCTGAGTTCTCCAATACCAGTCCTCCACAGTTCCAGAAAGTTAATCCTGCAGGACTCAGCAGCCCCTCCCCTTCCTCTCCTTAAGAGTCTCCCTTCCTTCCCATCCCCTGACCTAGACACTGACACCGCCGCGGTTTCCACATTGGAAGGGCAGAATCCTGTGCAGTATTGTGCACACATGCAGGTTAGAAATAGAGCTGCCCTAGGGTCACCTTCATGTAAGTATTGACAACTACAAATTAAAGTCCTTAGAGCAGTTGACAGAGATACTACTTTCTGGAAGAGAATTAAATTTAAAAGTCAAAGTTAAAGGGATCATAATTCTGCAGGTATCTTTCTCTGAGTGACTGAATGTGACTATTGCATTAGGGTAAATGAATTAAGAAGTGCAAGTGGGATTTACTGTATGTTAGAAAGGAGTTTTGCAGCCAAGACTGCCTTGAATAAAATGTGTTTGCACTGAAAAAAAAAATTTAAATTACTTGGTCTCTGGTTGCTGTAAAGGTCATCCAAGATGGATGTTCTGTTTATATTGTATAGTATTTCATATGAAATAATTACAGTTCATGAAATGTCTTCCCTAATGTTACTGATTTATAACAGCACATTTGTAACATGGTTTTTATTGTGTCAGTGTACCATATTGTAAATGATGATTACTTGTCATGCTTAGTATAATAACTTAAAAGAAAAAAAGGACAGGGATTTTTGTAAGTCTATATTTGAAAGTCCCTCCATATGGTAATATTGTGTTCATGTTGTTTATGTAGTGTTGTGTGAAATATCCATTTTGGATTGTGTTACTTTTTAAGATATTAAATAACATTTGGTTATATGTCTAAGTGGATTTTTTTTTGGTACTTGTGAGAGAACATTTTAGGTAAGATCAACTTATTTCGTCAGTTAATATGATTTCATAACAAATTTCAGTTGTACATTCTTTATTATGAGAGTTTTTGAGTGAAAACAACTAAAAACAAATTTCTGATCAAAATCCTTTTCCCAGGAATGTTGAAAAGTCACATTCTGGATTGTGAATCTGAAACAGAGTGAGGGTGAGGGATGGATATAATTAATTTTTTTTATAAGAAAGTATAAAGCAATGCAGTTGGTTTGGGGAGTTGTTTTGTATTAGTGCTCCTATTATGGCTTTTATCCCCAGCTGAATGGAGCCCCCTCCCAGGTAAACACTAGGCGGCTCTTAATGTTTCTAGTGAGGCACTTGCATGACTTTGGAGTGCCTCCGCATTCAGTTGTCTTCAGAATCTCCTAGAATCGGCTTTCTGTGTACACAGGCTCCAAATTCCAATTGTGTTTAACCATAGATCAAAAATATTTCAAGAAATTGTGCCTGTATTAAGTATGTACAGACTTTTTTCTATACCACTTTCTCCTAAACAATACAGTATAACAACTTCTTAAACTAACATTTTACTAGGTATTACAAGTCATCAAGAGATGACTTAGAGTATGTGTAAATACAATACCATTTTACATTAGAGAGCTGAGCATTTGCAGGTTTTGATAATCTTGGGAGTTCTGGAACCAGTTCCCTAAGGAAACAGAGGGATAACTGTACATTTTATTCTCCTCAGTGGTGGCAAATCTTTGTGGAGAATGAATACTGTTTTTTGGTTTTATTTTTATTCAGATTTTTCAAACAAATAGTAGTTTGCTGTCAAGTGAACCATTAAACTGGGAAACAGCATTTTTAGTCAAAATATCTATGGGGCTTTATACAATCGAGCCCAGTTTTCTTGTAAAGGCATTACCCAAAGCAAACTTTCAAGACCTGTTTTGCACAGTGACTGTATCTTTTGAATTAGCATGGAGACCCCGAGGTGAGGATGTTTCCTTGTGTAAATTTGTCTATATAGTTTTTTGGGTTTTTTTTTTTTTTTAGGCCCAAAGTTAGGAGAACAAGTCCATTGTGTTTGACTCTAGAACCACAGGCCTCTGTGGTAAGAGAAGGTTCCTTTCAGAAAGATCCAGTGAACTTGATGCATGGAGGAAATGTGGCAACATTCTGGCTCCTATGAGAGAATTGTCACACTTCATAAAAATCTTTTCTTTCCAAAGGAAATGGTATGGTTTTAACTTATTTTTAAGTGTGGTGGTGGGAATTTTTTTTCCTTCTCTCCATAAGGAAAACCCAAGCAAAGTGCTCAATGTTTGCCTCCTACCCTGTTTGCAGCTGTGAAATTGAGAACAATTGAATAATAAAAAGAAGTTATTCACCTGACTTTCAAATTTATTTAATTGTAAAGTCTTATGCCTACCGTGGGAATACTTGGTTTATTGATAGTTCCCTCTCTCTAGGCACAGTGACTCCAGACTCTTCCTGTCAATAGTTCCTCTTCTAACACACGAAACAAATGTGTAATGAATATATTCACACAGCATATTGCCCTGTGCAAGAATCTCAAGAAAAAGCAAGGCACTTACACTCAAGAGAGACTGGGTAGGATTTTGTGTGTGTGTGTATGTGAATCTTCTTAAAAGAATTGCAATGAAAGTATAAAGTAAGATAGGGAGAATTTAGATATGATGAGTGCACATTAAACAATAGAACCGAGGCCAAAGTAGTTAGTTTGGAATCCAAAAGGCAAAATTGATCTATTGACAACCAGTGTGCTGGCACACGCTTCTAATCCAAGCAACTCAGCAGGTTGAGGCAGGAGGATTGCAAGTTCAAAGCCAGCCTCAGCAACTTAGCAAGGCCCTAAGCAACTTATTGAGACCCTGTCTCAAGATAAAACACAAAAAGGGCTGAGGATGTGGTTCAATGATTAAGTACCCCTGAGTTCAATCCCTGGAACAACAAAAACAAAAACTGATCTATCGACGTTTGATAAAGAGCAAGTTTTTTTCCACTACGGGTAGGTCTAGGTCATTGGAGCTATTATCTACCCAAGCCCATATGCACTTGTCTGTGAGACTATTTAGGTTGATTATTCATCCATCCCTCAAATTCCATCAAATAAATTCTCTGATCACCTCCCTTCACATTTCCCTTGTTTCTTTCTTTCTTGTGAAGTTTCATGCATTATTTTTCTATTCTACTACCTTGACTTTCTCTTACTTTACTACTCTTTCTAAGGATATCTGTTCGTTTGATGATATGCTATTAACATTTGGACTGAGTCCTGATCTCAATCATTGATAACCACAATTTATTACTAGTATTTTAAAATTCACATTTATATTTATATGGCCTTGTTCTCTTCCCCATCTCATTTTCACTTGGCTTTGTGTTGGGAATCTGTTGATATCCAGTGCTTCTGTACGAATCTGCCACTCATTGCTTCATCAGAGGCCTGATAAGTAGCTAACAACTTGCAGACAGGCAAAGTTGAACAGGTTTCTTTATTGCAAAATTACTCAAAACATGTTATGCTTATTTGTATTTTAAGTCTTCAAGAATAGGGGAGTGCCCTGCTCCCTTACAGAATTCTTATCATCTTATCCACCTACCTATCATCTATCTACCTATCTACCTCTCTGCATTCCTATATTCTGTAAATGGCAATGAAACAAAAAGTGATGTCATGCAAAGAGATATTGTTTGACTTCTGTGTCACCCCCTTTTAAAGATGTGTTGAGAATTTAGTTGGTTGTTTTGTTTTTGTACCAGGGATTGAACCCAGGGGTGCTTAACCATGTGGCCACATACCCAACCTTTTTTTAAAATTTTTTATTTGAGATGGTATCCTGCTAAGTTGCTTAGGGCTTCTCTAAGTTGCTGAGACTGGCTTTGGGTTTGCAATTTTGTCTCAGCCTCCCAAGGGAAGTTTTGAGCCTTTTTATCTGTGCTGCAAGCCAACAGCTGCCATCTTTACTCTACCATATTGTGGGAAAAGTTTGGCCCTGAACAGCACCTCTCTTAAAGTTAGATAATGGCTCAGTGGTCCTGGCATTGAGGGATCAATAAGTCTGCAGAGCAGAATTTCATGTCATTTGTCATTGTTGATAAGACAAGTACAATAGATAAACAACAAATCTCCAATGGATTGGAGAAGACAGGAGTTTTTTTCCCCTCATTTTCCTTCGTGTGATATTTGACATTTGTTTTTAATGTCAAAGGATTGACATTCAGAGTGGGGAAGTTTCGCCGTCTCTGGGATAGGGCCATGAACTTGGAAACAGAAGGTTCCACTTCCACAGTCCCTTCCATGTCTCCTGTCTTTAAAAATGACCTAATTGGGAGAATCAAGGGGCTCCTGATGGTCTCGTAAGATGTCAGGCAAAAGGGTGTGACAGAGGATATCTTTTAGAATGGACTTTTGCCCCAGCCAATTGGTCGAACTACCAGTACCTTGGGGAGACTTGCCCAAGGATTTCAGCATCAGCATATTTTGTTGAGAGCTTTTGAGAGTAAAGCACTTCCACTGCCCTTAAAAAATAAAACTTTTATTTTATAACATTTTTAGATTTCCAGAATTGTAAGGAGAGTATAAAGAGTTCTTATATGCCCTATAACCAGGTCTGCTACTATTAACATCTTCCATTAATATGGTGTGTTGGTCACAATTAATGAACCAAAACTGTATACACTTTTAAATTTCCTTCGTTTGTTGCTAATTTTTTTTTTTTTTTTACTTATTTTTCTATTCCCGGAGCCCATCTAAGGTACCATATTATATAAAACTGTCATGTGTCCTTGGTCTGAGATAGTTTCTTTATTCTCTTTTTTCTTTGCTTTTGTGTGTGTGTGTGCGTGTGTGTGTGTGTGTGTGTGTGTGTCTGCATGCTCATGTGCTGGGGACTGAACCCAGGACTTCACACATGCTAAGCATGTGCTCTACCACTGAGCTAAAACCCCAGACCTGAAATTGTTTTTAATGACCTTGAAAGTTTTAAGTAGTACCATTCAGGTATTTTATGCTATGGGCCTCCTTTGAGTATATCTCACACTTTTCTCATGATTAGGCTGGGGTGATGTGCTCTGGGAACCAACCATAAAGTCCTGTTATCATGTTTCATGAGTGTATACCATTTAATATGACTGACTTCTATTGATATTGACCTTGACAGCCTGGGTTGAGGTGGGCACCTGTCGACTTTCTTCAATGTGAAGTTACTACACTTTTTTCCGTTTCCATACTGTCGTCTTTGAAGGAAAGTCATTATGTACAGCTGACACCTAAGCAGTAGGGAGTTATGTCCACAGATTCTTTGAAATTCTGTACAGGATACTTGTATCTTCTTCACCTTTTATTATTTATTAAATCATTTATTTACATCAGCATAGACTCATGGATGTTTATTTTATACTTTGGGTTATGGTCCATGTATTCTGGGTCTGCACGTCCCTTTGTTAGTGAGCACTTCCTGAATCTCTGACACTATAAGAGATCTAGACTCATTTTATGTATTTCCTGTGCTACCCTTGGAATCACTGGTTTCTTATTGGAGAACAGTATTAGATACCAAAATCTGGGTGCTAAATGTGTGTACTATTTCTGGGAATTCATTACTTCTCATCTTCTCTTTGATGACCCAGCAAGGAGACATTTGTCTGCTTCCCACCCTGTGTACATACACAATCTGTAGCTATTCCCATAGGTAACCATCTCTGTCTCTATTAGGCTAAATGTGATTCATACTAAGGTCTTCAATTGTAATCCTGAAAGACAAAGATCATTCTAGCATCCTTCACATGCCTGTCTGCTGACTCCCACTCCAATAGTTAGAAAACTGGCTCCTGCCGGGCCTGGTGGTGCATACCTGTAATCCCAGTGGCTGGGGAGGCTGAGGCAGGAGGATTGTGAGTTCAAAGCCAGCCTCAGCAACTTAGCGAGGCACTAAACAACTCAGTGAGACCCTGTCTCTAAATAAAATATAAAAATGGGTTGGGGATGAAATTCAGTGGTTAAGTGCCCCTGAGTTTATTCTCTGGTACCAAAAAAAAAAAAAAAATTAAAAACTGACTCCCACCACCCACCATCTCTTGACTCAATTGTTCAATGGTATCTGTAGCATTTTATAAAACTAATTTGATAGATATAAATAAAGACAAAAAAGCAAAACATGAAAAAAATGTAATTTATCCTAGTAGGTGGTTTACTTCATGTGACAGTACAGTGAAGATCATAATTTTATTAGTTGACTTATTGGCATCTAATGGGACTGTTCAAAAGAATTATAAGGCTCAGAGGGAAAAGAGGCACCATAACGGTTATTTGAAGTGTCTGTTTCCTTATATTGCACTGTTAGTACTAGGAAAGTAAGCAATGTGTTGACTTTAGTAATATGTCAGCAAGTCCCTACCTTCTCCCTACTTCCAATCCCTGCATATTTCAATTTTTGCCATATTTCAAGGCCCAGGTCAATGCCATGTCTTTCTCGGGGGCTTCTCTGATCACCCCTCTCCACTTCCAGACTCTGACAAAAGTAAAGCCTCTTTCCCTTACAAACACTCATCATTTCCAACCCTGTGTTCTTATTTTTTTTTTTTTTGTCTTAGTGACAGATTCCAGCCCAAGACCACGCCTCACTAAAACAATTCATCCCACTTTTATGCTATTTACTGGATTCCCTGGGGGAAGCTCCTCTTGTCCTTGTTTCTCAGTGACCCTGACAAGCCTTTAAATCCTCAGTGGCTTGACTTTGAGAAGTGGGCTCAGCATGATGGATTCACCCAAGACTTTGGAAAAGTTCAGTACTTTGGTCAAGGTTGCTTGTACCCTAAGTGACCTTCTGGAAATATGCTCACTGGCTGCTGCTTCCCAACTACCTTAGTGTCTTCCTTAGCACCAAAGAAACCCAGGGACAAAGTTATGGCATTCAAAATGTCAATTTGTTGAACAATTAGAAGCTGAAGGGGACACTCACAGTGGGAGGGGAGCTCAGAAGGTAGGGACACCACTGAGCAGGAGACCAGGAGGAGCCACTGACCAGTGAAGGGGGTCAGCCTTGCTCAGCCAACGTGCAGACCCTGGGTGGGAGAAACCTGAGGCTGTGTGCTGTGCAGGGCTGCAGCCAAGGGGGAGGGTCTTCCTGAAGCCTTTGGAGTATTTATGCCCACGGTCACAGTGAGTTCCCTTTAGCTGTATCTTAAATCTACAGACAGATGACTATTGTTTATGCAAACTTTCCATAAAGGTATAACAAAAAATTTATTCTCTCCTGGTTTAAGCCACCCCCCCCCCAATCTTAGCCACATGTTTTTCTTTCTGTTTCTTGTCATTTCTTCTCCTCCAACCTCTTGCTCTTTCTCTGGGATTTGCCTCCAGCTAATTTTTCACTTTAATGTTCTCATTTCTCTCCCCGTACTGCACCACACACTTTTCAAACAAGTACTTGAATTTGATTTCTTGATAACCTTTTTCATATCTTCCTATGAGTTTCCCCAGCGATTGTATTACTAACTCACTGGTAGCCATCACGTGTGCTATTTTAGCAGCTTAAACAGGGAGTTTAACTACTAACAAACTACTTGCCATTACTACCAAATACACAGGTTAAGTTTTAAATAAGTTTTTTTTTTCCCAAAGCCAACATCTCTGCTTAAGCTTTGCTGTGGGTGAGAGAATACCAGAAATCTCCCAAAGCACTAGTGTACCTGGGGTATTGGGAAACGACGGAGTCTTTGAAGGGATTGCTAGAATGGTCCCAATGGATTGCTATGTGGTCCCAGGATTCAGACTCAGTAGTTGTGGTTCTTCCCTGGGGTTGGTTTGCATCTCAAATTGAATTGAAAGATGCAAAGCCAAGTTCTGTCTGAGAGACGTGACTTCACAGGCAAACTGAACAGGGGCTTCCAAATTCACACCTCTGAAAGGTTTTGCCTTCATGAAAACACATCTCTTCATTTTAGTTGTCGTATACTCCAACTTTTCTACAATAAGCAAACTGTTCATGGGCAAATAAAATATTTAAATGCAATAAACAGAAGAAAGCCCAGAGGTGGTGACGTACACCTATCTTCTGTTTTAATGCTCTGAGCTCAGCAGCCAGAATTTAACGAAGTCCTTCCCTTCTCCACAGCAGCTTCTGGCCACTTCACCTCTGATGAAGGTGGAATTTGGAAGTGTGCAGATATTTTTTTTTTCGGGGGGGGGGGGGTTTAAAGGATATGATCATTTCCTTCTAGAAGATTTAGAAGGGAAGGTGAACCCTATGGATGGAAAAGTAGTGATGGAACCTGGGTACAAAATGCTCGAGGTACCATGGGAAGGTGCACCTGCCTAGAGCAGATCCAGGGTCCAGAAATTTCCCACCTGCTTTCCAACTGTGGGATTTGGCAGCCACCATCACTCATTTGACTGCTGAGGCTCAGTATTATGGTTTGTTACCAAAATGGGAATGGATCCTGCTTTCTCTTCCTCACAATGACTTGTGTGAGAATTAATGAGAGACTTGAAAATTAAAGTATCAGGTACAAAACCACCATTGAGCTATTGTGTGGTTTGGGGGAGAGGAGCTCATTTTCCACTCTTGTGGCAGGGGTATTCTTATGACAAATAAGAGTTCAGCCAGGCCTTTAAAGGAGAGCGTGCTATTGGGAAGGACAGAGGAGTTTGAGTGTATTTTTGCAGACATGGATCACAAAAGCTTGAAAGCAGGAATGGCAAAAATAACATTTGCAAGACGGTGCATACATATAGTTAATCTTCCTCACACGCTATGTGTGTGTAAGGGGTGAAGGGGTTAACATTGCAAGTAATTTTTCTATAAAATATTAAAGATGAACATTGGAATGTGACACGCTGCAAGTTTGTCATATGCTATTGCTGCATGGCTTGTCAGCAGATGGAGTTGCTACCCCACCCCCACTTTCAATTCTTAAAATCAGCTTTCAGTAGGAAGCCCTCAGTCTTAGCTCATACTCCTCCAATCATTTTAACACTCTGTTTTCTTTGTTTTTCTTCTTTTCCCCATGGACGTAGTATGTCCCAACTGGATTATAGAGTTCTTTGAGTTTGGGACCATTTTCCAATCATATCACCTCACAGGTTGTTAACTGATACTGACTAACTGTTCTTCCTTCTTAAAGTTAATCAGGTTACTAATGTAACAGTCAAATCCACTTGGAGTTCTATAGGTAGATGTCAAAGAATCATTAACAAACTAATGTACTTGCACCTGAGTAGAGAAAAAGACAAATGTATTTTTAAGACTTCCGAAATGACTGATTTTGTGCTCTCACCACACCATTGTCACAAATGCAAAAATGCAATGATCCTACCATATTTTATGTTTGACTTGACATGGCTAAATAGCAAAAGTGGATTCTGAGCTGAAAACCACACTTTTCTGAGTTTTTCCCCCAATTATTTTGGCTCTTTCTCCTAAGATCCTCTGTTTACCCCTTGAATGATTGGTGTTCCTGGAGGATCATAGGGCTTCTTTCCTTCCATGTCAAACATTTTAGTGTCTTAACCTCCAGCCCAAACTTCCTTCCTGAGCTTCAGATTGGTTGTTTCTGTTGCTTCCAAACAAAACGTATTGCAAGCTAAATTTGTATCTTTCCCATAAGCACTTGGTCTTTCTGTCTGTGTCCCAAGTCTCACCAAAGGATCTCACTAGCCCCCCATTTGCCGCAGCTACAAACCTGAGATTCCTCTTTGACCCCTTTTTCGCCTTCCCACATCTCTTGGACTCCACCACTGGGTCATTGTCGTTTAGCTCCTAAGTATCTCCTGATCTCTGACCCCACTGCCACGGCCATGCTAATTGAGAGCATTATTAGATCTTGCCTACATGATTTCAACAGTCTCTACATTGGTTTCCTGGTTTCCATTTTTATCATGCTGTAGCTGGAGGTGTCTCTCTAAAATACAAATTTAATTATGGTGGCCTTCTATTTGATAATACACACAAATTATTTCTTTTTTCTGTTTTCTTTCTCTCTAAGCATATGCCCATCACATGCTGTTGAATGTATATATCAGCTCGGAAGCCTAAATCCTTCAATGGTCAAAATTGGGTAAATTAGATCCAACTCTTTTCTAGGGCTTTTAAGTCCCTCGGACCTGCTCCTTGTCTCAATTGTCTACCTTCTCTCTCTTCGCTGGCCTTCCAGGGCTTCAGCCAAAGCCTTTGCTCAGGTTCTTGCTGTCTCCAGATCATTTCAAAGACTAGTATAGAGATCTGGAGTTATCTTTCTTGCTTCCACCACCCCCATCATGACACCCAATTACTGTAAAATCTTTATGCTTCACTCATTTGAACTGCAAAAAATTTGTCCTATCTTGTTGAATCTGGAGAAGGGGCTTTTTTTTCTTTCTTTCTTTGTTTTTTTTTTTGGTTTTTTTTTTTTTGGTACTGGGATTGAATCCAGGGGTGCTTTACCATGGAACTGCATCCCCCGCCCTTTTTACATTTTATTTTGAGACAGGTTCTCACTAAATTGCTTAGGGCCTCACTAAGTTGCTGAGGCCGGCCTTGAACTTAAAATCCTCCTGCCTCAGCCTCCCTAATTGCTGGGATTATAGGCATGCACTGTGCCCTGTGAAAGGGGCTCTTGTATGTATCCTCTTAACCCCAACAGTTACTGCTCAAAGTTGGGGATTATTTTTTATCACAGCCTCGGTTTTCCAGGATGCAGACTGAGATGAAGATGTGTGCAGGGGAGAATGCCTTTGGAATGGTCTCCATGGGGACAGTAGAGGGAAGAAAGTATGCCTTGTCAAGGGGAAGTTGGGCTGTGCCAGCACCCTTTGCCAAACACCGCCAAGAAAGGATCTGCCACCAAACACCTCAGTGCGATAGAACACACACCCTGTGCTACCAGAGGCGTCTCAGTGAGAGTGTTAAAAAGAACCAATTCAGGATGTGGGCTTCACCTGGGTGATTTGGGAGATCTAAGGTTCAATCTAGGACAGATGCTGCCAGAAATTGGGAACACCTCTGTAAATGGGTATCTCCATAAAGCTTACCTAATAGGATAAAGTTATAAAAAATAGCCATCATGCATGCCAGCCAAGAAGGGGTGGAGTAGCATGTAGCATTTATTATACACACACACACACACACACACACACACACATATATATATATGTTTGCTAGTGCATTATAGTTATACATAATAGTGGGGTTTGTTTTGATATAATCATACATGCATGGAATATAGTTTGCTCCATTTAAGTCCTCAGTAGTTCCTCTTTATACCCCTCCCTCCCCTGTTCCCCTTCTTCTACTCCACTGGTCTTTCTTCTATTTATTTATTGTTTCTTCGTTTGGGTCTTTATAGATATGCATAAAGGCAAAAATTCACTGTAGTATTCATGTATGTACATAGCATAATTTGGTCAATTTCATTCCGCAGTTCCTCCCTTTTTCCATCCCTCCTCTGATCCTCCTTCTAAGAATCTGGTGTCTTTTGAGTGGCACCATGTCCTTGCATTTGTCTGTGTTTAGACAAGATTATGAAGAGGCCTTTCTTCTAGGCAGACTTCAGTTCTTCGGGCCTCATCATCAGTGTTCCCAGGGAAGCCTTGTGATCAGTAACTTTGTAAACGAAATATCTGAAATTTGGAAAAATGTTTGAGATAGAACATATTTGTATATTTGGAAAGTGACCTGAGTAAAATTGAAATGTTGCTAGTATTAGTCTTAGAGTATAATTTTATCCTGAAGGGTCTCTAGTTTTGTCATGGAACTACTCACCCCTTGTGCCACTTCCCCGTTGAATTCTGCATGGCCTCACAGGCCCCCAAATACATATGCATATTCTCAAACAGAGTGAGGAGGTAGGGAAGAGAGAAACTTTTGGAATATTAACATTTTTAAAAACGAGTAATTATTTTTTTTTCACAATAAAAATAAATTTATTTATTATTTTTACTGATAAACCAATCAAGTATGGTGAGAAATTAACATGTATATATCGAATTTTTTTTCAAAATGATCATAGTATTTTTGTTTTTTTTTTATTTATTTTTTCAGATAGCCTAACCTTTTATTTATTTATTTATTTTTTTTTTATTGGTTGTTCAAAACCTTACAAAGCTCTTGACATATCATATTTCAAACATTAGTTTCAAGTGAGTTATGAACTCCCATTTTTACCCCAAATACAGATTGCAGAATCACATCAGTTACACACTCACATTTTTACATAGTGCCAAACTAGTGACTGTTGTATTCTGCTACCTTTCCTATCCTCTACTATTCCCCTCCCCCCATCTTCTCTTTCTATCCCATCTACTGTAATTCATTTCTCTCCTTGTTTTTTCTTCCAATTCCCCTCACAATCTCTTTTATGTAGTTTTTTATAACAATGAGGGTCTCTTTCCATTTCCATGCAATTCCCCTTTTCTCTCTCTTTCCCTCCCATCTCGTGCCTCTGTTTAATGTCAATCTTTTCTTCCTGCTCTTCCTCCCTGCTCTATTCTTAGTTGCTCCCATTATATCAAAGAAGACATTTGGAATTTGTTTTTTAGGGATTGGCTAGCTTCACTAATTATTTATTATAGGAAATCTGAAAATTATAGGAAAGTCAAAAAAGAAGCAAAGAAGAATTAAACATTATTATATTAACCAAAGATGATCCTAATATTTCAACAAAATATTATTTCTTTTTGATCAAATTTGTGTGTGTGTGTGTGTGTGTGTGTGTGTACTTAAACAAAATTGGGACTATATAATCCAAAACTGCCTTTTTCCCATAGTTATTCTGAATGTTTCTCAGGACTTCAAATATTTTTCTGCCACATTATTCTAAATGGCTCATTGTGGTGTATTCTTTGAATAAATTTCCTTCTGTTTCTCATTGTTGGATTTTTTAAAAAACATTTTCCTGATGTTGAATTTTTAGTCTCCAACAAACATCCTGGAAGAAATCTGAATGTGCCCTGGAATTAGAATTGCTAAATCAAAAGCTGTACACGTTTAAACCTTTTAAAATATGGTCTTGAATTGCTTTCCATAATGTTGTGTACAGCTACACCCTTGCCAACAGTTCACAGTTCTACTGTATCTAAAGGTCACTTCCATTTTGTACTTGTACATCTATATTCATTTACCTACTACTTGTATTCAAGGGTTAAGTTCTCGCTCAGGTGTAATGGGGAAAAAAAATATTCTGCCTATTGATGGAGTCTTTACCAGGTAAGGTATGGGTCTCTTAATCAAATCTTAGTAAAATAGTATGATACTACAAGGATTCTTGACTTTTGCACCTCAAAAAGTACCAAGGGGAACTGAATTAATAATTTCTGATCATAAATATTTTGAGAAAAAAATAATTTTTACTTATGCAATTTTGGCAGGGGGCGGTGCCTGGATAGCCAGAAACAGCATATTCAAATTCAAAATTGTTTCTGCTTTCTTGTTCTCAAGTACTCAAGCACAATTAAGGTACGATTGGGTCTCCAGCTTGGCAGGGAAACATGTACAATGTGACCCAGACATATTCTTCCTGTTTGTATGGGTTGAATGATAAGCATCACTAATTCCCATGAAGAGGCAACCTGTCATCTAAGATGCTTTTCATTGTAGCCCAAAGTGAGGGCTGCACTCAGACAACTTGACAGTATTCTTCTCTGTGGGTGACATTAGATTCCCATGATGCAACAGGTTTTCAGCTTTATTATTCTCCTCTCATGAAGAAATTCAAGGATACTTAAACCTGGGAGAGCCTTTGATTTGACATCTCTCTTTCAAGGTAACGGTTCTGCTGCAGTTTGTTTGGTATGCACCAGCTTATTAGTGGTAGCTCTTTGTGAAAATGTGGTTATCAAAAAAAGATGATATATAGTGAAGACCAGCTGCTGCAAATCACAAACTATTCATAAATAGCTTCTCCCCCTCCAGTAAGACCCTCTATTCTTTGGTTATAACAGTCAGCAGAAAATTAAAACCCTGTAGGATGATAAATAGCTCAAAAAATATTTCTCCCCAGTGTTTTGAATGTTGTCTTGTAATGCAGTGCACTTTCCCTGAACCAGAAATTGTCTGTAATAAAAGAATATTGGGGAAAATGTTTAGATTCCCAATGAATTCTAGAACTTAGAAGGAATGTTCTGGTTTCACTATTAAAGGTTAATAGCTGAGTATATGTCTAAGCTGCAATAAAATGAGAGCTTTGGGTCTCTTGTCCCCAATAAATAGTTACAATTTTTAACACGTAAAAATCAGAGACCTTTCTTCCTCAATTTAAAATAACAGTCAAATGAATTTCTTGGCAATAAGCAAATGATTGCTTTTAAAAATCCCTTAAGTATTTCAATTTGTAAGTCAACCAAAAGAAAAGATCACTGTCTTTTGACACAAACCCATCTTTTCTGTATACACAGGGAACAAATGTTATTGTTCTGGTTAATTATGTTGATGTTGTTTCCAGCTATTCGCTCATCTGTTTACACGTGGCAGGGACCATTCCCTCACAGCCTAATGGATCTGTGGCTCCCCTTCCTTAGAAAAGGAAACCAGGCATCACACACATAATTTCAGAATTTCCCCAAGACCTGTTGAGACTAAAGTGAATTCGAAGTGAACCATGACAGTAAGTTCATTGTCAGTTCTAGATTGTGATGTTCCACTTAAACCAACTTGTTTCTGCCAGAGGTTAATTGAATGTCAGTCTTCCCCATAGGGGACTCTTTTCGAACTATTAGGAATCGTCAAAGTCTTCGAAAGAGAATGTCAGTTGTAAGGGCTTGACTGATTCTAGAAAATACAACTCTGTTCTTACCCTAGCTGACTAAGGTCTCCAAAGTGTGTGCACAAAACAAAGAATATGAACTTGTTTTCTGCAGCCTGAGTCTTCACTAGAACAGATGGGGCTTCTGCTTGTCTGAATAAGGAGAGTTTGGAGGACTCCCACCTTGACATTGCAAGGAGAAGTTTCCTTCGGATCTCTGAATTCTCTCATCTGGCACAATAAATTAGAAGAGCCTGCTGTTCCCTTTGGTAGGTTTATAAAGTGCCCCCTTGTTAGATTAATATCCAGAAACCATCTCTTCTCTGGTGTAGCAGAAGGCACATGATGAGTCCCAGATGTTTCTGCAGGGCCCTCATCCCGGACATAATAGATTACATCAGGGAAACCAACAATAAGGAATTGAGAACCCTCCTTCTCTTTCTCTCCCTCCCTCCCCCTTTCTTTTCTAAAGGATTTGGAGATTTGGAAGGCTGACTAGTAAGTAGCCTCATTTTATGGAAACTCACCCCACATTTAAGTAACTACAACTGGCTCAGAGAGCTGAAAGACTTTGGTTGGTTGGTGATGTTACAGATGTCACAAACTTTAGCATCACCCAAGAATGCAGAGAGGACTGTGGCATGAGTAGCACCTGGGACAGTGGCTCACTGACACCCTCCAGCCTTCTCGGTGACTTAGCCTCCTGCAATTCAAGGTTGATTACTTCCTGTGGGATGTATCCCTCCGTGCCTTAGCCTAAGAGAGAAAACTAACAGAACTGCCTAGAAAATTCTAGTCTCCAAATGCGTTAGGGAAATTGACTGTGTTAGTTTTCATTACTGAGACCAAAATATTGGACAAGAACAAGAGGAGAACAAGAGGAGGAGAAGGTTTATTGGGGGCTCATGGTTTCAGAGGTTTCAGTCCACGGTTGGCTGACTCCATGGCTCTGTGCCTGAAGTTAGGCAGAATATCATGACAGAAGGGTGTGGTGAAGGAGAGCTGCTTAGGAAGCAGAGAGAGAGAGAGAGAGAGGGAGGGAGGGAGGGAGGGAGAGAGGGAGCACATGGTCCTTATTGTACAAAGAAGAGGGTAGGCCATGCTACAAATCCAATTCTATCTGATGCTGCACTATGTGCACCATGGCTTGTTGGTGGTAAGAACTCTGATCACCGCTGATTTCCTGTGTACAACATGACCTCATGGCATCCCTTGGAGATGGGAAGATGTGCCCACAAGTTGCCCTTGGGAGCTGCAGGAGTGGCTGCAGCACACACTACCTGCCGGTGTCCTGCAGCATCGGATTCTACAAGCCTCCTCATGACATGGGGGACAAACATGGACTTCCTGTGGCCGTGGAGTTTGGGAAACGGCTTTCTAACTGCAAGTCTGTCTGCTTCATTGCTTTCAGGCCTCGGTCTGCCTGAGACTTGCTAGAGTTTGTCTTTCTCAAATTCAAGTGTTTCCTAAGTAAAAGTGGAGCACCGAGAGGGGGGCGGCAAGAGCCACGCTGCATGCAGCTGCTCCTGGTGGCCTTGCTAGAGCAGGCTGGCCTGGCCACCTCCACACTGATCGCTGCTCCCCTCTTCTGTGGCTTCTCATCCAACTGCAGGAAAACCAGATGTGACTGGAGATCCCTTCTCATTCCTGTTTGAGAAACTGGGGCTCTGAGGGAGCAGGGAGTCCCTCCCACGGGTCCATATCCCTCTCTTTCAACTAGTCACCCTGCTTACGATTTAGTTGATCACAGATCTACATGGACACTTTTGACCACCTTTCTTGCCCATCTGAGCAGCCCTTCAGATCTGGGAGAGAATGGAGAGAGTTCCTTGTTCCATCCACATCATAAATTCTTCTTTGCCAAACTCGGGATGTATGTAGACTTCCTGCCGTGGGCTCAGCACTGGTAGAGAGCCGTCTTCCATAACCCGTCACTTTCAATCATTTTGACCACACTCTAAGGACAACACAAGGTGCTTAGCTTCCTTCCCTTTGGAGTAAGGGAAATGTGGACTTGGAGGTCAATTTTGTTGTCCCAAGTCACATGGCTAGTAAACAGCAGCCTGGGGAATGAAACACTGGTCCTGCTCACCCCAAAGCCTGTTTCTCTAGGGACACCTTTTAGATGAACAGAAAGCCTCTCATTTTGCATTCTATTTATACAACTGAATGAGTGCAAAGATCAAGGTTCTCCTGTCTTTGTCCTACAGCACGTCAAACCAGGGTCAGAATGGAATGCTCCACAGACTCACCACACTGTTGCTTACGGAAGACAGACTTTGGGGCAAAGTAAACTCCACAAAGCATGCCAAGAATTTCTATGATGCCAAGTCATAAGGAAGTTCCTTTCTAAAATAATATTTATCTTTTTTCCCTGTTTATAAAAATAATATACAATCAGTGAAAAAAGGCCTAGGAAAATATAAGAAAGAAAATGGAAACCAACCATCATGTTAACATTACAGCATATAATTCCAATTTTAAAATTGTACATATGTACATTTTTTAATAAAATCAAGCTAAAATGTGTGCGTGTGTGTGTGTGTGTGTGTGTGTGTGCCTTTTTAATTTTTTAAAACCATCCCATTGTCTATGACCATATTGCCAGCTGTTAGCCACTCCACGGATCAATGCAGGGCCTTAGTCCAAACATCTCTTCTTAATGGCAGAGTCCTGCCCACTGGGAGGATTTCTTTCCCCTCGTGTTCAGGACTCCCCTTCAATGAGGCTGTGATGCCTGCAGCAATACTATTAGGGCTGGTTATAGCATATAGTACAGAGCCATCAGCAAATCTCGCTTCAGTTATTTCTCTCCTCCACCAACAGGTCATCAGGAATTTGCCAGGAGGCCATCCATGGGAGTGGGCTGATGGCAGGCCACCAGTAGGTCCAGAGTAAGCCTTATGGACTTGTGAGCATCCTGCTCAAATGAATTTCTTACGTTTTCAGGAATTGCTAGGCACCAATCTATGAATGTCACTCTCTGTAATGGTTGAGCATTTCTTGGAACTTCCAGCTTCGTGGTCAAATAGATCAGAGAATGTCCAGTTCATGAATGGTAGGTATTGGTCACCTATGTCTCAGGGTCAGGAGTCTCCACCAAGATCTAGTGGTAACTCAGGACCTCAAACCCTCAAAAGGAAAAGAGTTATGAGTTGGAGGCATGGTTTTACTCAGAAGTCTTAAAGTCTTTCTTCTTTCAAAGAAGAAAGACTTTAAGACTTATGAGTAAAACCAATACACATAACATAAAATTTACCATCTTAACCAATTTAATGTGTATCATTCAGCAATATTAAGTATATTCATACCATTGTATGACCATCTTCACCCTCCATCTCCACAACTCTTCAGCTTGCAAAACTGAAACTCTACACCCATTAGATAATAATTTCCTGTTCTCTTCTCCCCCTAACCTTTAGCAAATACCATTCTGTTATATGTCTCTCTGAATTTAACTAAGTACCATAAGAGTGAAATCCTTTGGTGACTAGCATATTTCACTTAGTATAATGTCTCAAGTGTAATGACACATATTCATGTAGCATGTGTTAGACCTTACTTCCTTTTGAAGGCTAAATAATATTCATTGTATGTATAGACCATATTTTGTTTATCCTTTCATCCATCGATGCAACTTGGATTGATTCTACATTTTAGCATGGTACAAAGGTGCTAGGAATATAGGTGTACAAATATCTCCTACTAACCCTCTTTCAATTCTTTTGAGTGTATATCCAGAAGTACGATTGCCAGGTCATAGGGTAGTTTTATTTTTAATTTTCTCAGGAATGTTCATTTTGGTTTCTAGTGACCACACTAATAATGCATGGAGATTCAAATATTTTAATAATCTTGTCAAAAATGTATTTTCCATTTTTATGATAGCAGCCATCCTAATGGGAATCAAGGGGTATCTCATTGTAATTTTGATTTTCATTTCCCTAAGGATTAACGACACTGGGCATCTTTGCATGTGCTTAATGGCCATTCATATATCTTCTCTGAAGAAAAATATATGCAAGTTCTTTGACCATTTTTTAATCATGTTTCCTTCCTTCTTTCTTCAGTTCTTTCAGCAACAAAACTTATTGCCGTACAACCCTGACCTTCTTGGCTCTGAGTCTAATAGCAGCTGTTTGTAATACACCAGAAATTTGCCCTTTTATTACATTTTTACACTATATTGTGTTTTTCCAGCTTACTTTTCACAAATTATCAAAATCAAGAGTCTGAACAATCTTCTGATTCACCAATACAAAATGAGAAATTTAGTTCACTTACTTTTGCCCTGCCTATCCCCTGCCTCACCAGCAGACTTTGTTAATAAATTCCAGCTTGTATTTTCTTATATTGTTTTATTTTATATATTTTCTCCATCCATGAAAATCTAAATTCCATTTGCATTCACTTATTTGGGATGATATTTTGAGCTTTATATTAATTGGTTTTGATGACGATAGTCAGTTCTTTAATTCACTACTCATTAATATTAGAACTGGAATTATGGAATGATAATTTTCTGTGAAGTCTACTTGAATGTGTCTTCAGATACATTTTCAAGAAGGACACATGAAGGATGTATTTTCTTTTTTTAATTTACATATGACAGCAGAATGCATTACAATTCATATAGAGCAAATTACACATATAGAGCAAAATTGTTCATATCTCTGGTTGTATACAAAGTATATTCACACTAATTCATGTTTTCATACATGTACTTTGGATAATGATGTTCATCTCATTCCACCACCGTTTCTAACCACATGCCCCCTCTGTTCTCCTCCTGCTGGCTTCCCTATCTAGAATTTGTCTATTCCTCCCTGTTCCCCCTCCCTACCCCCTATGAATCAGCCTCCTTACATGAGAGAGAACATTTAGCATTTGGTTTTTTGGGATTGGCTAACTTCACTTATCATTATCTTCTCTAACTCCATCCATTTACCTGTAAAATGCCATGATTTTATTCTCTCTTATTGCTAAGTAATTGTGTAAAAGAGCCTACTTCCTTGGAGCAAATTTTTACCCTTCACACATCAGATAGAGCACTAATCTCTAGGATATATAAAGAACTCAAAAAGCTAAACACCAAAAAAAAATACAAAACAAAACAAAACAAAAATAAAAACCCAACCCAATCAATAAATGGGCCAAGGACTGAACAGACACTTCTCAGAAGATGATATACAATCAATCAACAAATATATGAAAAAATGCTCATCATTGCTAGCAAATAGAGAAATACAAATCAAACTACTCTAATATTTCATCTCACTCTAGTCAGAAGGGCAGTTATTATGAAGACAAACAACAATAAGTGTTGGTGCGGATGTGGGGAAAAAGGTACACTCATACACTGCTGGTGGGACTGCAAATTGGTGCAGCCAATATGGAAAGCAGTTTGGAGATTCCTTGGAAAACTGGGAATGGAACCACCATTGGACCCAGCTATTCTTCTCCTTGGTCTATTCTCAAAAGACTTAAAAAGAGCATACTACAGGGACACAGCCACATCAATGTTTATAGCAGCACAATTCACAATAGCTAAACTGTGGAACCAACCTAGATGCCTTTCAGTAGATGAATGGATAAGAGGGTGTACTTTCTGATCCCTTGGATTTGCAAGTTGGTTATTTTTGATGCCTTCACAAAATAAAAATAATTTAACTGAAAATAAAAAGTAGTATTACTCCTTCTGTAACTATTTTTCATTTCTTTTGGTACAGAGTATGGCAGAAAACAACCCAAATCCAGATTGTTGTCCAGTTTGAGTTTTGCTCTTTTTTGAGGGAACATGTGTATAATTAAAGAAGCTTAGAATTGTTTGCTGTTGGGATAACTTCTACAAATATTTTCACAATTTTTAAAAGAGGAATTTCAAATTTACAAAAAAAATCATAAGAAAAGATTGGTACAAAGAACACCCACATACACTTTACCCAGGTTCACCAATAGCTAGCATTTGGCCACTTGTTTTTGTTTCTCTCAATCTCAGTGTCTGTCTCTCTCTCTCTCTCTCTCTCTCTCTCTCTCTCTCTCTCTCTCTCTCTCCAAATCCCCCCACACACCATTTTTGTGAACCATTTCAGATAAATCATGACCATTTATCCCTGAATACTTCAATGTGTACTTCCTAAGAGTAGGGAAAGTATATTTTAACACTGAATATATATATATATATTTTTCCTAACCTAACTATCCATCTTCTGAGGTTGCCAGTTGATCTAAAAGTGCCCTTACAGCATATTTCCCTCCAGCGTGATGTCCAGCCTAGGGTCACATACTGTGTTCAATTGCTGAGTCTCTTTAGCCTCCCTCAGTCTGGAATGTTACCACAGCCTTTTGTTGTTTTAAATTGCATCAACATATTTTGAAGAATACAGTCCTCTTCCCTCCTTTTTTTTTAAAAAAAATATTTTTTTAGTTGTAAATGAGCATAATACATTTTTATATGGTGCTGAGGATCAAACCTAGTGCCTCACACATGCAAGGCACGTGTTCCACCACTGAGCCATCACCCCAGCCCCTATCCCCTCCTTTTTGAATGGAATATTCTTCATTTTGGCTTGGTCTGACGTGGTCTCATGGGTAAACTTAGGTTATGTATTCTTGGATGGATGCCACATAGAGGGTATGTGCCCTTTGCAGGGTACCTCATTTAAAGATACACGATATCCATCTGCCCCTCATATGCATCAGATCGCCTACATCTCCAGTGTATTACAATGAAAAATAATATCTCAATGAATAGTGCATATGTATTCCCATTAATTCCATTTTCATTTTGTTGGAGATATATTTCCAGGACAAATTCTTAGAAGTGGGACTTTTGGGTTGAAGGGTAAATGAATATGTCATTTAGATAGATATTCACACTTTCTCGATTCCTTTCATAGGAGTTGTGCTACTTTGCTTTCCCACCAGCCATGTATGAAAGTGCCTGTTTCTTCATAGACTTGCCAACAAGAACATCTTTTTGCACATTTAAGAGCCATTTTTAATCTCTTTATGAAATGCTTGCTCAGCTTTTGCACATTTGTCTAAGTGACTTTAGATTTCCCCTCCCTCCAATTTAGAAAGATCCTCTGTCTTTTGCTAATACTAGTCCTTTAACTTTGATGTTTACTACAAATATTTTCTCCCAGTTTGTCATTTGTCTTTGTTTACACTATTTTCTGCCACTTGAGTGTATTTAATTTTTTTATATTAGTCTTTTAATGTGTCTGGATGTTTAGTTACAGAGAGTTTTCTCCAGTAACCAGATTATAGAACTCACCCCAATTTTCCTAAAGTACTTGTGGAGTTTTAGGTTTTTAAACCTTTAAATCTCTGGTCCACTTGAATGTTATTCTTAAGTAGCATGTTAGGAAATGGATCTCTTTATTTTTGCCCTTATTTCATATCGATTTTTTTAAGTGTATCTCTTTTATATATTAAAGTTTGGATGTTGTTTATAAGCCAATTTGAAATGTTTTTCTTTGAATAGGTGACTTAAGACAATTCACCTTCATTGATATGCCTGCTGGGCTTGTTCTAAATTCTGTCACATTAATGTATGTTCTAATTACTTTTTTGTATTATATTTATTTGATTTGCTTTTTATTCATTTGGGAGACTTTTAGGAAGATTTGTATTATTATTTAAGTGATTACTTTTTATTAATACTATTTAGAGGGACTTTAATCCTAGTTTTTTCTTACTAACATGATAGTTTTAGGTGACTCTTGTCTACTCTCTATGGAACAGTCTTATTCTATTTTTCCATTTTTTCACATTTTTTGGTTCAATTCTAATTACTTTGTCAAAACATGGAATATGCATGCATTCTCTTTTGACCTGGGACCTTGTATTTGTGTTGGCCTTTGTTCTACATTAATTATGAAATGCTCGTATCAGACTCTTTGCCAGATTTTTCCCTTGTCCATTTTTGGCTGGATCAAGCTTATCGTTTAGCATATTCAACAAAAAAGGCATGCACATAACACTCACCGAGCTCTGTCACACTTAAACTGATTTTCTGCTACTCTTTACCTGAGTGACAGTTTGTCTAGATATAATACTTTTGGTTCAATGTACTTTTTTTGGGTACCAGGAATTGAATTCAAGGGTGCTTTGCCACCGAACCACATTCTCATCCCTTGTAAAGAATTTATTTAGAGTCAGGTGGGGTGGCTCATGCCTGTAATCCTAACAGCTTGGGAGGCTAAGGCAGGAGGATCATGAGTTCAAAGCAACTTAGCAAGGCCCTAAGAAACTCAATGAGACCTTTCTCTAAATAAAATACAAAATAGGGCTGGGGATGTGGCTCAGGGGTTGAGTGTCTCTGGATTCAATCCCTGGTACGAAAAAAAAAAAATTATTTAGAGACAGGCTGTCTTTGAACTTGTAATCCTCCTGCCTCAGCCTACCAGGCTGCTGGGATTACAGGACTTCTATGTAAGGAAATCATCTCATCTCTCTGCTTTGGTTTTCCAAAGCATCCATTTATATTACTTAGTATAGCAGTACCAAAATTTTAATAGTTTAGTTTAGCATAATAGTCTCTCACCCAAAGTCAAACCAAGTGTTCCAGAATAGCGGAAAACTCTTTCATAAGCAATGAGTTAAGGACTTAAATCTCTATCCATCTTCTTGCTGTAGTACCCCTTGGATTTCTGGGTTCTCTGCTAAAATTTTAGCATCTGATTGGCAAATAAAGAGTTTTTATGGGCCTAGGTTGAAAGTAGTTTGTCTCTCTTCAACTCATAAATTCTATTGGCCAGTACTCACTCATGTGACCATTCCTAACTTAAAGGAAGACTGGGAAATGTGCTTTGTGCACAAATTGAAATGGATTGCAGGTTGGGTGAGCACAAAGCAGTGTTGGCCAAACATCTCTTGGTACTGACTTTAACTCAGACTTTAATTCTAGTATTGTAGTTATAATTTTGAAATGATGGCTTTGTGTCACCCATTTCTGCTTTACTTTTGGCTTATTCCTTTTGCAACTTATTGTGGACTCTTCATTTTGTCTTTCTAACTCATCTTGTTACTTTTTGAATTCTGTTATAAATTATTATTGCATCGGTTATTTTTCTGGTTCCTGTTATAAAGGATAATTATAGAACACAACAATGGGTCAAAGACAAAATGTATAGATATGTAAAATGTATAGCCTTTCAAACATTTGTTTCAAACATGTATTCTTGTGTTTTTAAAATAGTGTTCCATTTAATGTGTTCTGTAATTATTTTCCATAGGAACTATTTATGTTAAATATTTTCTTTCTATTCATAATCAAAGAGAATGAACTATGGAACTTTGAGTCTTGGATGCGTGTATTTCTCTTTGCTCAATTATTTAATGTTTTTTCAATAAGCACTGGAGAGCATTTTTTTTTTTTTGGTACTGAGGATTGAACCTAGGGGTGCTTAACTACTGAGCCACATCCCCAGCCCTTTTTTATATTTTATTTAGAGACAGGGACTTGCTGAGTTGCTAAGTGCCTCGCCAAGTTGTTGAAGCTGGCTTTGAACTCATGGTCCTCCTGTGTCAGCTTCCTGAGCCGCTGGGATTACAGGCGTGCGCCACTGCACCCGGCTGGAGAGCATTTTGATATATACAACTCCCAATTTAATTTGGGTTGTGT
Organism: Ictidomys tridecemlineatus; assembly: GCF_052094955.1. Classification (NCBI taxonomy): domain Eukaryota; kingdom Metazoa; phylum Chordata; class Mammalia; order Rodentia; family Sciuridae; genus Ictidomys; species Ictidomys tridecemlineatus. Next base: position 33,392,966 of record NC_135490.1, read on the forward strand.
AATTTATTCCTCTAGTATGATTTTGTTTCACTAAACTGTGTTCATGTTCCCACCCTCGTTATCTGATTTCTGATAGAATTTTTCAGTATTCTTTAGCAGGCTCAAGCTTCAGACCTATCTGAAGTTCACCTGTGAAAGTGTTTAACTTATTATCCATATGGAATTATTATTCATTACAGTCACATGGTTATATGAACAACACTACACACCAAATGACCTAACAGACAAATACCAAACACTCCACACAACAGCAGATTGTGTGTTTTCCTTAAGTACACACAGAATATTCTCTGGGGTAGACCATGTATTAGACCATGTAATAACTCTTAATATATTTTAAAAGATTGAAATTATATAATGTATATTCTCTTACCATAATGGAAAAATAACAGAAATAAGTAACAGAAAATTCACAAACGTGTCAGATTTTTAAACAACCAATGGGTCAAAGACAAAATTTATAGCTATATAAAATGGATAGCTTTTCAAACATAAAGCTCTACTTTAAAAAAGTAAGAAAGATCTCAAGTCAATAACCTAACTTTATACCTTAAGAAACTAAAGAAAAGCAACCTAAACCCAAATCTAGCAGAAAGAAGAAAACAACAACAAAAAATATTTAAGTAGAGATATATGAAATAGAAAGTGGGAAAACAACAAATTCATAAAACCAAGTGTTATTTTTAACTTTTTTTGTATATGGCACTGGGGTGGAACTCAGGGGTTCTTTGACACTGAGGGATAACCAGAACATTTTTTCATTTTATTTTGAGACAGGGCCTCACTAAGTTGCTCAGGATGGCCTTGAAATTGAGACCCTCCTGCCTCAGCCTTGCAAGTAGCGAGGATTACATGACTGTGCCACTCTACCTAGCAAGAGTTTTTTGTTTGTTTGTTTGTTTGTTTTAATAGATAAACAAAATTAACAAGATTTTAGCTAGAAAAGGGAAAAAGAAATGGAGAGAGGGAGAAAGTCAAGAATTTGTAAAAACCAAAATGAAGGTGGGAGGATTATTACTTACTTGACATAAACAAAAATAATTATAACAAAATATTATAGACAGTAGTATGCCAACTACTAGTTAGACAACCCAAGTGAAACAGATCTATTTCCAGAAACACACAAGCAAGTGCCAAAGTGACTCAAGAAGAAGTAAGAAATCTAAGCAGAACTAAGTCAAAGAGGTTAAATCAGTCACCTCCACAGAGAAAAGCTCGGGACCAGAAAGATTCACTGGTAGATCTTTCCAAACATATGAGAAAAACATAACACAAATCCTTCTCTAAGTCTTCCAAAACATTGAAGAAGGGAGAGAGTTTCCTAACTCATTCTATCAGACCAGTATTTTTCTGATACTGAAGCCCAGCAAAGACATTACAAGAAAACTACAGACCACTATCCTTTGCGAATACAGATTCAGAAATCCTCAACAAGAAACTAGCAAACCAGATCCAACAGTATGTTAAAAGGAGTATACACCATGAGGAAAGGGATTTATCCCAAAATACAAGGATGACTCACACATTTAATTTAATCAATGTAATGTACCACCTTAATAAAATAAAGGGCAAAACCCATATTGTCATCTCAATGGATGCAGAAAATGCATTTGACAAAATTCAGCATCTTCATATGATAAAACAACACTCAATAAAACTAGGAGTGAAAGGAAACTTAACAGGATAAGTGACATTTATAAGAGCATAATATTTAATGATGAAAGACTGAACGCTTTTCTCCTCCCATCAGGGAAAAGACAAAAATGCCACTTTCATCACTTCTCTTCAATTTTGCACTAGTCAGAGAAATGAGGCAACAAAAACAAGGTATCAAGGCATCCATATTGGAAAAAGAGAGGTATCTCTATTTGCAAATGATGTGATTTTTATAGACAATCTTAATAAACATAGTTGTACACACACACACACACACACACACTAATTTAAACTAATAAATAAATTCAGCAAGATACAAGATGAATGCACAAAAACCATTTGTCTTTTAATACACTAGCAACAAACAATCTGGAAGGTACATTTACAATAGAACAGCAACAGAAATAATATAAAATATCCAGGAATTGATTTAACAAAGGAAGTACAAGACTTCTACACTAAAACTACAAAACATTGTTGACATAAATCAAAATAAATGGAAAAAATATCTTGTGTTCATGGATTGGAAAGGTTGATATTGGCAAAGAGGGCAACATTATCTAACTTGGGTATCTGATTCAATACAATCACTAGGAAAATACCAAAGGTCTTTGTTCTTTAAAAAAAGAAAAGGAAAAGTTGATCCTTAAATTTGTATTAAATTGCAAGGAATCCTGAATAGGCAAAATAATTTTGAAAAAGAACAGCTATAGGACTCACACATCTTTATTTCAAAACTCATTGCAAAGTTACAGTAATTAGAACATTGTGGTACCATACATGTTGAGTCATTGAAATGGTAGAATTTATGTTATGTGCATTTTAACCATCATTTTCTCTCTCTCTCTCTCTGGCACCAGGGACTGAACCCAGGGATGCTTAACCACTGAGCCATATCCCCAACCCTTTAAAATTTTTTATTTTGAGACAGGTTCTCACTAAGTTGTTTAGGGCCTCATTAGCTAAGTAGCTGAGGCTGGCTTTGAACTTGTGATCTTCCTGCCTCAGCCTCCTGAGTTGCTAGGATTACAGGTGAGTGCCACTGTGCCTGACTTTTAACCACAATTTTTAAAAAAGTCACATATGACACTTCTTTTTATATACAGGCTGGTGTTTATGTTATTAATTTTCATATTACATTTATCTATTATGTCTTCAAGTTTTCAAGCATTGTATAACATCAGGTTTTTAATTGTGTTTTTGTTTTCCAGGAAATCTCTTGTTCAAGTCGTGATTGTCCTACTTTACGCTGGGATAATGGCTTTATAAAGACTTACTACATGAAAATTCCTTTGACTAACTCCATCTGCATCTTAATCAAAATTATTGCTTCTTCCCTTTTATTTGGTTTACTTGTTTAACTTTAGCATATCTTCAAGTAATTTCAGATTGTTATGTCTCAAAACGACTACAATTCACCCTTGAAGCTTATTATTTGCCAGGTGAAAATACTTTTTCCTTCTGCTTTTTTCTACGAGAGGGTGCTGTTTCTGATTTTTTGATATTTTGTATGTAGCTTGATTTTCCTCTCAAGAAGTTATGAAGTTCTTATTATTCTGAAGTTTTATTATGATATTCCTAAATGGTTCTCATTCATTCATTGGTTCATTGATTCAAGGGAGCTCTTTATTTTTGGATACTTATTCTTCAACTCAGAAACATTCTCTTTCAATCTTTGCTAATTTCTACTCCTCCTTTTTCTCTAGTCTTTTTTTTTTTTACTCAAACTTCTATTTGTTGGCCATAGGTTATCATGTGTTCGTTTACTTGTTTTCTTATTGTTCTTCTTATACCATCTCTTTGTCCTTCCATTTTATTGTTTAAGCATTCCCTTTACTTGTCCTTCCACACACTCTACTGAATTTTTTCATCTTGGCTGTCGTGTCTGGGACGCTGTGGTGCTGGGGACTGAACCCAGGGCACGCACTCTACACTGAGCTATGCCCCCTGGCCCTTGGCACTCCAATTTTTAATTTTTAAGAGCCTATCTTGTTTTCTATTCATTCCTTTATCAACACACCCTGCTTTCATTTTATGAATGTGATCTCCAATTTCTTCGAGCCTTATGTTTTAGGTCTTTCCTGTCTCCTCTATTAACCTTTCCTTCTGGGATCGAATTTCCTGCTTGTTTATGATGAACGCTTCTTTTTTTCCATCTTCTTCATCTCCACATTTTTTGATCCCAGTTTATTCATTCATATGAAAGGGTAAATTAGATCTAAAAATTAGATCAGGAGCTTTGTGTATGGGGTAGGGTTTTTTGGGGGGACGATCAGACAGGTAGGCAGCTGTTCTGCTGAGTGCCCACCAAAACCTAGAATATGGACCTTTTGGGGGGAGGAGGGTGGATATTTAATTTTCAGAAAAAGAAACTGAGTCATCAGCTTTGTCAGTAGATAGTCTCCAGGCAACAGTTCTATTCTACAGCTGGGACATGGAGTGTTCAATTTTACTTCTTTTAAAGAATCCACTTGTTTTCAGCCTTAAGTTTCACTTGCATTCTTGCTATGCCAAAATATTCGGTTCTTAAGCCTCTGAGGAGTCCCGCAGGGCCAGCCACCTGTCCTTTGGATCCCAGTTCCCCTGTAGGAGTGAAAAGGGACTCTCCCCCCACCTGGGTATTTCAGCTATCCCTTCCCCACTGGCTTTTTGCCTTAAAAGAATTTTGTTGGAATCGCTCATCCACACATAGCTATCCTCTTAGTCTCTTTGACACTTTAGGTTAATATATACTTTTAATTTTTCATTATCCTTATACTATAGTGCTATCTCAAAAAGAAGACATATTTTTCTTTTTCCTATGGACTCAACCTCTCCGTTTATTATATTTTCTCAGCTGCAAAATGATCATTTCTAAGGTTACTTATAATTTTAAGTCTTTCTAAATCTCTCCTCTATTCATAAGTTGACCTTAGATCCTGAAAGACTGCTTCACTAGTTTCCAGTAAGTCTCCTCAGACTTAGAATCCGAGTGAATAAATTAACCTTTTTTATTTTTGTGTTGTTGGGGGCGGGTGGGAGTTAAGTTTCCAACTCATCTTTACCTGCTATATGATCTGCCCAGAGTTTCATAGGAGAAGCATTAACCGCTAGTAAGTGAAGAGCCCATTCCCTCTCTCACCTGGACGAACCTGCATAGGGTTGAAATGTGGTGTGAAAGCAACTGAGTACCTGCAGTTAGGAATGGGGTCCTTGTGACTTGCAGCTCTGATTTTCTCTGTGCATAGCGTTTAATATCTGTAGCATGTCTCCCTTAGTTTTTAGTTCTCTGAGTCTTTTATTATACTCAGATTTTGGGTGTTCTGGATAAAATAACTATCCTTTATTTTAAAATTTCCTTTGGAACTTTTCCAAAGTGAATTTGACCACACCACTGATAAGCATTTAAGTTAGATCATTCCAAACTTGGTTAAAACCTGTCTATATATTTTTTTATGTAATGCAAAGAGAATTTTGATTTTTGCTTTGGTTTGTTTTGGGTTATTTTGATCAATAATACCATTTAAAACAAAATTAAAGGCATACAGTGTAAATCTAAATTAAACAAATTTCTTCATGATATAATAATGAGTAAAAATAGCCGACTCCTAGAAAGTTCTTAATACATGTAAGGCACTGCGTTAGAGAATTGGCATTAATTAATTCCTTTCATCCCCAAACTACCCTACAGGAGAGTTACTATTATAATCTTCATTTTACAGATGAGGAAAGTGAAACCAGGGTACCAACCCAGACTGTCTGACACCTGATAGAATTTTTTTTTTTTATAGAAAGTGGTTTTCTTATAGAAGTTGTCCAAGAAATACCTGGTCCTACAGAAGCGAGATGAATGTTGGAGTTATTAAGGTGGGAAAATAGGAAGCAGGTTATTGGTCACCTTAGAAATTAGGAGATGACAAAATAGTTCCTTAGGATTTGTAACATTTTATAGGAAAACCTTGGTAGAGGAAACCACCAGAGTAGAACATCCAGAGACTGGGTCTCTGACTTTTAGAAGTGTCATTCTCCACCTCCCTTCCCAATATATTAAAACTCATTCGCCTTCTAAATCAAATAGCACTTTTTTGAGGTATACCATTTTGAAAATAATTTTATACTTTTATTCACCAATTCTTTCAACAAGGATTTACCTCAACGGTGTGGCAGATTCCGGTCTAGGCAAAGGAGATATACTAGTCAGCAACACATTCCTGCCCCAGGGAGCTTGTATGGAGCAGGGAGGGCGTAGAGGAGACAAGAGCAACAAACATAACAGATGGTCAGCATGCTGGCACCATGAGAGGGGGAAATGCAGACGAGGGTAAGGTAGATTGGGATTGGCAAGAGAGGGGATAGGATAGTCATAGCTTCCAAAATGGTGTCCAGATCAGCCTATTGGAGGTTGGATTTGAACTAAGACCTGGAGGAGGCCAGGGAGTTAGCCTTGCTTGGATATCTAGGGAAGAGTGCTTCCAGGAGAAGGAGTCACTAAGGCAGGATGTTATGGTTTAAATAATAGGTATCTCCCCCAAAGCTCATGTGTGAGACAATGCAGGAGAGCTTAGAAATGAAATGATTGGGTTATAAGAATTTAACCTGATCAGTGCAGGAGGAGGTGGGTCCCTGGGGGGCGTGCCTTTGGGGTATTTATTTTCTCCTTGTTGAGCAGTGCTCTCTCTCTGTTTCCTGGTGTGATGCCTTGGGAGCTCCCCTCTACCACACCCTTCCGCCATGATGTTGAGCCTCACCTGGAGTCCCGAGGCATGGAGCTGGCTGTCTATGGGCTGAGAACTCTGAAACTGTGAGCCTCCAAATAAACTTTTCCACCTCTAAAATTGTTTTTATCAGGCCTTTTAGTCACAGCGGTGAAAAAACTGACAAGAACACAGGAGCATGCTGGACATAAAGAAAAACTAATGAGGCCCGTGTGATTGGGCAAGGGATGATGAGGGGCTGGGGGTGAGTCTGAGAGGGAGAAAGGAAGGCTTTGTAGACTCAGTTGGGAGCCTTGGCCTTTCTTCTGAGTGAAACGGGAAAGCATTTCAGGGTCTGACATGGTCTGACATTTACACAGACCACTGTGGCCACTGTATGGAGCATTTACTGTAGAGGGATAAGGGTCAGAGAAGCAGAGAGACTGGTAGGAGACCAAAGCAGCAGTCAGGTAAGAGGTGACTGTGGGTGACTCATCCCGGGGAGGGTAGAAAGGAGGGTGGAAAGGAGGGTGGTGTTCATGTCCAAATGTATTTTGAAGTTGGAGCCAGCAAGATTTCCTAAGCCATCAGATTTGGGTTGTAACAAAACTAAGGATCCAGAATTGGACACCACAGTTTTTGCCCTGGGCAACTAAGGGTGCTGTTGTGAGGGAAGCAGGGGAGAGTTACAGGTGGAGTGACTCTGAAGAGTTATACCCTTGAGGAGTGTCAAACAGAGCAGAGGAGTTGAGAGTTTGAAGGAAATGTGTGACCTAAAAATGCACAATGCGACCATGAACATCTGCCTAGCAATTATTTATTTAATTTACCATTGGGTGCAGATTTCTGGGCATCGGTGGGAAGATCCAGAAATTCTTATAATTTTGGAGCACTTTGTAAGCCCTGAAATGCACTGAGCCCAGGCACCGAGCCCAAGACTGCACGACCACCGATTGTGGCCAAGGCAGAGAGCAGCTGGGAAGGGTGGGCCTTCCCCATGTGAGGATGGGTGGCCGGCCTTTCCACGTGTTCTATAGTGAGGACGCCTTTGTGTGTTACCTGTTCTCGTGTTCTGCCTCCTCTTCTTCAGGTCTGGGTGTTGCTTTTCAGAAGGAGTTACCAGGAAACGGTTACCTTTTTAACTCTACTCCTTTCAAAATCAGGTTTTATCAGCACATGTATCTTCTCAAAGGTAGGAAAGTCACTGTGATTTAATACAGTTGATTACCCTGCATCTGTCCTGGTCTCTGTGCCTAGGTAAGATGTTACTAAAGGAGTTGGTAGGAGATGTGACTTAGTACAGGGTCTGAAAGTTGGAGGTAGCAACTCTCTGCCAATTAATTACTTTCAGGTAAGCAAATGGAGTCACCTGGTAACGTGATAAACACTATCATTTGATCTGTGTTACAGAGCAATGAAAGAGACTACGGTCACCTGGGATCTACCCACAAATTGTCTCTGCAAAGATGTAAGGGACCTAGAAAACTGACCCTCAATTGCTGATGGTACTAGCTTAAATGGAAGATAAACTGTTTTCCTTGACAATCAGAGATGAAGCTTAAAATGGAAATAGCTGAAGAAGAAGCAGGATCGACAGGAGTTGGCTGTCTGCTACGCTGGTGAGACCCCAGGGCATTGCCTGAAGCCTGGCTTTTAAGGACATGTTTGCTGAATACATGGATCTGGGTTTGTTTCTTAGGAGCATATTTCATGAGGAGATGGAGGGAATGAGCCTTGGATACAAGGAACACCATTTTCCTAAATCCAGACTCTCAAACCCAGAACCAAGGTTCAGAAGTAGAGAGCAGCACTGTGCTGGGGCGGATGCTGAGCTCCACTCACAAAGGTGCCAGATTTTGCTCCTGTACTTGATGCAATCCTGCGGTACTCCCTGGCCCCAGAGCTGTTTGTGCATACTGGAAGCTTGGACCCCATTATTTTACAGTTCCTTTAGAACCGCCTGTCAAACAGTGTTCTCAAAGGTGGAGCAGGTAGAAAATAAAACAGCATGTATGAGTACTAAAACAGTCCTCCATTTACAAAGTTAGATTTTATTTTTAATCGACGTGTAATAATTGTACAAATTTATGGGCTACCATATGATGTTTTGCTACATGGAAACATTGTGGAATGATCAAATCAGGGGATTTGGCATATCTATCACCTCAATCATTTACTGATTTTAACAGTGAAACATTCAAAATCTCCCAGCTATTTTGAAATATACAATACATTATTATTGACTATAATCACCCTACTGTGTAATAGAATGCCAGAACTCATTTCTCCTATCCGATTACAACCTCATGCTGAAACAGACATGCTAGCAAAGGCTGAGCTAATTACCACCCAGCACCGAAGATGGGATACAAACAGGGTGACCCCGTTTAATTTCTTGATTTCCAGTTCTTGGCTTCTTCTTAAAGGGCATAGTCATCCATCAGGGCCAACGACCAGAGAACCAAAGCCTCTTTTCCTGTCCTTTCTAATTCCATGTTCAAATGTGAGAGGCTGGCTCTTACCTTGATGACTGACCTCCCCCAAATGACCTTCTTAAATTATCCCTCTACCCTTATATGCAGAAAGGTCCTCTGAGCCCTTTCTATACCACCTCTATACCCACCAGTACCACACCACCCGAGGAGCATCACAGGAGAAGAGACGCACATGGTGCTCATGCGTGCAAGTGCACACACATGGGAAGATCATCCATCACGATTCCAGGTATGACCCTCGGACCCCTATATATTTGGAGGTAGAGAGGAAAGAAACATCATTTAAAAAAAAAAATCTCAGGTTGAGAAAGCTGGGGCCACCCAAGAAATTAAGGTCACCTGCATTACAATCCTGCCCCAGGCATTCTCTGCGTTTATGATATTTGAGCTGGTAATCTGAAGACTGAAACCGAGAACCTGTGTCTTTCAAGTGGTCACAGGAATCTGGAAAACAAGTAGCAACTCCCTTTTAATGGTTTACCGTGGGAAAGTAGCCAGCGGGGCTGCCCGTGGCCCCCCCAACCCGCCCCCTCTGCATGTCCTTGTGTCAAGTGTCCCCTCCTAGGCAGGGAAGCACCCTCTCCAGAGGGCGCGTGTGCCCAGCTCTTTCTTGTTGGGAGTTTTGGGGTAAAGCAAGTCTGGCCAGCAAGTCTGGCCTCCTTGCCACCCGTTTCTCATCTGTTTGCTTTTTGACACTTTTATGGAGCTGTCACTGACACACAGGTGGCAAAGTTCCTCTCCCCAACTGTTCCTTCCTCACCACACCCATCTTCGTCAGGGGCCCCAACATGCCATCGTCCAAACATGAGCTACTGAACTGAATACTCAGCTTCATGATTTAATGCATGCAGGGTTTTTCCCCCCCTAAGAAAATTTATCTGATTTTGGCCCTGTTTTTAGTTTGTCATTATGCTTGCATGTAATGTTCTTATATTAATCTCCCTTTTCACTCCCTTAGCTTTGGTTTACATCAGACATGCCTTGTTCAAACGCATTTTAGTTTTTTCATAGTCTGAATACTAATATTTAAAATAAATTTGGACGATCTCTTTGAAATGGGTTGGGAATTTTCATTTGGCCAGGAAAGGTATTGAGAAGAAAATACCTTCCTATAATTTGTAAGCTTTTCTTCTTCTTCTTCATTTTTCTTGCCTTTTTTTTTTTTTTTTTAAAAAAAGGATGACTTAGAATATCTTTGAGGCTTCTTGAGAGTTTGCGTATGTCTTAGGGTTGATTTTGGTTTCCTTCTAGTCTGGCACTTTAATCTTTTACTATTTCCTGTCTCAATTTTATTCTGTGTGGGAAAAAAAATGGCAACATGGGTGTCAAGTAAAACTTTAACAGATGTTAGTCTGAGGTGAATTCCTTGTTCTTTACAAAAACCTAAGGGGAGAAGAGATCTA